>NC_092335.1:599000714-599342857 GCF_046630445.1 Rutidosis leptorrhynchoides
TGTTTTCATGATGCATACGGGCTAAAAATTAGAGTTTTATCATCAGCGAATAATTTGAATAGACAATCCATTTATATGAAGAGTACGAATGAAGCTAACATAGAAGAGTGAAATGAGTAAGTGTAGATTCATATTATCATTTGACGTAGATATGATTGATTCCCTGATTTTAAGGGATTTGAGGAAAATCTTCGTAATAAGATTTGATTCTCCGGTAACCAAGGGAATTAGAATACGCTTTAAATGCGATCGTCCATTTTAATTGTTCTGTCAGAGATTTTCTTATAAATTCACCTCCTTCGTTTACTTACAACTCACACCTTCTGTTGATGCATTTTATGTAAGTCCCTAGACATCTACCCATGTCCATTGCAGGTACAACAGTTTACAGGCCACCATGATCGCTTGTTATTATCCTATCCGTGTTTGTATGTGGTTACAGGAACTGCAGGAACGAGATTTGGATATTTGAATATGTTAGATTAGGTCAGACGTATGAGTGAAGCCTCACTCGTACGGCTGACAGGCTCATACGCACGGTTGATGCTGAGCTAAGTCACAATTACAACCTAAATGAGAAGACACGAGTGAGTGATTACCCGTACGGCTGATGAAGCCAACTCATACGTATGATGGATGAATCGTACGGGTGAGTCAACAGCAGAGGTATGTATATAAAGTCTTATGTTCTTCATTTTTAGGTTAAGCTTCTCATTTGTTACACACACTCAGATCTGGTGAGCTCCTCCGATTCTCTCTCAACCCAAATCACCCAGGTGGTGAATAATAGCTCTAGGTATTGATCTAATCACACTTGATTTAGTTGTGGTTTGACTAAATTAATCCCAAAAAGCTTAACCTATTCACTAGAGGGTTTGATTCACTTATTCCGTCTTTGTGTGAGTTAAATCTATTGATTTCTAAGTTCCTAGTCATGTTTCATCGCCTTCTATTCTTTCCCCCTCAACTCATATTTTAAAGTATTCATCAATATGCTCCATCCAGTTCTGATTCTCGATATACTTCTACCTTTCATATCAGTCATTCTTCTTTTTCATCTACCGCCGGAAGAATCTATTTACTTCTACTATACTCTTGGGTTTATAGTGTTTCTAGTTCTCTTGTGTCTTTATATTGCTGTATGCATCGATATATATGGTTTATAATTTCTGGTTTGTCGTTGGGCTTTATATCTTCCCTTATATTTCAAAGTCTCTGCTTCTGTCTTCTATAATCATTGTCATCCACAGTTAATGCTCTCTTTTATTTGCTGCAATTTATACCCCAATTTCTATTTCGGAGTTTTGTCCTTTCGTTTCTTCTTCTTTCGATTAAGCACCGCTTGTAATGGTCCAGAATTTGCAGATATGAATTTCGGAATTAACATTGTTTATGTTCTAGGAAGGAAATTGTGATGGCACGATCTTGACTTGTCAAATTACCAGAATACCTTGGAAAATACCGAATCATCAAGAAATATTTTATTGATATTTTAGAGGTTAAATAGAATACAAGAGTCGTATAACATGGCACATGATGATGTTATGATCTGTGAATCATCACGTTCCATTTAGAAACTCAGCATGACTTACTGTAATATAATCACGTTGATCAAGTGTTATTATATTATATTAACTCATGCTTCAGCTCCCAACACTACTTCAAAAATATTCCTATTTTAAACTCGAATGTTTCAGAATTTAGAAATTAAAATAGTTTCTTTTATGATGTAATACAGATAGCGCGAAGAGATAAATGATTTCAGATAAGAATAATTATGAAAATATCTTCATAAATATGGAGGATATTTATAATGAAAGATACGATGATATTTTAGATTTTCTAATCTCAGAGGATGATGAAGAATATTATCCGCAGGGGTTTAGAGTTAGGAGCAAGGTATTCGTTAATGACTTCAGTAGGTACTGAATCATTTGAATCCTTTGAAGTCAGGTTTAGTCTTTGTGATTTGTCCACAACCTCCTTCATACTTTGCTCAATCCGTTTTCCAGTTCCAAAACTTCTCTTTTTCTGCGCTTTACCAGCACACTTCTTCATTATCATCCAGCTTTTACCGTTTAAAGTCGTTTATAGTTTTTGCTGCTTCATCAGCATTTTTCCATTTTCGGAGAACCAATTTGTAGTTCGGAGTGTTTTTCAGAAACTTCATATTCAAATTAAGTCCGGAAGATAGATGTTATATATACACATATAACTGTTGGCGTAGACATGCTGCGATATTTCAAAATATTGATTGCTAATTCCCAATGATTCGTATGGCAATTCTTGTTACAAGATGCGAATGAGTAAATGATGGGGTTTCAATGAATAATTATAATGACTTTTTGGAGAGGCTAAAGTCAAAGGGTAATGAAGTTGTTGGTACATCTACTAATAATGTGGTGGAATGTAAAAGGTTCCCTGGTAATGATGGTGTATATCTCAAGGTTATAATAAGGTTAGTCTGACTGAAAAGTCGAAGTTGACTTGCTGGAGCTGTGACAAAACTAGCTACTTTGAAAAGGAGTCGCAAAGTTATTTTTTGCTAATAAATGCCAAAGAATCTGACGCGGATACGTTGTTTAAACTTTTACTTTGGTTTCAAGAGTTTTTCGGGTACATAACTGTGGGTAACATGTGGTTGGATCATCATCTCGATTGCTCATCATTCGAAGTGTCTTCAGAAATTTTTGAAGGGTTTGAACACATATTGTAATCGTTAACATACATTTGATGTTCTAACACAGTTTTGAAGTCAAAATATAGCTTTGAAAGATGTAGGAATCTAAAAGTGATGATACTGGTTATATCTCGAATTAAATTCTGAGGTTTCAAAATCAGAATATGTAATTGAGTTTGAATGAGTATTGTTGTTTTGATTGCTATGAAGGAATGTATATTATTGTGAAAGTAGGTAGTATAGTTGATAATTTGCTTAATCAGATTCGAAGAATGTAACATATTAATTGTGAATATATATATATCTTTCAGGTATTACCTACCCGTTAAAAAATTTCACAATTAATATTTTGTACAAAAGAATTTTATTACAGTCTTTATGAAAATATATATATGTATATATTCTCTTCAGATGTAACATAGATTTCAATGAGTCAATACTAAATTAAACTCATTCGATTCATGGTTGAAACCAGAATTGAATAATCACTTGAAGGCTTTGGAGATTACATAAGTATTTCTTCAATAATATTGAAATTATGAATCAATACTTCGTTATTTGTTGAGACGTGATGTTGGTTTTCGTTAAATTCTTGTGAACTTCGCAAAGTACGAATGATGTTATCTGAAAAGTTTTGAGTACATCGATGATGAAAGTGTAAAATCAAATATATACTTGATTTATTATGACTTGGAATTTGTTGAATTGAGACAGAGATTGTAGTTAACGATGGTTAAGTTACGGGCGAAGGACGTACATTATTGCATATTTGTAATATGAATTAAGATTCACACATAAAAGCTTAGTACGGAAAGATTTATTATGGTTTGGAAATTTATATATATAAGATTTACATATAAATCCTTCAGTGGAAATGAGTTAATACTTCATATCTTGTTGATATGACATATTTGTTGTTGATTTGTAATAATGTCCATGGTGATTCTTGAACTGTCGGAGCTTGTGATGTTATAGGTGTTGCTAGGGCTGATGAAGCTGACGATACTGATGGTGCTGGTGATGTTACGGTACTATTGATGCTGTTGGTAAAACAATCTAGCTTGTGAATCACGCATCATTTTTGTCAGGGTTTCTACTCTTCCTTCTATCATTTTGGTTCGCTCATCTGATTTCTGGTTAGGGTTAGAATAGATAATCTCTAAGACTTTAGAGTTTATATAATCGTTGCAAAATGTTTCTCCAATGAAATTATGAATCAACACTTCATCGTTTGTTGTTGGTGCTATCTCTTGGTAACTACAAAGCGTATGACATTGATGCTCGTGGGATAGATTGTGAAGTTGAGGTTTACGACGCAGTTGTGGTTGGAGGTGGTAATGATACTGTTGGCATTGATGATGGTGGTACTGGTTATACTGCTGGTGCTGCTGCTGGTGTTTGTAATCTCTGCACTATATTCTCCAAAGTCACTACCCGAGCGCGAAGCTCGTTGACTTCTTCAATTACACCGGGGTGATTGTCGGTTCGGACGAGTGGATAAATAAAATCTAAAATTTGATGTAATATATAATCGTGACGAGATACTCTGAAAATGAGAGAGAAAATGGTGTTTCGGACAGGTTCGCCGGTAAGTGCTTCAGGTTCTTCGTCAAGAGGGCAATGTGGTGGATGGAAAGGATCGCCTTCTTCTTGTCTCCAATGATTGAGGAGACTACGAACCCATCAGATGAATTGGGGATGAATGTTTAGTTGATTCATTCTGGTGACACTGCTTTCAGAGCTTAGGTGAAACTCCATATCGGAATAGCTGTCGGAATCCGAGGAATTCGAACTGGTTGAGGGATTCATCTCGTACGATCAGACGAAGGATTTTCGATAAGAAATAGATTATAGGATGTAGATTAGTACACTGCAATACATAATTTACATATGCATATATAATACTAAAATCCCATAAGTTACGGAGGAATCTACGGAAGTTGTCAGACAAAGTCTACGGTAGCAGATACGCTAAGATATGAATTATCAGATACGCTAAGATATGATTTAGCAGGTATGCTAAGATATGAATTTTGTCTATACACTATTCATGCAATCATTGCAGTATGATGTGTCTAGACTAAGGATGATAAGCAAGTGATTCCCTAAGAATGATAAGCAGGTAATTTTCGACACAAAATGATAAGCATAACTTTTGACATGCAGACACGGTCGAAGTCCAGACTCACTAATGCATCTAAACAACTATCAGTTAGACACACTAATGCAAGACATGGTTCGCTAAGACCATCGCTCTGATACCAACTGAAGCGACCCGTCCTAATCCATCCAGACTAAGTCCATATTGATTACAAACGATTCACAATAGTTGGTTACATCGCGAGGTACTTGACCTCTGTATGATACATTTTACAAACATTGCATTCGTTTTTAAAAGACAACCTTTCATTTACATCGAATGTTGACAGCATGCATATCATTTCATAATATATCCAACTATAATTGACTTAATAATAATCTTGATGAACTCAATGACTCGAATGCAACATCTTTCAAAATATGCCATGAATGACTTCAAGTAATGTCCTTAAAATGAGCAAATGCACAGCGAAAGATTTCTTTCATACCTGAGAATAAACATGCTTTAAAGTGTCAACCAAAAGGTTGGTGAGTTCATTAGTTTATCATAAACGATCATTTTCATAATTTTAATAGACCACAAGATTTTCATTTCCATTTCTCATAAATATACGTCCCATGCATAGAGACAAAAATATCATTCATATGGATTGAACACCTAGTAATCGACATTAACAAGATGCATATAAGAATATCCCCTATCATTCCGGGAAATCCTTCGGACATGATAAAACAACATCGAAGTACTAAAGCATCTGGTACTTTGGATGGGGTTCGTTAGGCCTAATAGATCTATCTTTAGGATTCGCGTCAATTAGTAGATCGGTTTACTAATTCTTAGGTTACCAAGCAAAAAGGGGCATATTCGGCTTCGATCATTCAACCATATAATGTAGTTTCGATTACTTGTGTCTATTTCGTAAAAACATTTATAAAAATTTCGCATGTATTCTCAGCCCAAAAATATAAAGGGTAAAAAGGCAAATGAAACTCACCATACTGTATTTCGTAGTAAAAATACATATAACATCATTGAACAAGTGCAAGGTTGGCCTCAGATTCACGAACCTATATTAATTATATATTTATATGTTGGTCAATATTTGTCTAACAATTAAGGTCAAGTCATAGTGTACCACAATCCTAATGCTCGAGTCTAATATGCAATAGTCAACAAAAGTTAATTTGACTCAAAATGATTTCCAAAATCTATACATGATTAATATATAGTTTAAATATCGTTGTTTTATATTTTTAAATATCTTTAAAAGATTTATTAGAGTAAATAATGTAATTCATTTATTAATAAATAAAACTTTATAAAAAAATATACTTTTATATATCTTAAGTAATAAAATTTATAAAGTTCATTTAATATCATAAAGATAATATGATAGGTATTATTAAAGAAATTTTATTACACGTAGTAAAAATATGTTTGTATCTCATATGTATTTGGTAAAATAATATCTATAATAATAGTAAGTAAAAGTTGCATTATTTTGTAATAATAATTATTATTATTCTATTAATTAAAATATCAATATTTATAATTACTAATATAAAATGATAATTCTAATTATGATAACATTAATATTTATGATACTTTTTAATATTATCTTTTAAAATAATAATTCTATTTAAAATAATAATAATAATGATATTTTATAGTTACAATGACATTTCTATTAAAATGGTAATTTTTGTTAAAATGATAGTTTTAATATAACGATACTTTTAATAATAGTAGTAATGATAAAAAAAAATAATAAGAACGATAATTTTATCTAAATCATTATCTTACAATATTTAATTTTCATCATGATACCCATACTCATTATTTCTTAATTGATTCGTTTAATAGCTTTTAATCGTCTTTTATATTGTTTTCATGTTAATGATAATAATAGTAATCATAATAATTTAAGTGTTACTAATATAAGTTTTAATCATAATAATACTAATGATAATAAATATTATGAATATATTAATGATAATACTCATTATAACTTAAACGATAATAACGATAGTAATAATAATAAAAATAACAATTTTTAATGATAATACTTTTAATTGATAATGATAATAATCATAATAATAATAATAATAATAATAATAATAATAATAATAATAATAATAATAATAATAATAATAATAATAATAATAATAATAATAATAATAATAATAATAATAGTTTTATAAAACTAGAACGACGATAATAATGACGATTATAATAATCATTTTTAATAATAATATCAAAAATTCAATTGACTATAACTTCTAATTCGTTCATCGAAACCATTCGACATCTAAAGGAAAAGTTCTTAATTTTTCGCTAGCTTTCCAATGACATGCATATCTTATACCTTATCTCAACCGTATATGTAACTAATTCAAGACTTAACATATCCTATCTCATGGCAATATCAAATGTACAAGCATGCATAATCCTAACTACTCGAGCACTAGTCAAGGATATACTATTAATATATAAAAGTTAAGTTATGAGTGCTCACTTATCAATATTGAGATTCAATATTGCATGAAAGGTACGTAGACACAACGGAGATGATAAACACTAAATTGACCTCACGAGCATACCCATGAACCATACCCATCACCTCCATAGCTATAACCCATAATTTCCTTAGCCCTATCCTACTCGATAACCAGGTTTGAAAACACGTGGGCAGAACCTCGTCGTAGTATTTTAGGTATAATACTAATAATAAGCCTAATACGATTAATAATAATAATATAATTAATCATTATAATAATAATATTATTATTATAAATATATATATATGTATACGAGAGATTGAGAGAGTAAAATGAATCAGAAAGCATGAACACGTTCGATTTATATGCTATGTGACCACCTACCCTTCTTCATGCGATTGCATGGAGGTTGAGGGTCAAAGCCATGCGATCGCATGGTTGCTTTGGCCAGCCCACATTCAACCAATCATCTTTACCGACACTCGTATATATTTATTTAATATATATTTATTTAATTTATATAATTAATTATATATTATATTATATTTACGTACATGGTAAAAATGTAATTTTTGTTCGAATGACTCATGCTTTGTCACTCGGCTCATGTATCACTTTCGGTTTTTCGAGCGCTCTCTCGTACGTTTAGAAAACTAACCTTTTACATTACGCGACGTGTACCTTTAATAATAATTTGACTTATTTATCAAAAATTTACTTTATAAAAATGTATCTTATAAAATTGGAGCTTCGTGGTTATTTGCTTCTATAAATCAGTGACTCGTTGTTTATCAAAATATATTATTTTGAATTGGGACGTTTTATGACTAATTTAAAATATATATATATTTTTATTTAAAATTTGTAAATTTGTACCTAATAAATATTTTTGAAATATTTTAACTAATGATATAATATTTAGCTTTCCAAAACTAAATAGATTTCAAAGTTCGTTTTAACTCGTTTTTAAACAATAGTAGTTATCTTGCTAAATAATATTTTTAATATGAAAACTAAAGAGCTGTTTTATCGAGGGACACGAGTTAATCATTTTTGAAATTTAAACGGAAATGATTTCTAACTTTTGACTAACTCTTGTAAATGACACTTTTGTAAATCACTTTTACCAATAATTCCGGATACCGTTAAAACGGAAAGGTCTTCTAAATCAAAGTGGACCTCTCAATAGGGACTCGTAATCATAATTTAATGTATCTGTTAAGTCAATCATTTGATAACATCTTCTAATCCCATCGATAACTATTTGAATATATATTTCGAAACAAATACGTTTATGTAAAGTATTATACGTCTAATACTTTGTTGATGTTTTCAAGTTATAATATATACATATATACATATATAATCATATCCATTCCTATAATGGTTCGTGAATCTTTGGAATTTGGTCGAGGTTAAATGAATGTATGAACACAGTTTAAAATTCTTGAGATTCAACTTACAAACTTTGCTTATCGTGTCGGGAATATATAAAGATTAAAGTTTAAATTTGGTTGGAAATTTCTGGGTTGTCACAAGCACTTGCTATGTTGGTTGTACTAGATGACTCATACATACCTTTCAAACTATGAACCTCTTCATTTGGTCTTGTCAATGGAGAAACTGAAGAATATCTTTTCATTACCCCAATCACATCTTCTTGTACTTTAGCCAAACTAAATGCATCCATCAACGAACGCGGGTTGAACATCCTCACGGTTGACTGAATTTCCTTTTGTAAACCTCCATTGAATGTATCAATGACCCGTGGTTCTGGTAAACTTGTACCTTTGATCAAGGAATTGTATGCTTGATAATAATCTTGAACTGATCCTTGTTGTTTAAGAGAATCATTAATTGACATTTTATCAAACACCTTGTGTGCGTCTTTCTTGTCCTGGATAATTCTTCCATTCTTGATTCATTTTCCCATGAAATCAGTTTATCACATCTGTTATCATACCCAACATACACTTCATTCAACCTTCTTCCTTCAATTGTATGTGTTGATCGAAAGCTTGCCATGGATAAAATGTGTCTGCCTATTCAATTCAAAGTAACTAGAAAAGTATGGTATGAATCTTTCTTTACTCCACTGATTTTTTTGTTACCACACAAACAGGAACGAAATTTTTTATGTTTTTTTATAAACTGAATCAAAATTACTGAATCAAGAATCAAGAAAACAGAATTGAGAGATAGATGAAACGGTACAGGAAAGTGGCTCTTGATACCAATTGATATGAACTTCTTGAATCAGAATATATTGAAGAAGAACTACACTACAAACTGACAATTCATATGACAAGAAAGAATTGTGAAATTGAAGCAAATGCAACTATATTGAATAGCTGAATGATTTACAGAGAATTAGGGGGAAGATGGGTGTTTGCACACATACTAATTTCATAAGCTGAGTATTACAATGAACTAGCCTAATACTTATACTAATGAGTTTGTTAATTCTTTTAAGGTCATGTGCGACGCACATGTTATCTACTTTAAGCCCATGACATAAACGTTTACCAGTATATTACGGAGTAACAAAGTAAAAAAATCTAGGGTTAGGGTTTAACACGTTCAGTTGTTGCTGATGTAACTTAATTGATATTGTTGGTGTTGTTTTTGTAATTGATTTTGTTAGTGTTGTTGATATAATGGTTGGGATTGCTTAGTTTAATGGTGAAGGAGAAGGGAGAGTATGATAATGGTTCTGGAACTACTCCGTATTATAGTATATCGTATATGCATAAGATTTGGGATTTGGAGAGAGTGGTAGGTTAGATGATCCATTTTTTGAGTAAAAAGAACAGAGGTTGGACTTTTGGAGGCATTTGAATTCCCGCCAAAAGAATATATTAATTCTATCAGGTTCAAATATCTTTAGGCAAGGATAATATAGAGTATAGAGACCAGTGTTGTAAAAAACCCGATTACTTACCGATTAATCTCCGATTAATCATTTTAAGAGCAATCTGTTCCGAATTTCAAAAAATCCATTTAATTAAACGGTCAACGTCAAATGATGGGTCAAAATTGAATTTGGTAATTAAAGTCGGTCAAAGTAAAAAACGGTTAACATTTTAACATGAATTTATACTAGAACTTGATAGTTTTTGAGCAAAATCAATAATTTTAGACAATTATGTTAAAGTTTATTTTTATATTTATGGTTTTTTTCTATATTTACACATATAATTTTAAAATTTAATATTTAAGTGTATAAAGTACAATCCGATTAATCTCCAATTAATCCCCGAATTACCGATTAATCATTCCAAAGTCCCGATCGATTAATCCCCGAATAGCGAATTTTGCAACCTTGATAGAGACATAATACATACAACGACCTCTTTGTGAAAAACTGATTAATTTTAATGAATGGGTCTCTAAAGTGGTGTATAGAGATGTTTTTGATTGAAAAGAACCCAAGGTTGCAAAAGATGTGAGACGGGGTCGAGACGTCGGGTCCTAAAAAGGTCGAGACGTTCGAGACGGGGTCGAAACAGGGGTCGAGACGGACGTTGACCAAAGTTGACTTTTAGATATATAAGTATATAAATGTACATATGTATACATATTTTAAAGCAAAAAACTTTAATTAATTAATTTGTATCCATAATCGCTATCACCATTAATTTAATACAAGAAATTCAAACTAAAATACGACAAATTTGACCGATTTTACAGACTTTCCGACTTTTCTGAATTTTGACCGACTTTGACCCAATTTTTTCCAACATTGACCCGAATTTTGACCGTTGACTGTCATATTAGACGGTTTTCTTCAAGACGGAATGGCTCACCAAATCGTCGCAACGGGCATTGCAACAGCTCGAGACGAGGTGTTTTGCAACAGTGAAAGAACCTATCTTTATTATCAATATAGAATGGAGACCGGTTTATTCTAAAGGAACCAATCTCTAAACGTTTTACAAACCGGTTTTCTATGATATTAACTAAAACCGGTTTCTATTGCCCGTGTCTAAAGTAATTTTTGTAGTAGTGACTGCCACGTCAGCAAAGAGTGACTGCCACATCAGCACAGATTGACTGCCACATCAGCACAGGGTGCTGACATGGCAGTCAATCTGGCTGATATGGCAGATGACGTGGCATGCTGATTTGGAATTAAAAATAATTTCGGAATTTTTTTTCTAGGAAAAAAAATTCCTGGAAATTTTTTTTTTGAATAATTTTTTTCAAAAAACAGGTGCATATGGTAAGTGCATGTACATTAATATGTGAGTTCTCTAGGTTCTCTGCCTACCCAAGTTCTTCATGGATCCTCACCATATATATATATATATATATATATATATATATATATATATATATATATATATATATATATATATATATATATATATATATATATATATATATATATTCTATATTACTAATCCGGTAGCATAAGTATACATGGCAGCCCCACATTAACCCTCAGATTTTTCTTTTTTCTCCTTAATTCTACAATTAAATCAATTTTTTCCACTAATTACCGTATCACGCCACGTGTCAATATCAATATTAACACAAACATTATTATATCCGCACTGTATATCGTTAAAAAAAACACATACCCAGAACCCTAAATTGGAAACTGAATAATTCATCATTAACAATTGATCGAATATGGTTCGCGTTTTATCTATACCGATTCAGCAGCGATCGATTAATATTATCTAATCGACAATCCATCCCTTTTAAATTAGGGTTTCATTCGGTACACAAGTCACTTCCCTAGAAAATCTCCAGCGAATCAATCTCGCCACTTACTAACGACCCCTCTTCTCAATTCTTCAATATTCCGATTATCTAACAAATAATCACAATAGCAAGATTACAACCAGTCCCAAACTTCCGTCTTAACATTTAACCGGCGACTTCGATTATCAGGAGATCAAGAAGTGAAGTGACGGTTGAAAGATTTGGGTTACGGTTTAGGGTTTGCGAAATGGTATTTTAATTGCACTTTGTGTGATGGTTACTGACAAAACTCAAGGATGGAGTGGAGATTCGTTTGATCGATACAAAGAGTACAAGTATTATTTAATTTTTATCTGCACGTTTGATCGATACAACGTATGATATTTGATTATGCATTTTTTTTTAAATATCTCAATCAGCGGTTTCATTTTTATCTAAGTTTAATTTAGTGAAACCCTTTTGTTTTCAGCTTCCTTATTAGAGTCATATTCATACTTGGTGTTCCTTTAGTTGAAAGGTGAAAGTCGGTAACCGAATAAGATCGTTTTTGCTTAAAGCGTCAAATTCGATTAATGATGGATTGAAATATGGAAATAGTGAGGTTACATATCTTAATGAACGATAATCAGTCACTGTGTTGTATTTAATGTATGAATATTAGGCCCATACAGCAACAAAAGGATCATTTTATAGATTGAGCACAGACTTCATCGCCTCTGATGAGAAGGTAGATTTAATTTAGATTGTGTATTCCTTTTCATGTATAATAGGCTGAACTCTTTTTTTTAATTACGCTAAATTGTATATGATTTGTCTTTACATATGCTACATTCGACCTTATCATTCATTAATCAATGAATACAATTGATTGGTTGCTTCTTGATAGTTGAATTTATTAAAATTACACAGCCCTATATGAATTGTGTTTACATGTGCTAAATTTGAAGTTGCTTAGGACATTATCCAACCTAAATATATTTATGTCAGTCACTATTATGTTTAGGTTTATGTTTAAATGTTTACATGGGATGGGATTGAGTTTAGATGTGGTGAATAGTTGGTTACTCAGGGGATTAAGGAACCTAATTACAAAGCAGTCATTCCTTTGATCTTATTGTCATTTTATCTCAAATATGACTACTAATATTGCTGGTCTTTTATCAAATGAAGGTGCAAAGGACAATGATTCAAGCTGGGCCATGGAGTGTTCAACAATTGTTAGGGTTAAAACATTACATATTAGCTCTCCAATATTATCTGCAAGAAGTCCATTTTTTTACAAGGTAATGTCACAATGTTCAGCTGGATTTGTTTTCTCTTTTTATTTAATTTGTAATTAGTAATAGTAATAGCAAGTTTTCTGGTATACTTTTCATGCAGCTTTTTTCTAATGGAATGAGAGAGTCGGAACATCGTGATGTAAACTTGCGAATTAACGCTTCAGGTTTGTTGATCATTTTAAGCCTCACTTACATTTATACCTTGTAATTGAGATCCATACTATCAAATTTTGGGTCAAATGGGTCAAGCTTTCGAGTTAATTGGGTCTTGAATAAAATTAGGCATGACAATGTAAACCAAAACTTAAAAAAGCTCCAATGAGTTTTTCTTCAACCTATTGGGTCTTACACAAAATATAAAAGAACTTGTCAAATGGGTATCAAATTCTAAAGTTCAATAAATAGAGACAGGTCTAATGTGTCTTGTGAATGGGTCAAATGTGTCGAGCATAACAAATGTCATTCGTCAATCATTTATGAAAGCAATAATGGTTATATCAATTACTATCAAATCCCACGAATATTAATATTACTATTAATATACATAATAATTGATAAAATCATTAATGCTTTCATAAAATGTCATTAATCTAATTAAATATTTTTTATTAAAATAAATCAAGGAAATAACACGTGACAACTGAGGAACTAATGTATTTTTGTATAATGGTTTTGTAATACTAACAAATAAAGCAGGTTCATAATGCAAGACAAATTGGTTCAGTTTGGGTTTATATATGTATATATGTATCTTTTAGAATATTGTATTTGTTTAATGGTTTTTATAGCTTCCATCGAACGAACGAGCTCATAGAAGTAGCCTATTGTATTGTAAAAGTTAGCACGTGATTTACTATAACATCTTTATTTGTACCAGCTACTATTATTACTATCGTGGATTTGTGGGTTATGGATGCATATGGTGAGTAAAGAAAACTTGGTAACAATGACTATAAACTATTCATAGTTGCATTTTAATTATATTCATTTATAGCGTTCACAATTATGATATTCTCAATACATTTGGTTTCAATACAAATATAATCAATAATGACGGTTTCGTCAGTGTAATTGTATCATACGTTTTGTGTAGTTATAGGTAGCATTTTCACCCCCATTTAACTGTGGACATTACAACCCATTTGGTATATTTGTTGGTAAAACAGCAACATGAAGTTGATCACACAAAAATATTTAAGTAATTACTCTCCGTCGATGGTTACAAATATTTTCTGTTTTTGCAGGGTTGTGAGTTTTGTTACTTCAAGTGGATCGATTGTTGCTGCAGCAGGTTATAGGAACTGTAGTCTGTGATTACCAATGTATGAAGGATATAAAGTGCTAGCATATTCGATTGTTTCTAAGCTGTAAAGTATCAGACCTTGAGAAGATGCCTCTTTATTTCATTTTTAATTGCTTTTAGAGTTCAAGTGTTTTAATTCAACTGATTGGAAATGCGTACAGTTGCAGCAAACGACGAATAAAGTAGCAACATATGCTCGATCATGGATAAAGGCGGCTCAAGAGTCTCAACAAAGAGGTAATACAAGTAAGAACGTTAAGAGTTACCTCACCAGTTTGACAATTCACATTTGAAATGGAAATGACAGACCTACATTTTGATAGAAACATATTTGAATTGTGGTTTAATTATTTTATGCAGATGAAACAAAACTTATGCATAGAGCAGAGTGCCCTGTTGCCTTCAGCAATTGATCATGAAACCTTCAATAAGTGAATACATATGATGTTATTGTATTTACAAATTAATTACATATTGATGTCCAAATCACAATAAATATCCACAAATTATATAACTATATATATTCTTTATTGTAGGTGATGTTAAGGTGCTTTGAGGTAACAACTTTATAATTTAATTAAGTTGTCATTAACTGTATATATTCTTTGTTGCAAGTGTTGTAAGGTGCTTTGAGGTAACAACTTTATAATTTACTTAAGTTGTCATTAACTGTATATATTCTTTGTTGCAGGTGTTGTAACGTGCTTTGAGGTAACAACCTTATAATTTACTTAAAATGTCATTAGCTTGTCACTTTAAGGTAGGTTCTGAATATGTGCCTCTTTTATCTAATCTTATTTGTGTTTAGCTCACATGTATCAGTTTATAAAGATAAGTGTCAACTCAGTAATAAAGTAGTATAATTGGTAGTTTATCACTCTAGATTTGTTATCTTTAAAGTTCAGATTAAAGATTTTGCTATGTAAATAAGAGAAGAAATCTTCAAATTTTTGCACGATGTTATTTGTCCCAGTTTATTATTTTTTTTGATAGTTTTTTGATTTTGTTCAACAACTGTAATGAAAGAGTAATACAGGGCTTTTTAGTGAATCAATTGTCTTTGACCATTTTGTTAAGTATTAGTTTATGGTGAGGTGATACATGTATCTAATGATTTGGTGGTTGTGTTTGTTTAACGGATTCAGCACTTATCTTGGGGATTTGAAATTTTGTATTTTTTTCTTCATTGATGAAATCAGTCTCACTTAAATGTTCGGATCATGTGAAGATCAATGAATTCGATGAAAAAGTACGTCCATGGAAGGTTACACCAAATGAGTTTCATTGTGTCACTTTAAGGTGAGTTCTTTTCTTTCTTGCATATCATTAAGTTTTGAACATAATCTTATCTTCACACTTAAAATTTACCGATGTATATGTACAATAGGGCAACTCTAACCGATCCAAACATTTAAGTTTTAAGAATTGTTTTTTGCATAGGTTATACACTATCCCATTGTAAGATCCAAATAATTGTTGTGTACATAAGCGTAAATAAGATGCTTGAAGTGAGGGTTTCGTTGTACATTTTAAAATGAAAAAAGAATCTGATCTGGGGGAGTGGCACGCCGCGCAGGCCTTTGGCGCGCCGCGCCATTAGTCTGTAACAGATTCCTTTCTTTTAAATTTGATATTTTGAGGGCTTTTTGGTAATTACACATGGGGGCCCGAATTTAAGGCCTAGATTCAGTCTTGGAGCTTCATTTACTCCATCTTCAACAACCCTTATCACCTCCATTTAATTTCTAGAGAGAGAGTGATTTTCTAGTGAGGGAAAACTCATTTTGGGGAAGAAGAAGACGAAATCTTGCTTAAGCTCAAGCATTAAAGTTGTTCATCTACTTCCTAGCTATGTTTTGGGTGTGGTGGTATGTTCTAACTTTGTTTTCCTTGTTTAATTTGTTTAAGGGTTAGGGTTTGGGGTAAGTGATGAACTTAAAACCCATTTGTTAGTGAATTGGATGTTTTGGGTGAATTTGGGTCATGTAGACTCAAAGATGACTAACTAGGGTTTTTCAAGGTATTAATTGATGCTTATGAGCTTAAATTAGTTAGTCAATTACTAGCACACCTAGAGTTAAGTAAATGGGCATTGTGTGGGTTAGTGGATGACCCGAAATGGGTGTGTTGACCTTAATTTAGTCAAATGGGTCAAAATGGACCTAAGTTAGTTAATGTTGGTGTGTAATGCATAAACCTTGTGTTGAAATGTGTTTTAAACCTAACTTGGCTAATGATTAGGGTTTCGGGGATGTTAACCCAAATATTAGGGTTAAGGGTGCAATTGGGTCGAAATTGCACTAAGGGTCAAGATAACACTAGAATGGAGTTTTAGTTGGTTGAACAACTTGAGTTTGTGATTGATATTATGTATAATGTAATAGGTACGTTACATTGAAGATTTCTGAGCTTAATTATCTTTCACAAGAGATTTTGAGGTGAGTGGAGTAATTATACGTATGCGTATATGATGCGTTTATTTGTGGGTGTTATGGTATGAACCATCAAGCCGGTAGTGCCATAACATGTGTGCGATAATATGTGAACCACGAGCCGATAGCATCGAGTGTGAACCACGAGCCGGTAGCACTATAAAATAAGATGTGAACTACGAGCCGGTAGCATCGAGTGTGAACCACGAGCCGGCAGCACTATAAAATAAGATGTGAACCACGAGCCGTTAGCATCGAGTGTGAACCACGAGCCGATAGCACTATAAAAGAGTATGACTCAATTGCGTATGGTGTGAACCACGAGCCGGTAGCACCATAGCGTTTATGGTTAACCATATTGAGATTGTCGATTATTTAGCATATTGTTTTTATATATACATTGTGTTGAGTATATGCTAATGCGGTTTTGTGTTAATGTACGACTTGTTAAGTGTTTTGGGTACGATGACATGCTAATTGAGTCACAAGTTCGTATGAGATATTTGGTGAATGTGATTACGAGTTATATATATGTATGTGTAATTATTGCATTCACTAAGCTTTGCTTACCCTCTCATTGTTTACCTTTTTATAGACTCAAGTATGGACAAAGGTAAGGGCGTTTGTTTGGTGTAGAGGTCCCGTTGTGTTAGGGGACGCTTTTGGAGATTTAGCTTTGGAGTTTGACCGAGACTTGGGTAGTTTAACCCCAAACACATGCTCGTAGGGTCGTTTGGTATTTAAACTTTTTGTGGTCGAAACTCTCGTTATGTATTAAACTCGTAATTCGGGCCGATGTGGGCCCCGCTTTGTAAAACTTATTTTATGTTTGAATTGTGTTAGTTTTACATATTGGAATATGTTGTTAAAAGTGTTTCGTCTAAATATGTCGAGAAGTGGGCGATCTTTTTCACAAAAAAGGAAAAGTTGGACAGGCCAGTTTGGCGCGCCGCGCAGGTAAGTGGCGCGCCGCGCCACTATGCTGTAATTTTTTTTTTTTTTTTTGCATATTTTGATTGCATATGGGTTGGGATGTTACAAGTGGTATCAGAGCATGGTCTAAGGGATTTAGGTGACTTGAGATAGGCGCCTAGACTTAGACTTTTTGTGTGCGCGTTATGCGGGACTTGTAGGACTTTGGGTCGAATCGGGTTTTGGTTAGTGCATAGGTTTATGTGAACTAATCATGCGCTATTGTTTTGTGTGGTATTTGAAATTGTCAAGCGAGATGGACGTGGTACTAGTGAGTTAATGCGATGTGCTCGCGTAACAATAATTAGCTACCATTGTTACGGGTTCAAATCGTGTCAAACAAGCGATGTACGACGATTATTGAGCAAGATGGGGTAGTGTGGTGTATATGTATATACATATGTGTTATGTCCTTTCGTTTTGTTATTTAATTTACTTCGTTTTATAGAATGAAGATGAGAAATGGACACGACACCAATGACGGAAGTACGAGTGAGGACGTTGAACTCACGGCCAAGGTTGAGGCCATCTTTAAAAGGCTAAAGAAGGACTTTCTTGACGATGTCCGAAAGGTCTTCCAAGAGTCGGTTGATGGATAAGTGACCGAAATGATCAATGAACGAATGAAATCCGCAATAGAGGAGGCTTTAGAGGCTAGAAACATTTATCCTCGAGGCGAAGGGGGTGAAGGTAATGGTGGGGGTGGAAGGTGGGACTTCCACTACAAAAATTTCAAGGATACTCAACCTCCGATGTTTAATGGGGTGAGGGATCCATTGAAAAGCACTTGTTGGATTTCTGATATCGAGGGGGCGTTCCGTACCGCAGAGTGTCCTCCCGAGAAGAAGACGAGGTATGGGTCTAGCATGTTACGCGAAGAGGGCAAGTTGTGGTGGGACGATAAAATCAAATTATATGGTGAAGAGCAATGCATGTGCTTGACATGGGAGGAGTTTAAGAAGGAATTTTTCCAAGAATACCGAACCTCTTCCGATCTTGATAAAATCCGGGACGAGTTGCACAATTTGCGACAAGGTTCAATGGACTTGGTTACTCTCAAGTCTACCTTCTTGGCAAAGACTCATTTTTGTCCAGAGTATGTTGGTGATGATCACAAGTTGATGCTAGATTTTTACCGTACTTTAAGTGATGAGTTGAAGGGTAAGATTAGCTGGGGTATGGCTAAGTCTTTTGAAGATTTATACGAATTGGCTAGGGGTTTTGAGCCGGAGGTTCCAAGGAAAAGCGATTTCACTTTTTCGAAGAGAAAGTTTGAAGGTTCGAGTTATTCGAACTTTTCAAATAAGAAGAACAAGAAAGGCTCCGAAAGCGTTAATAGTGTGAAGAAGGGTGCTTCCGGAGGTTTCGGACCCATGTGTTATAATTGTAATCAAAGAGGGCACATAGCCCGTGATTGTACCAAGGCGTCGACCAAGCTTACTTGTTTTAATTGTGGTAAAGAGGGACACAAGAGGCCGGAATGTCCCGATTTGAATAATGATCATGTGAAGAAGTTGGAGAGAGCGGCAGGTACGGCTAGGGGTCGCAATTACTTGATGACCAATGATGAGGCCAAACAATCCAACGAAGTTGTCTCAGGTACTTTTATGGTTAACTCAAATCCGGCAAGGATTCTATTTGATAGCGTTGCAAATTTGTCGTTTGTATCTCCAAAATTTGTGCCTAGACTTAATAGACCGTTAGCTAAGTTAAGTCGTCCGGTAGAAGTCGAAATAGCAGACGAAAAAACGGTGCTAGTGGTTGATGTGTGTAAAAATTGTGATGTCGTTTTTGGTGCCGAAAACTTTAAGATAGATCTTATCCCGATGACTTTGGGTGATTTTGATATCGTTGTTGGTATGGATTGGCTCGATCATAATAGGGCCGATATTGCATGCCATGAAAAATTTATTCGTGTGAAGACCCCAAGTGGGGGAGAGTTAATTATTCACGGTGATAAGCGTAGAAGACTTGTACCGATATGCACTTTTGCACGGGCAAGTCGTCTCCTTGATAGTGGTGGCATGGATTTTCTTGCCCATGTTGTTGATACTCGTGATGAGCCACCACCCATTCGTGAAATTCCGGTGGTTAGTGAATTCGAAGACGTTTTTCCGGACGAGTTACCGGGTGTTCTGGCGAAAAGACAAGTTGAATTTCGCATTGAGTTGGTTCCGGGGGCTACCCCCATTGCTAAAACTCCTTATCGTTTAGTGCCGACGGAAATTCAAGAGTTGTTAAATCAAACCCAAGAGTTGCTTGAGAAGGGTTTTATTCGACCGAGTGCTTCGCCATGGGGCGCTCCGGTTTTATTCGTGAAAAAGAAGAATGGAAGTATGCGGATGTGCATCGATTATCGGGAGTTAAATAAAGTGACGATCAAGAATCATTATCCATTACCTCGGATTGACGATTTGTTTGACCAACTCCAAGGTGCAACGTATTTCTCTAAAATCGACCTACGGTCCGGCTATCACCAAATGCGGGTCCGTGAGGAAGAAATTGAGAAAACGGCTTTTCGAAAGCGCTATGGGCATTTTGAATTCGTAGTTATGCCTTTTGGTCTTACGAATGCACCGGTGGCATTAATGGACCTTATGAACCGAGTGTGCCAACCTATGTTGGACAAGTCGGTAATTGTGTTCATTGAGGACATACTTGTCTATTCGAAGAGTATGAAGGAACATGAACATCATTTGCGAAGAGTGTTAAAGACGTTGCGGAAGGAGAAGTTGTATGCTAAGTTCTCCAAATGTGAATTTTGGCTAAGGGAGGTTCAATTCCTTGGCCACATTGTGAACAAAAATGGTATTCAAGTAGATCCGGGGAAGATAGAGATGGTGAAGAGTTGGGAACGATCGACTACGCCTACGAAAATCCGAAGTTTTCTCGGATTGGCCGGTTATTATCATTGGTTTATCCAAGACTTTTCTAAGATCACTTCTTCGTTGACGAAATTGACGAGGAAGAACGCGAGATTTAATTGGGAGAACCAGCAGGAAATTGCTTTTCAATTGCTAAAAGAGAAATTGTGTCAAGCTCCGGTGTTAGTGTTACCGGAAGGAGTGGAAGACATGACGGTTTATTGTGATGCTTTGTTAAATGGGCTCGGGTGTGTTCTAATGCAAAGAGGTAAAGTCACCGCTTATGCCTCTCGATAGTTAAAGGAACACGAAATGAGATATCCGACTTATGATCTTGAGTTGGCGGCGGTTGTGCATGCGATGAAAATTTGGTGCCATTACTTGTATGGTGTCAAGAGTACGATTTATTCGGATCATAAGAGTTTGAAACACCTCTTCAATCAACGAGATTTGAATTATCGCCAACGTAGGTGGATGGATGTGGTGAAAGATTATGATTGTGAAATACTTTATCACCCGGGCAAGGCGAATGTGGTCGCAGATGCGTTAAGTCGAAAGAATCATCACCCGGCGTTACGATTTGGATTGTTACGTATGATTATTACTAACGATTTTCTTGAAAAACTTGGTGTGATTCAAATAGAGGCTTACGTTCACAATAAGCATGCGGAACGAATCATGGGGCAATCGGAGTTCATTACTATGGGCTCGCGTGGTTTGTTGTCTTTTCAAGGACGAGTGTGGGTGCCTAAGATGGGTGATTATCGACAATTGCTACTTGATGAAGCACATAAGTCAAAGTATTCCATTCATCCGGGCGCGATGAAAATGTATCTAGATTTAAGGAAAGATTATTGGTGGTCGGGCATGAAACGTGATGTTGTGAAGTATGTTGAGCAATGCGTCATGTGTTTGCAAGTTAAGGCCGAGCACCAAAAGCCGTATGGTAAGTTACAATCGTTAGAAATCCCGAAATGGAAATGGGAGCACATTACCATGGATTTCATCACAAAGTTACCTAAAACGGCGAGAACCCAATTTGATTCGATTTGGGTTATAGTTGATCGATTGACGAAAAGTGCTTTGTTTCTTCCCATTCGGGAAGCGATTTCGTCGGAGACTTTGGCTAAGTTGTTTATCAAGGAAGTCATCTCTCGATACGGTGTTCCTATATCTATTATTTCGGATCGAGATACCCGTTTTACATCTCGGTTTTGGGAAAAGTTTCACGAAGATATGGGTACACAATTGAAATTGAGCACGGCGTATCATCCTCAAACGGACGGTCAAACCGAACGTACGAATCTAACATTGGAGAATATGTTACGGGCATGTATTATTGATTTTGGTGGTAGTTGGGACGAGCACTTACCTTTGGTGGAATTCTCGTACAATAATAGTTATCATACTAGTATCGGGATGCCACCTTACGAGATGCTTTATGGGCGGAGGTGCCGAACTCCGATTTGTTGGGGTGAAATTGGCCAAAGAGAAATCGGGAGTACCGATTTGGTTTTAGAGACGAATAGCAAGATTGATATGATTCGGGATCATTTGAAAAAGGCTCAAGATAGACAAAAGTCGTATGCCGACAAACGTAGGCAAATGATCGAATTTCAAGAAGGTGACATGGTGATGCTTAAGGTTTTGCCATGGAAGGGCATTATTCGGTTTAGAAAACGGGGAAAGTTAGCTCCTCGGTTTATTGGGCCATTTAAGGTTTTAGCTTGTGTTGGTGAAGTCGCGTATCGTTTGGAATTACCCGAAGAGCTTGCGGGGATCCATAATACATTCCATGTTTCCCATCTCCGCAAGTGTCTTGCGGATGATTCATCTTGGGTACCATTAGACGAAATTGAGCTAAACAATAAGTTAGAATATATTGAGGAGCCGATTGCCATACTCGATGAGAAGGTCAAAAGGTTGAGAAATAAAGAAGTGAGGACTTTTAAAGTTCAATGGCGTCGGAGTAAAGGTTCCGAGTTTACGTGGGAGCCCGAAGAATTCGTGTTAGTTTATCTTCCTTCTTGTCATGCGGCTTGGATCGCGAGGACGCGCTCCGATTCAAGTGTGGGAGAGTTGTAAGACCCAAATAATTGTTGTGTACATAAGCGTAAATAAGATGCTTGAAGTGAGGGTTTCGTTGTACATTTTAAAATGAAAAAAGAATCTGATCTGGGGGAGTGGCGCGCCGCGCAGGCCTTTGGCGCGCCGCGCCATTGGTCTGTAACAGATTCCTTTCTTTTAAATTTGATATTTTGAGGGCTTTTTGGTAATTATACATGGGGGCCCGAATTTAAGGCCTAGATTCAGTCTTGGAGCTTCATTTACTCCATCTTCAACAACCCTTATCACCTCCATTTAATTTCTAGAGAGAGAGTGATTTTCTAGTGAGGGAAAACTCATTTTGGGGAAGAAGAAGACGAAATCTTGCTTAAGCTCAAGCATTAAAGTTGTTCATCTACTTCCTAGTTACGTTTTGGGTGTGGTGGTATGTTCTAACTTTGTTTTCCTTGTTTAATTTGATTAAGGGTTAGGGTTTGGGGTAAGTGATGAACTTAAAACCCATTTGTTAGTGAATTGGATGTTTTGGGTGAATTTGGGTCATGTAGACTCAAAGATGACTAACTAGGGTTTTTCAAGGTATTAATTGATGCTTATGAGCTTAAATTAGTTAGTCAATTACTAGCACACCTAGAGTTAAGTAAATGGGCATTGTGTGGGTTAGTGGATGACCCGAAATGGGTGTGTTGACCTTAATATCAAATGGGTCAAAATGGACCTAAGTTAGTTAATGTTGGTGTGTAATGCATAAATCTTGTGTTGAAATGTGTTTTAAACCTAACTAGGCTAATGATTAGGGTTTCGGGGATGTTAACCCAAATATTAGGGTTAAGGGTGCAATTGGGTCGAAATTGCACTAAGGGTCAAGATAACACTAGAATGGAGTTTTAGTTGGTTGACCAACTTGAGTTTGTGATTGATATTATGTATAATGTAATAGGTACGTTACATTGAAGATTTCTGAGCTTAATTATCTTTCACAAGAGATTTTGAGGTGAGTGGAGTAATTATACGTATGCGTATATGACGCGTTTATTTGTGGGTGTTATGGTATGAACCATTGAGCCGGTAGTGCCATAACATGTGTGCGATAAGATGTGAACCACGAGCCGATAGCATCGAGTGTGAACCACGAGCCGGTAGCACTATAAAATAAGATGTGAACCACGAGCCGGTAGCATCGAGTGTGAACCACGAGCCGGTAGCACTATAAAATAAGATGTGAACCACGAGCTGGTAGCATCGAGTGTGAACCACGAGCCGGTAGCACTATAAAAGAGTATAACTCAATTGCGTATGGTGTGAACCACGAGCCGATAGCACCGTAGCGTTTATGGTTAACCATATTGAGATTGTCGATTATTTAGCATATTGTTTTTATATATACATTGTGTTGTGTATATGCTAATGCGGTTTTGTGTTAATGTACGACTTGTTAAGTGTTTTGGGTGCGATGACATGCTAATTGAGTCACAAGTTCGTATGAGATATTTGGTGAATGTGATTGCAAATAGATGAGTTATATATATGTATGTGTAATTATTGCATTCACTAAGTTTTGCTTACCCTCTAGTTGTTTACCTTTTTATAGGCTCAGGTATGGACAAAGGTAAGGGCGTTTGTTTGGTGTAGAGGTCCCGTTGTGTTAGGGGACGCTTTTGGAGATTTAGCTTTGGAGTTTGACCGTGACTTGGGTAGTTTAACCCCAAACACCATGCTCGTAGGGTCGTTTGGTATTTAAACTTTTTGTGGTCGAAACTCTCGTTATGTATTAAACTCGTAATTCTGGCCGATGTGGGCCCCGCTTTGTAAAACTTATTTTATGTTTGAATCGTGTTAGTTTTACATATTGGAATATGTTGTTAAAAGCGTTTCGTCTAAATATGTCGGGAAGTGGGTGATCTTTTTCACAAAAAAGGAAAAGTTGGACAGGCCAGTTTGGCGCGCCGCGCAGTTAAGTGGCACGCCGCGCCACTATGCTGTACAATTTTTTTTTTATTTTGCATATTTCGATTGCATATGGGTTGGGATGTTACAAGTGGTATCAGAGCATGGTCTAAGGGATTTAGGTGACTTGAGATATGAGCCTAGACTTAGACTTTTTGTGTGCGCGTTATGCGGGACTTGTAGGACTTTGAGTCGGATCGGGTTTTGGTTAGTGCATAGGTTTATGTGAACTAATCATGCGCTATTGTTTTGTGTGGTATTTGAAATCGTAAAGCGAGATGGACGTGGTACTAGTGAGTTAATGCGATGTGCTCGCGTAACAATGATTAGCTACCATTGTTACGGGTTCAAATCGTGTCAAACAAGCGATGTACGACGATTGTTGAGCAAGATGGGATAGTGTGGTGTATATGTATATACATATGTGTTAAGTACTTTCGTTTTATTGCTTAATTTACTTCGTTTTATAGAATGAAGATGAGAAATGGACACGACACCAATGACGGAAGTACGAGTGAGGACGTTGAACTCACAGCCAAGGTTGAGGCCATCTTTAAAAGGCTAAAGAAGGACTTTCTTGACGATGTCCGAAAGGTCTTCCAAGAGTTGGTTGATGGACAAGTGACCGAAATGATCAATGAATGAATGAAAGCCGCAATAGAGGAGGCTTTAGAGGCTAGAAACATTTATCCTCAAGGCGAAGGGGGTGAAGGTAATGGTGGGGGTGGAAGGCGGGACTTCCACTATAAAATTTCAAGGATACTCAACCTCCGATGTTTAATGGGGTAAGGGATCCATTGAAAAGCACTTGTTGGATTTCCGATATCGAGGGGGCGTTCCGTACCGCGGAGTGTCCTCCCGAGAAGAAGACGAGGTATGGGTCTAGCATGTTGTGCAAAGAGGGCAAGTTGTGGTGGGACGATAAAATCAAATTATATGGTGAAGAGCAATGCATGTGCTTGACATGGGAGGAGTTTAAGAAGGAATTTTTCCAAGAATACCGAACCTCTTCCAACCTTGATAAAATCCGGGACGAGTTGCACAATTTGCGACAAGGTTCAATGGACTTGGTTACTCTCAAGTCTACCTTCTTGGCAAAGACTCGTTTTTGTCCGGAGTATGTTGGTGATGATCACAAGTTGATGCTAGATTTCTACCGTACTTTAAGTGATGAGTTGAAGGGTAAGATTAGCCGGGGTATGGCTAAGTATTTTGAAGATTTATACGAATTGGCTAGGAGTTTTGAGCCGGAGGTTCCAAGGAAAAGCGATTTCACTTTTTCGAAGAGAAAGTTTGAAGGTTCGAGTAATTCGAACTTTTCAAATAAGAAGAACAAGAAAGGCTCCGAAAGCATTAATAGTGTGAAGAAGGGTGCTTCCGGAGGTTTCGGACCCATGTGTTATAATTGTAATCAAAGAGGGCACATAGCCCGTGATTGCACCAAGGCGTCGACCAAACTTACTTGTTTTAATTGTGGTAAAGAGGGACACAAGAGGCCGGAATGTCCCGATTTGAATAATGATCATGTGAAGAAGTTGGAGAGAGCGGCGGGTACGGCTAGGGGTCGCAATTACTTGATGACCAATGATGAGGCAAGCAATCCAACGAAGTTGTCTCAGGTACTTTTATGGTTAACTCAAATCCGGCAAGGATTCTATTTGATAGCGGTGCAAATTTGTCGTTTGTATCTCCAAAATTTGTGCCTAGACTTAATAGACTGTTATCTAAGTTAATTCGTCCGGTAGAAGTCGAAATAGCGGACGACAAAACGGTGCTAGTGGTTGATGTGTGTAAAAATTGTGATGTCATTTTTGGTGCCGAAAACTTTAAGATAGATCTTATCCCGATGACTTTGGGTGATTTTGATATCGTTGTTGGTATGGATTGGCTCGATCATAATAGGGCCGATATTGCATGTCATGAAAAATTTATTCGTGTGAAGACCCCAAGTGGGGGAGAGTTAATTATTCACGGTGATAAGCGTAGAAGACTTGTACCGATATGCACTTTTGCACGAGCACGTCGTCTCCTTGATAGTGGTGGCATGGCTTTTCTTGCCCATATTGTTGATACTGGTGATGAGCCACCACCCATTCGTGAAATTCCGGTGGTTAGTGAATTCGAAGACGTTTTTCTGGACGAGTTACCGGGTGTTTCGGCGGAAAGACAAGTTGAATTTCGCATTGAGTTGGTTCCGGGGGCTACCCCCATTGCTAAAACTCCTTATCGTTTAGCACCGACGGAAATGCAAGAGTTGTTAAATCAAATCCAAGAGTTGCTTGAGAAGGGTTTTATTCGACCGAGTGCTTCGCCATGGGGCGCTCCGGTTTTATTCGTGAAAAAGAAGAATGGAAGTATGCGGATGTGCATCGATTATCGGGAGTTAAATAAAGTGACGATCAAGAATCGTTATCCATTACCTCTGATTGACGATTTGTTTGACCAACTCCAAGGTGCAACGTATTTCTCTAAAATCGACCTACGGTCCGGCTATCACCAAATGCGGGTCCGTGAGGAAGATATTGAGAAAACAGCTTTTCGAACGCGCTATGGGCATTTTGAATTCGTTGTTATGCCTTTTGGTCTTACGAATGCACCGGCGGCATTCATGGACCTTATGAACCGAGTGTGCCAACCTATGTTGGACAAGTCGGTAATTGTGTTCATTGACGACATACTTGTCTATTCGAAGAGTATGAAGGAACATGAACATCATTTGCGAAGGGTGTTAAAGACATTGTGGAAGGAGAAGTTGTATGCTAAGTTCTCCAAATGTGAATTTTGGCTAAGGGAGGTTCAATTCCTTGACCACATTGTGAACAAAAATAGTATTCAAGTAGATCCGGGGAAGATAGAGACGGTGAAGAGTTGGGAACAACCGACTACGCCTACGGAAATCCGAAGTTTTCTCGGATTGACCGGTTATTATCGTCGGTTTATCCAAGACTTTTCTAAGATCGCTTATTCGTTGACGAAATTGACGAGGAAGAACGCGAGATTTAATTGGGAGAACGAGCAAGAAATTGCTTTTCAATTGCTAAAAGAGAAATTGTGTCAAGCTCCGGTGTTAGTGTTGCCGGAAGGAGTGGAAGACATGACGGTTTATTGTGATGCTTCGTTAAATGGGCTCGGGTGTGTTCTAATGCAAAGAGGTAAAGTCATCGCTTATGCCTCTCGACAATTAAAGGAACACGAAACGAGATATCCGACTCTTGATCTTGAGTTGGCGGCGGTTGTGCATGCGTTGAAAATTTGGTGCCATTACTTGTATGGTGTCAAGAGTACGATTTATTCAGATCATAAGAGTTTGAAACACCTCTTCAATCAACGAGATTTGAATTATCGCCAACGTAGGTGGATGGATGTGGTGAAAGATTATGATTGTGAAATACTTTATCATCCGGGCAAGGCGTATGTTTATTTCATCTACAACAATACTTGTGATATTGTTTTTATCATATACTTAATTGATATAACATTTTACGATTCCAGTTTGTTTGATTAAGAGTAACCGTGCAACGCACGGGCTCTTAAATATTTTTATTATCTATTTTTATTATGCTTTTTAGCGTCTTCCAATCGAAATCATGTACTTCCAGGCCTACGTAGTGGTAAAAGAGTAAAGTGCTACAATTTGGCAAAACGGAAATACAAATGGCTGTTGAAAAAAGAGAACTCAAAGAAATCACCTAACCTCTATGTGTCTTATGGATTTAGCCATTTTCCCAAGGAAATTCGACTAAAACTTGACACTAGATGTTTATTCAATCACCACTTTAAAGAACGTGCATTTTATCTTATGCATGTTTTCTATAATAACTATCTTTAAATTGTCTCATGAATTAATGTATGAACCACTATTTTACATTTTATCTTATAATGTATGAACAACTAAATCTGTGTGTGTCATATGGTTTTATCCTTTTCGAAAAGAATATCGGATCAAGGTTGGCACAAAATGTTTATTCAATTAGCGCTATAAAGAGCGTTCTTTTTATTTGTTTCATGTTTGCATGAATGAATAACTTAAGATTGAGTTTTGAATAACTTTATGAAAAATGAACTTAGCAACACTTTTATGATATGTATTATATTTAGATTACAAATGCAACTCACAACATTACTTACAATAATGATGATAGAGTATCGTTAGTTTATATACAACTGAAATATACAATATAAAAATTTCGGATGAGTCCCCGTACAACGCACGGGCTCATAAATCTAGTATATATATATATATACACATATATATATATACATATATATATATACATATATATATATATATATATATACATATATATATATATATACATATATATATATACATATATATATATACATATATATATATATATATACATATATATATATATATACATATATATATATATATATATATATATATATATATATATATATATATATATATATATTGCATTTCATTAACCGAACACCCACAAACAATCACCACCCAAGCCATCACCACCGGCCACCACCATATCCGCCACCTCCACCACCTCACTGCCGATCACCACCACCTTCTTCAACCTCCTAACAACACACCATGTACAACCACCATCAAATTATCTCCACTAACTGCTGCTACTATTTTCTGTTTTTATTTCTCATTCGAACAATGTGACGCCCCGTACAAAACCATCGCGTACGATTCGTCAACAACAGGATCTTTACATGGTCAAATACTACATGCTGTTTGAAAACCAGTTTTGCATTCATAAAAAGATAGCGTTTACAAAAGATAAAGTGACACAAAGGACGTTACAAAGTCATTATTTGAAAATAACATAAGTTACGAATGCAAGATAAAAGTTCCATGATTGAGACATCTCTAAGTAATGCAGCGGAAATCTAACACAGCAGGTCCATAACAGCAAGTCTAAAATACCAAGATAGCAAGTCTAACAGCGGAAGCAACATCGTCTAAGCACCTGAGAAATACACGCTTAAAAGTCAACACGAATGTTGGTGAGCTATAGTTTGTAAACAGTAAAGTAATGTAGACCACGAGTTATCGTATTCAAAACAGTATGAAAAGTATATGCTTATCCGTAGGCACCCGGTAACTAACTTAACGTAATAGTAATACCCCCTAAAAGCACACTTGGTGAGTGATTATGTACTCGAAGTATTAAACACCCGTTAAATGCTAGCGCAACTAGCCCGAGTGGGGATGTCAAACCCTATGGATCCATATCTAATATTCGCGTTCACCGGTTCAAAACCAATGATTAAACGTTACCGTGCTAAGGGGAATGTTTATGCCGTTATATAACCCACACATATGTAAAGTTTAAGTACTCGTGTCAAGTAAGTAAAACGTAAAAAGCGCATGTATTCTCAGTCCCAAAAATAGTATAAGTAAAAAGGGAAGCTATAACTCACAGTGAATAAGCAGTAAAAGTCGATACGAAACGTATGCATGTAGTAAGTCGGTCCGAAAGGTCGTCAACCTAAGTCAAAGGTCACTAGGTCAGTATGTTGTCCCAATAGGTTAAAAGTGAATAAATTAAGTTTAAGTGTCATCATCATCATTATTCATCATCATAAAAGCTAAGTAAGTTTGACAAGAATAGAGATCGAAACAATAGGCTGACTTCGGTCAGCTGCTACGACCTCTATACAAAACAAAAAGATGCGTAGTCAGTGGCTATGGCTCCGTATATGAGTCCTCTAACCGCTAAACAATTTTCAGAACCTAACTCGTCTTCGTTTGAGCGTGGCGACGGTTTAAGTGCGAGTAGGTCAGAAATTTCAGCACAACGTTACAACGGCGTAGTGACTTTCGGAGGGCTATAAATCCTAAACCGTATATCGGATTAAGACGAGGCCTAAACGAAAAGTCATTTAATCGAAACGAACTAACTGAAAATCAATTTTCCAGAAGTCCAGGAATCTGATCAGATCCTGAAAAACAGTAAACAAATGCTCCGGTGGGGTTCTTGGTGCTTGATGCTCATCACGGTTCTCATCCTTGATGCTTGTAGCTTCAAGTGTACAACTCATTGATTGTAAAGACCTGTCCTTATCCATCCGGACGAAATCTTCAACAATTGGTCCCATTGCGATGATCGACTCCAAGTAATGTCCTTAAAATGAGCTAATGCACATCGGAAGACTTTATTCGTACCTGAGAATAACATGCTTTAAAACATCAACATAAAGTTGGTGAGATATATAGGTTTGATGCTAGCAGCGTTATAACTATGGACCACAAGATTTCATATATTTAAACATAGTACACTCGCAAGTGTATGAAAGACATTCTAAGTTTGTTGAGCACCTGGTAACCAAACTTTACAAGTATAAAACAGCACATATTCCCTTTATATATAATCGCGCTACACCGTACCAAGTGTAGCCACCTAAACGAAGTACTGTGCAACTGTTGAAAACTGGTCGTCCAGCCCGGTTGGGGATGTCAGCCCGATAGATCTATCAACAGGATTCGCTTTTACACTGGCCCATGTAATTAATAGTTACCAAGTTATAGGGAGATATGCATTGGTACAACTCAACGTAGAACGTAATTTTTGTCACTTGTGTCCATAACGTAAATCATTTATAAAAGTAGCGCATGTATTCTCAGCTCAAAAATATTTAGAGTTTAAAAGGGGACTATATACTCACCATACTGTATTTTGTAGTAAAAATACATATAACACCATTGATCAATTATAAGGTTGGCCTCGGATTCACGAACCTATATTATAATCAATCAAGTTTATATATTAATACTTTAATTATTTATATGTTATGTTACTAAATAAGTTTATTATAACTATTTTATGTATTATAGCTAAATGCTTAATAATTGAATTCTTATTAAAGTGTCTTAATGTATATCATTTATGATGAATATTATACATTAGTGTTTAAAAAATATTATATAATGTATTAAAATTTAATATTTACTTATATGATTAAAGTACATTTATATTACATGTAACTTAATTAATGTTACATAAGTATAGATAATATATTTTATTTTGAAAGAAATAGTATGTAATATTAATATAGCCATAATTTATGTAGTAAATGTATTTTTAAATAAAATCTTTGTTTAAAAATAATAATTCTAATAATACTAAGGTAATGATAATAATAATAATAATAATAATAATAATAATAATAATAATAATAATAATAATAATAATAATAAATAAATGTTAGAAGGTTATACCCTTAAAAAGCTTTGTGAAAAAAAAAACAATGCTGCACACGGAACTCGAACCCTAGACCTCCCGCTCATACACCACACCCGTTACCATTCTGGTATCTGTTCCTTTCGGTTTTAAATACCCTCTTGTATATATATAAACCCGTATTTCTTCTTCGAGCCCCAATAAAATATAGCAGTTTTCGGCCCACCAATTTATGTTCTTGGCCCAACTGAATTTTATAAACTCACAACCCAAAAAATCAGATAATAAAACTGACTAAATGGTTGTTTAAAGATTTCGTCGGCAGAAAGAAAAATAAAAAGGATACACAGTATATACTCATCCCACTATCTCATAAAATATTCCAAGTTGCAAATAAAAAAAAATCGATTGCCTTTCTGTCTTCTTGACATTTCCACAGCCGCCATCACAAGAACAAAAGGAACTCAAGTTCTTGTTAAAATCAGTCCATCGTCTTCAATCATCATCCTCATGATTCAAATTATTAATCCTTTATTCATTATCACGTATCATCATCATTATTTATATTACATAGCATCATGACAACCATCATCAATCTTCGTTAACAATAGCAGCAAGAATCACGATGATGGTGGCGGTTTAGGCTGCAGCAACATGTGGTTGAGGTGGTGGTGATTTCGACAGAAAAACTGAAACAATTGGGTTCGATGGGGTTGTAGTGATCTACGGTGATGGTTTGCAGGTTGGTGGCGGTTTTAGGATGAAGAAGAAGGTGGTCGGGTTTGTGTTTAACATAGAAATAGAAAACAGAAAAAAATGTCAAGTTATAGTGATGGTGTTTGGTTGTAAAAGGTGATGATCAAATGGGTAGCGGTTTGATGGTACTCGATGGCCTCACCAAAGAAATCAGAAGATGAGATGGTGAAAAGAAGTAACCACAACAATTTAAAAAGTGTTGGGTTTTGGAGCAAACGGATCACGAATAGAAATAGTATAAAATGATCGTAGTAGTAGCATGTATTGCAACGAGCTGTTAGTGTTTAAATGGGTTTATGATGATTTGTGATTGTTGAAGGTTGTGGTCATAGGTTGTTCACGATAATTCAAGGTGTGAAGGGTGATGATAGGTGTGGTAATGGTGAAGTGGTTGTAGGAGACTTAGGTTATGGTTTTGTAGTTGTTACGTACAGCCGAGAGAAAGAAAGGTGTTTCTTTTGGCTTTAAATCGTCCAACACACAAAATAACATAAATGGGTTTGATGGTGAGTGTGATTGTATATACATATGTGTATGTCGTGTATGTTTATATGTATAAGTATATAGAAGATGGGTGGTGAAAGGTGGCGGTTAAGAGTAACCGTGATGGTGGTTTGACGAGGGAGGGTTGTTGTGGTTATCGAGTATAGTGATAAAAAAGAAAAGAAAAGATGAATTGAAGGTGGTATAGTTCAATGACTTATGTCTCTAATGCTTACATATATATGCCTAAATGCATATCATATCAAATGGAGTAGAAACACAACCCATATAATAGTAATATAATAATACTTCACAAACGTGTAATTAAAAGTTTATGAATTAGTCAAAAGCAAATGGAGTTTGATTGGTAAGAGAAGAAATGTGTTGTACGCATGTGTGTGTCATCCTATATCTAATATATAAATATATATAAAGTTAGATTAGATATGAGAAAAGAAATAACAATAACCTCAATCAATAATCAAATATCACGGGTTTAATAACTATTAGACTGCCGACATTGTTTTACGGATAATATTCCGGGGTCCGTTGCAAATTAGTGAATAAAAGTCTTCAGAAAAATCCTAAACTTTTAAATTAAATATTTTTATTTATTTGTTGGTCATTATGGCATAAAATTCGATCATTTATTTATTAAATAAAATTACATCATCTGTCTCTCATTTATGGGTAAAATATCAAATAATTAGATCCTAAATATACTTTTAATAAACCTATAATTTATATGTCTCATTTTTGGATCACCTTTTATTTTAAAATCATATAAGTTAGTTTTAACTTGATTAATAACCATCAAGATGATAAACGAGTGCTACGAGCGTTTATTGAATAAATTCTAAATTATATATAATCAATGTACTTTTCATATATAGATAGATTTATAGTAATGTCATGTATTATTTTATTTACACAAATAAACTAACTCATATAAGTTTCTATTTCAATTTAAAAAATATATATATATATAATTACATTTATATTTAAATATATATGTATCTATTTACAAATAGTGGTTCGTGAATCGTCGAGATTGGTCAAGTGGTAATTGATTACCTAAATATAGATTTCAAACTTTCTAGACTCAACGTTACAGATTTTGCTTATCATGTCGAAAACATATAAAGATTAAGGTTTAAATTTGGTCGGAAATTTCCGGGTCATTACAGTACCTACCCGTTAAAGAAATTTCGTCCCCGAAATTTGATAGAGGTCGTCATGGATAACAATAGGAATGTTTGTCATAACCCGTCCTTAACCATAAGAACGTGTTAAATAACGTATGATTTCATTGCGAGGTATTGACCTCTATATGCGACATTTTTAAAAGAAAACTGCATATATTTTACATTACAAACCACAAATCTTATTTTTGATACAAGCTTTAGACGATAGAAAGATGATTATCGTTTAGCGATAATCTTCGACTTACAAACTTTACAAATAATGATAACAACACGGTTTCTAGCATATTTTACAACACAGATCCTCGGGTATGCAGTTTTATTTTTGACACAAATATGCGTACGCAAGATCCTGCTCAAATTCAACATAATGCAGCGGAAGCTTTAGTAATCACCTGAGAATAGACATGTTTTAAAAGGTCAACATAAAGTTGGTGAGATATAGGTTTAGTGCCGGCAGCAATATATATATATAGACCACAAGATTTCGTATATAAACAATTTAATAAAAATATTCTAAGTGGTTGAGCACTTGGTAACCATACTTAACATTTAATCACGTCGCATATTCCCTTTAATATGAAATCTTACTACACCGTACCAAGTGTAGTCACGAAACGAAGTACTGTGCAACCGTTGAATACTGGTCGTCCAGTCCGGTTGGGGTTGTCAGGCCCGATAGATCTATCAACAGGATTCGCGTTTACAATACCGCTGTAAATAACAGTTACCAAGCTACAGGGAAGTATGCCAGTGGTACAACTCAACGTAGAATATATTTTTCAGTTACTTGTGTCCATAACGTAAAACATAAAATACATGTATTCTCATCCCGAAATATTTAGAGTTTAAAAGTGGGACTATATACTCACTTTCGTCTTGAAGATATATATATAATTTGACTTGGTCTCCGGTTGATATCACGAACCTATCCATATATAATATATCAATACCTTTTCTTTTTAAACAAACGTCACATATATATACTTGTTATACTTTTAATACTTTGAATAATTCCTTAGTCCGTAGTTAGCAGTTCGTTGTTAGTAATTCAATTTTAATGATTCATTTTTAGATGTTTAATATACCCGCAATGAAATAAATAAAACCCCCAACGAAATAAATAAAACCCCATCGTATATGTATTGGTCGAGATTAATCTTGACCCATGGTACCGGTGTTGTCAAATGACGTGTTGCGTACATAAAGTACCGGTGTTGTCAAATGACGTGTTGCGTACAATCATGGGATCTTATGATTAATCTTCTCGTGTTGTTTACGGGTGATCCTGAACCATATAAAATTGAATTATAAGTACATATATATAAAATATCATGTTAACTTAAAAAGATGTGATTTATTTAATTTTTCCCAATTATTTTCGTGGCTAAACTAGTCTTGGATATCCGATTTTGTTTCGGTCATAGTTTCTTCGTTACAACTCCGTTTTCGTTGATTCAACTTGCCATCTCCTTGGATCGAGTCCCTCTTTAAGACTATGAACTGTAAATACCTTAGTTTGTATTCAAAATCACACGGCATAGGTCAAACTTTAGTGAAACTTATGAAGTTAATCATTTTCCATCATGTAAACAACCTCAAATGATTATTTTTCTAAAAATACTAATACTTTGAGTTAAATCATGAAATTTTTATGTGTTATCATATTCATAGTAAAAATCATTTTTCCAGAAAATAAACCTCCAATTCAAAGTTTAAGATGGTTTTTAATTATCCAACCCAAAACAGCCCCCGGTTGCACTCCGACGTCGTAAATTCAGTTTTTAAGGTGTTCTTTGAAAAACCAAGTTATACCTTGTTAAGTTAGCATATAATTAAGATATGTTACAGGTCTTGAAGTATTTTAAAAGTTAAGTTAGAAGGATCTATTTAGTTTGCGAACAAGTTTGAAATCATTCAAACTATGTTCTAGTTTATAAACTCTTATATATATAGCTTTAAATATATGAATTGAAAAAGAGTTGAAGTAGAGTTTTTACCTCAAGTTTAAAATGTAAAGTTGCTGGAAAGAAGTAGTAAAATAAAAGTTGAGAGAGTTCTTGCAAGTGTGTGTGAAAATTGGAAGTAAAATTTGGAAAATGAATGTGTAAAAATGAGTTAGAAATGGTGCTTATTTATAGGCTTGAAAATTTGGTTTTTAGTGAAAATATCTAAGATAAGTTAAAATTTATTATGTCATGAATGACATATTATTCCAATAATTGAAGATTTCTATTGGTATATACCAATAGTAAATACTTCTAGAAGCTGTGTATAGTACCCTAGATATACGTATAGGATTATTGAGGAAACGGAACGAGAATTCAAATATAACTATCTTTTGTAAATATACTTATATTGTTTTATGTATAAAAGCCCTTTAAAAATGATTAAATACATTACTTATACGATATATGTATAAACATTATAAATCATCAGTATTTATGTCAAATAACGTTACGTAGGTTATTGTTTTGAAAACTTAAGTTAGTAGTTTCAAAATATACTTATGACTTTTTGTTATTAATACAAAATGAGATATTAAAACATCCTTAGATCATGTTAAATATGTATGTATAATTATCATATATTGTATAGTTCGTGATATCATCGGTCAAACTAGACGGTCAAACGTTGTGTAAAACTCTTTTCAAAAACATAAGTCTCAACAATTTGGATTGCTTATCATGTTGGTAAGGTTTAATTTATGTAAATATTAATCTCATAAGTATAGAACGATCGGAAAAGTGCGGGTCGTTACAGTACCTACCCGTTAAATAAATTTCGTCCCGAAATTTTAAAATTGTACCTATTTTGCGTCATCGAGAAACAAGTGTGGATACTTTTGTTTCATCTGATCCTCTCGTTCTCAAGTAAACTCAGGACCTCTTCGAGCATTCCAACGAACCTTAACGATTGGTATGTTGCTCTGCTTGAGCTGTTTAACTTCACGATCCATGATTTCGATTGGTTCTTCGATGAATTGTAGTTTCTCATCGACATGGATTTCTTCAAGAGGAATGGTGAGGTCTTCCTTTGCAAGACACTTCTTAAGGTTTGAGACGTGAAAGGTATTGTGTACTCCGGCGAGTTGTTGCGGTAACTCGAGTCGATAAGCTACCGGTCCAATGCGTTCGATGATCTTGAACGGGCCTACATATCTTGGGTTCAGTTTACCTCTTTTACCGAAACGTATTACACCTTTCCAAGGTGACACCTTTAGCATAACCATGTCCCCAATCTGAAACTCTAATGGTTTCCTTCGGACATCGGCGTAGCTCTTTTGGCGACTTCGGGCTGTTTTCAATCTCTCCTTGATTTGTACTATCTTCTCAGTCGTTTCGTGTATGATCTCGGGACCAGTTAATTGTCGATCTCCTACTTCATTCCAACAGATAGGAGATCTACACTTCCTTCCATACAATGCTTCGAATGGTGCAGCTTTAATGCTTGCATGATAACTATTATTATACGAAAATTCTGCTAACGGTAGATACTTATCCCATCCGTTTCCAAAATCGATCACACATGCCCTGAGCATGTCTTCAAGAGTCTGAATCGTTCTTTCACTCTGCCCGTCGGTTTGCGGATGATATGCGGTAGTCATATCTAAACGAGTTCCTAGTGCCTCCTGTAGTGATTGCCAGAACTTTGAGGTAAATCTACTATCACGATCAGATATAATGGAAATAGGTATTCCATGCCTTGAAACTATTTCCTTTATATATAATCGTAATAATTTCTCCATTCTATCTGTTTCCTTTATAGGCAAGAAATGTGCAGATTTGGTAAGACGATCAACAATTACCCAAATGGTGTCGTATCCCCAGGCAGTCTTTGGTAACTTCGTGATGAAATCCATGGTAATACCGTCCCATTTCCATTCTGGGATTTCTGGTTGTTGAAGTAACCCTGATGGTTTCTGGTGTTCTGCCTTGACCTTGGAACAAGTTAAACACTCCCCAACATATGTTGCAACGTCTGTCTTTAAGTTAGGCCACCAATAATGTGTCTTAAGATCTTGATACATCTTTCCAACTCCAGGATGTATCGAGTATCTTGTCTTATGTGCCTCGTTCAATATCAACTTCCTTAATCCACCCAACTTCGGTACCCAAATACGGTTTGCAAAATATCGAATTCCATCTTCCCGTATAACGAGTTGCTTCTCATACTTCTTCATTATTTCATTTCCTATATTTTCTTTAGTAAGTGCTTCTCGTTGAACTTCTTTGATTTGTGAGTTGAGATTCATGCGAATTTTTATGTTCATCGCTCGTACTCGAATTGGTTTTCGTTCCTTTCTGCTTAATGCGTCAGCCACTACATTCGCTTTCCCGGGATGATAGCGAATCTCACAATCGTAGTCGTTTATCAGCTCGACCCACCTACGTTGCCTCATGTTCAGCTGTTTCTGATCGAAAATATGTTGAAGACTTTTATGATCAGTAAACACAGTGCATCTAACCCCATATAAGTAGTGTCTCCATATTTTTAACGCAAACACGACTGCTCCCAGTTCTAGATCATGCGTCGTATAATTCCGCTCGTGAATCTTCAATTGTCGAGATGCGTATGCAATAACTTTCTTTCGTTGCATAAGAACACAACCAAAACCTTGTCGCGAAGCGTCACAATATATTTCAAAATCATCGTTCCCTTCAGGTAACGATAAAATAGGCGCCGTAGTTAACTTCTTCTTCAGTAATTGAAATGCGTTCTCCTGCTCCGAGGTCCATTCGTATTTCTTCCCTTTTTGCGTTAATGCTGTCAACGGCTTAGCTATTCGGGAAAAATCTTGAATAAACCTTCTATAATAGCCGGCTAAACCCAAAAATTGGCGTATCTGCATTGGTGTCTTAGGAGTCTCCCATTTTTCAATGGCTTCAATTTTTGCTGGATCAACCTGAATTCCTTTGCTACTAACAACGTGGCCAAGAAATTGTACTTCTTTCAACCAGAAAGCACATTTAGAAAATTTAGCATATAGCTGTTCTTTTCTCAACAACTCTAATATCAACCTTAAATGCTGCTCATGCTCTTGCTCACTCTTGGAATAGATAAGAATATCATCAATGAAAACGATAACAAACTTATCTAAATATGGACTACAAACTCGATTCATGAGGTCCATGAATACAGCTGGCGCATTCGTCAATCCAAACGGCATGACCAAAAATTCGTAATGACCGTAGCGTGTCCGAAAAGCAGTTTTCGGTATATCTTCTTCTTTGACACGTAATTGATGATAGCCCGATCTTAGGTCAATTTTCGAGTACACACATGATCCTTGGAGTTGATCAAATAAGTCATCAATTCTCGGTAGTGGATACCGATTCTTGATAGTTAACTTATTTAATTCACGATAATCTATACACATTCGGAAAGATCCGTCTTTCTTCTTGACGAACAAAATTGGAGCTCCCCACGGTGAAGTACTTGGTCGTATGAATCCACGGTCTAGTAATTCTTTTAACTGACTTTGAAGTTCTTTTAATTCGGACGGTGCAAGTCTATATGGCGCACGAGCCACTGGTGTAGCTCCTGGTACTAAATCTATTTGAAATTCTACAGATCTAAATGGAGGTAATCCCGGCAACTCTTCCGGAAATACTTCAGGAAAATCTCTTGCCACAGGCACGTCATTGATGCATTTCTCTTTTTCTTTCTTTTCGACTTTATTAACATGTGCTAAGATAGCATAGCACCCTTTCTTCAAGCACTTTTGAGCTTTCAAATAACTAATGAGTTTTAGCTTTGATTTACCCTTCTCTCCATAAATCATTACTGGCGTTTTATCCTTACGAGGAATGCGAATTGCCTTCTTGGCGCACACAACTTCAGCTCCTATTTTGGACATCCAGTCCATGCCGATTATTACATCAAAACTTCCTAATTCTACGGGTATCAAATCAATCTTAAATGTTTCTCCGGCTAAATTTATTTTACAATCACGGCAAATTTTATCGGCTTTAATTAGTTTACCATTAGCTAACTCAATCATGTACTTAGCATCTAGAGGTAATGATGAACAATTCAATTTAGCGTGAAAGTCTCTACACACGTAACTTCTATCAGCACCAGTATCAAATATAATAGATGCGGATAAGTTATTAATGGTAAACGTACCCGTAACAAGCTCTGGGTCTTCACATGCCTCTCTAGCATTAATAACAAATGCTCTCCCACGTGCAGGTCCGATATTCTTCTCTGGATTCGGGCACTGGCTCTTATAGTGACCTTGTTTTCCACACCCAAAACAAGTAATGGTAGCCAAAGCAGTTCTATTTGCATTGGTGGCAGGAGTCTTGGTACCATTTGTATTTGTAACGAGAGCCCTACAATCTTCAGCAAGATGACCCTTTCGATTACATTTGTTGCATACCACATTACAGTAACCAGAGTGATGTTTGTGGCATCGGTTGCATAAAGGATTTTGTCCTTTATAACCAAAGCTTAAACCACTACCCGCACCTTGCGTGATTTCTTGTTTCTTAAAAGATTGTTGTTGGTTACCTCGATCATAATTTCCATTCCACTTTCTTTTGTTACCTGATACCTTCACATCAGTATTGGATACTTTCTTATCCATGATGACCTGATCCATTAGCTCGTTTGCCATGGTTATAGCTTCATGAATTGTCTTAGGTTTCGATGCTGTAACGTTTGCCTTGACCTTTTTGGGCAAACCATCTTTGTACATTTCAATCTTCCGTTCTTCGGTTGGAACCAATTCAGGACATAGCAAAACTAATTCCATGAATCGCTGATTGTAGTTGGTGATTTCAGTACCAATAACCTTCAGACTTCGTAACTCATCTTCCAACTTCCTAACCTCGTTCCTTGGACAATATTCGTTGATTAACATTGTTTTGAATTCTTCCCACGGAGTATCATAAGCTACATCTCCTCCTACAGCCTTCACATAATTTTTCCACCACGTGAGTGCACTATCTTGTAAAGTGCACGATGCATACTTGGTCATGTCCTTTTCAACACAACCACTGATTTTAAACACAGTCTCCATCTTTTCTATCCACCGGGTTAAACCGATCGGTCCTTCTGTTCCACTGAATGATGAGGGCTTGCAAGCTTGAAACGTCTTGTAGGTGCATCCTACACGAGGATTTGGGTTAACTGCAGCACCTCTTGCAGCCTCGACCCATAACATTCTGTCGTTCACTCGCTGATTGATGAGTTCCTGGATTTCTTGTTCCGTCATTCGGTTCAATCGCGCCATATTCTTCTATAAGAATGAAAAGAAAATAATTATTCACATGGAATATTATAGATGTAGTGTATATTTACAGTACATTATAGCTTATTAATAATATGAACCAGGTATTATTATAAAAGCCTTTTCTTCTTATTAGCGTTTTATAATTATATCTAGGGTAGTACCTACCCGTTAATGTCCATACTTAATAGCTTAGTACAGAATCAATTACTACCATCTAAATAATACTTAACCATGGAAAATTATTGCATTTCACACTTCACTATTTTACATATGCTTATCTTACATCGAACATTAAGCAAACCACACTAATAATATTATACAAAACATTATATGATCCCATGGTTTAATACGGCAGCGCATCGTTTGGTCTATTTTCTAGGACGTTTAGGTTCAAGGAATGGCCTAACGCTTATCCTAGCTGTCTGCCTATATTTTGGCTGTGGGGCTGAAGAACTGGATGCCGGGACAGCACGAATAGGAATAGCGGGAATAGGGGTGGTAGTGTCTAGTGGAGTTGGTGCCACATCATCCTTACTAAACTCGGGATTTGAATTTTCTAATTCATTAGCCTTTCGTTTCTTTCCTAGTTCGAACTCGTCTTTTGTAATTTCCTGTATTTCTTCCTCGGGTTCACTTTCCTCCTCGGGTTCACTTTCCTCCTCGGGTTCACTTTCCTCCTCGGGTTCACTTTTCGGGTTCTCTATAGTCGGTTCATCCGGAATTTGTGAGTCTTCCCCAAAGATATTATTTTCGTCATCGGATAGGTTAATGACTGGAACACCATCTGAAGATTCTGGTTCGGAGTCGCTGAATGTGATAACAAGTTTTGAGCCCGACATCTATCATACAACAACTAACCCATTAGTACTACATAATATTTACATATAAATTTTAACCAACAATGATAAGCAATGGTTTTTAAATCAGACCCGGTCAAAGTCCAGACTTACTAATGTATCCTAACGACTTATCGGTTAGACACACTAATGCAAACCTGGTTCGCTAAGACCACCGCTCTGATACCACATGTCATAACCCGTCCTTAACCATAAGAACGTGTTAAATAACGTATGATTTCATTGCGAGGTATTGACCTCTATATGCGACATTTTTAAAAGAAAACTGCATATATTTTACATTACAAACCACAAATCTTATTTTTGATACAAGCTTTAGACGATAGAAAGATGATTATCGTTTAGCGATAATCTTCGACTTACAAACTTTACAAATAATGATAACAACACGGTTTCTAGCATATTTTACAACACAGATCCTCGGGTATGCAGTTTTATTTTTGACACAAATATGCGTACGCAAGATCCTGCTCAAATTCAACATAATGCAGCGGAAGCTTTAGTAATCACCTGAGAATAGACATGTTTTAAAAGGTCAACATAAAGTTGGTGAGATATAGGTTTAGTGCCGGCAGCAATATATATATATAGACCACAAGATTTCGTATATAAACAGTTTAATAAAAATATTCTAAGTGGTTGAGCACTTGGTAACCATACTTAACATTTAATCACGTCGCATATTCCCTTTAATATGAAATCTTACTACACCGTACCAAGTGTAGTCACGAAACGAAGTACTGTGCAACCGTTGAATACTGGTCGTCCAGTCCGGTTGGGGTTGTCAGGCCCGATAGATCTATCAACAGGATTCGCGTTTACAATACCGCTGTAAATAACAGTTACCAAGCTACAGGGAAGTATGCCAGTGGTACAACTCAACGTAGAATATATTTTTCAGTTACTTGTGTCCATAACGTAAAACATAAAATACATGTATTCTCATCCCGAAATATTTAGAGTTTAAAAGTGGGACTATATACTCACTTTCGTCTTGAAGATATATATATAATTTGACTTGGTCTCCGGTTGATATCACGAACCTATCCATATATAATATATCAATACCTTTTCTTTTTAAACAAACGTCACATATATATACTTGTTATACTTTTAATACTTTGAATAATTCCTTAGTCCGTAGTTAGCAGTTAGTTGTTAGTAATTCAATTTTAATGATTCATTTTTAGATGTTTAATATACCCGCAATGAAATAAATAAAACCCCCAACGAAATAAATAAAACCCCATCGTATATGTATTGGTCGAGATTAATCTTGACCCATGGTACCGGTGTTGTCAAATGACGTGTTGCGTACATAAAGTACCGGTGTTGTCAAATGACGTGTTGCGTACAATCATGGGATCTTATGATTAATCTTCTCGTGTTGTTTACGGGTGATCCTGAACCATATAAAATTGAATTATAAGTACATATATATAAAATATCATGTTAACTTAAAAAGATGTGATTTATTTAATTTTTCCCAATTATTTTCGTGGCTAAACTAGTCTTGGATATTCGATTTTGTTTCGGTCATAGTTTCTTCGTTACAACTCCGTTTTCGTTGATTCAACTTGCCATCTCCTTGGATCGAGTCCCTCTTTAAGACTATGAACTGTAAATACCTTAGTTTGTATTCAAAATCACACGGCATAGGTCAAACTTTAGTGAAACTTATGAAGTTAATCATTTTCCATCATGTAAACAACCTCAAATGATTATTTTTCTAAAAATACTAATACTTTGAGTTAAATCATGAAATTTTTATGTGTTATCATATTCATAGTAAAAATCATTTTTCCAGAAAATAAACCTCCAATTCAAAGTTTAAGATGGTTTTTAATTATCCAACCCAAAACAGCCCCCGGTTGCACTCCGACGTCGTAAATTCAGTTTTTAAGGTGTTCTTTGAAAAACCAAGTTATACCTTGTTAAGTTAGCATATAATTAAGATATGTTACAGGTCTTGAAGTATTTTAAAAGTTAAGTTAGAAGGATCTATTTAGTTTGCGAACAAGTTTGAAATCATTCAAACTATGTTCTAGTTTATAAACTCTTATATATATAGCTTTAAATATATGAATTGAAAAAGAGTTGAAGTAGAGTTTTTACCTCAAGTTTAAAATGTAAAGTTGCTGGAAAGAAGTAGTAAAATAAAAGTTGAGAGAGTTCTTGCAAGTGTGTGTGAAAATTGGAAGTAAAATTTGGAAAATGAATGTGTAAAAATGAGTTAGAAATGGTGCTTATTTATAGGCTTGAAAATTTGGTTTTTAGTGAAAATATCTAAGATAAGTTAAAATTTATTATGTCATGAATGACATATTATTCCAATAATTGAAGATTTCTATTGGTATATACCAATAGTAAATACTTCTAGAAGCTGTGTATAGTACCCTAGATATACGTATAGGATTATTGAGGAAACGGAACGAGAATTCAAATATAACTATCTTTTGTAAATATACTTATATTGTTTTATGTATAAAAGCCCTTTAAAAATGATTAAATACATTACTTATACGATATATGTATAAACATTATAAATCATCAGTATTTATGTCAAATAACGTTACGTAGGTTATTGTTTTGAAAACTTAAGTTAGTAGTTTCAAAATATACTTATGACTTTTTGTTATTAATACAAAATGAGATATTAAAACATCCTTAGATCATGTTAAATATGTATGTATAATTATCATATATTGTATAGTTCGTGATATCATCGGTCAAACTAGACGGTCAAACGTTGTGTAAAACTCTTTTCAAAAACATAAGTCTCAACAATTTGGATTGCTTATCATGTTGGTAAGGTTTAATTTATGTAAATATTAATCTCATAAGTATAGAACGATCGGAAAAGTGCGGGTCGTTACAATGTTGTTATGACAAACATGGGGTAATAATGGAATTTTATAATTATTGAGAGGTATAGATAAAATGATTCGATCATGTGATGCGCACGAGTGAAGCTATCACAAAAGAGTGAAATGAGTAAGTAAATATATTCGTTTCAACCGATGACGTAGTTACTATTGACTTCCGGGATCTTAGGTTTTTAAAGAAAATCTTACGTAATAAGATTTGGTTCTCCGGAGATCAGGATCTTCTTTGATTTAATGCGGCAATCTGTTTCGATTTCTCTGTCGGATATTTCACTATAAATCCATCTACTTCCCTTCCTTACTTCCATACCTCACATCTTCTATCCTTTCTCCCTCAATTCATACCTTAAAGTATTCTTTAAAATGCTCCACCCCGTTCTGATTATTGTTATACTTCTAACTTTCATATCTTCCATTCTTCTCTTTCATCTGCCGCCAGAAGAATCTATTCACTTCTATTATTTCCTTGGAATTATAATGTTTTTAATTCTCCCGTGTCTTTACGTTGCAATACGTATTGATATACACGGTTTGTAGTTTTAGGGTTGTTATTGGGTTTTATATCTTTATATTTCGATGTCCCTTCTTCTGTCTTCCATAATCATTGTCATCCACAGTTAATGCTCTCTCCTATTTGCTGCGATTTATATTCCAATTTCTATTTTTGGAGCTTTATTCTTTCGTTTCCTCTTCTTGCGATAAAGCATCTCTTAGAATGGTCCGAAATTCGTAGGTATGAGATTCAGAATGAACATAGCTGACGTTCTTAGAAAGAAATGGTAATAGCATGATTTTGACTTGTCAAATTACTAGAATATCTTGGAAAAGATAGAACTATCAAAATGATATGTTCCTAATATGTTTGAGGATTGAATAGAATGTAAGAGTCATGTAACATGGCACATGATGATGGTACTGTGAATCATCACATTCCATTAGAAACTCAACATGACTTACTGTCATATAATGACATTGATCAAGTGTCATTATATTATACTAATTCATGCATCAGTTCCCAATACTACTTTAATACATTCATATTTTAAACTCGAAGGTTTTAGAATTTAGAAACTAACACAGTTTCTTTTATGTTGTAACGGAGATGTTACGGAGAGATAAGCTCAGATAAGAATAGTTGTGAAAATATCTTCAGAAATATTGAGGATATTTATAATGAAAAGCACGATGATATCTTAGATTTTCTATCATTGATGGATAACGAGGAAGATTTGTCTGTGAAGGTTTAGAATGAGGAGTAAGGTGTTTGCTATTGATTTCAGCAGATACTGAATCATTTGGATCCTTTGAAGTCAAGTTTAGTTTTCACGATTTGTCCACGGTCTCCTTCATACTTTGCTCAATCCGTTCTCCAGTTCTAAACCTCCTCTTTTTCTGAGCTTTACCAACACACTGTACTTTTCCATCAAACTTTTGACTTGTTAAAGTCGTTTACAGTTTTTGCTGCTTCATCAGCATTTCAAGAACTACTTTGCAGTTCAGGGTGTTTTTCAGAAACTTCACATTCGGAGTATGTAATTCTTAAGGATAGACGTTATAGGTATGACGGGAGAAATTCTGCAAGATTCTTAAAATACTGATTACGGGTTCTGCCAAAGAAACGACGAGCTGCTGGTATATCGAGAAGTCGGAGTTAACTTGCTGAAGCTGTGACAAAATTGGTTACTTTAGAAAGGAATCGTAAGGTTGTTTTTGCTAATAAATGGCAAAGGATTCAACACAGGTACGTGTTAAACTATGAATTTGGGTTCAAGAGTTTTTCAGGTGTATAAATCTTTTCTTCTGTAGATAAAGTGCGGCTGGTTCATTCTTCCGATCGAGGTGTTTTCAAAAATCATGAAAGATTTGAACGCGGATTGTAATTGTCGAGGTACAAATGAGGTTTAAGATGAAATCAAGTGGCAAACTTGAAGAATTGTTTAGTTTCATATGTTATAATCAATATTTTAATTTATTTTAATTGTCCAAAGTTAGTAGTCCAATAGTCCAATTGTCCAATAGTCTAATGCATTCATATATAATTTAATATATAATATTCGAATTAATTAATACGTATCGTGACCCGTGTACCGGTCTCAGTATTGATCACAACTCAAACCATATATATATTTTGGAATCAACTCCAACCCTGTATAGCCAACTCCCACATTCACATATAGAGTGTCTATGGTTGTTCCGAAATATATGTACAGATGGGTCGATATGATAGGTCGAAACCGTGTATACGTGTCCCGTTATTTAAAGTGCGTAAAATAAATAGATATATATCATGACCCGTGTACAATGTATTGTCTCAGAATTAATTCGATGTATTGTGTACATGTGTCCCGATGGTATGACGATAAATAAAATTGCGAGAATGTAAATTGCGAGAATTAAAATGTAATACGGAATTTACAGTTAGCTAAGAACAGTTAGCTAGGAACAGTTAGCGTGGATTCTTAACAATATTTCAATTAATTAGTTCGTTTGTTTCTAACAAATTTTATCATGTCCAATGTTTTCTTCATTATGCCACTTGTTGGATTCTGATAGGTCAAAATCCAAATATGAAATTGAATGAAAATGGTTATTTTTCAGTGAACGGATTCGTATTTCTGTGGATGTAAGAAGGATAATAAATGACTGTTGAATCAGATTCGAAGAATGTACAGTGTAACTTATTAATGTGAAATCTAAATATTCCTCGAGTATTACCTACCCGTTAAAATATTTTCATCATTAATAGTTTGTACGAAAGAATTTTTAATTACAATCTTTATGAAAATATACTTGCATATATATTTTCTTCAGATGTAATCATGGATTTAATGAGTTAATAAGATATTAGACTCATTTGATTTATCGTTATTACTTGATTACATGGTCTCTAAAACATTAGAGATTATATAATCATCATTTCGAACGAAGGTAAATGAGGTAGAACGATACGTAAAGCGAAGATAATTGATGTAGAATGATAAGTAGAACGAAGATCATACTCGAAGTACAGATGGTGATATTGAAGCGTGTGAGGTTGATATCTGAGGTACAGATTGTGATGTTGAGGTTTACGACGCGGTTGTGGTTGAGGGTGATACGGGTACTGTCGGCGTTGATGATGGTGATACTGATTATGCTGCTGGTGCTGCTGCTGGTGTTTGTAACCTTCGCACCATATTCTCCAAAGCCGTTACGCGAGCGCGAAGTTCGTTAACTTCTGCCGGTACACCGGGATGATTGACAGTTGGAGCGAGCGGATGAATAAGATTCGAAATATGGGATAGTATATAATCGTGACGAGATACTCTAGAGATGAGAGAGAAAATGGTTTCTCGAACAGGTTCGCCGGTAAGTGCTTCAGGTTCATCGTCAAGAGGGCAATTTGGTGGATGGAAGGGATCTTTGATGTGAAATGATTTTCAGATATCGAATGATATTCTAACTATATAGAATATCTATATATATAATACTAAGGATTTCGTAGACTACAGAGGAATTTACGGCATATATCAGGCAAGTCTACAGATGCGCTAAGATATGAATTATCAGATACACTAAGATATGAATTTTGTCTATACACTATCAATGCAGTAAATGCAGTAAGACGTGTCTAGACTTATGAATGATAAGCAGGCAATTTCCTAAGGATGATAAGCAGGTGATTTCTGACTAAAAATGATAAGCAAAACCTTTTGACTTGTAAACACGGTCGAAGTCCAGACTCACTAATGTATCCTAACAACTACTAGTCAGACACATTAATGCAAGACCTGGTTCGCTAAGACCACAGCTCTGATACCACCTGTAAAGACTCGTCCTTATCCATCCGGACGAAATCTTCAACAATTGGTCCTATTGCGATGATCGACTCCAAGTAATGTCCTTAAAATGAGCTAATGCACAGCGGAAGACTTTATTCGTACCTGAGAATAACATGCTTTAAAACGTCAACATAAAGTTGGTGAGATATATAGGTTTGATGCTAGCAGCGTTATAACTATGGACCACAAGATTTCATATATTTAAACATAGTACACTCGCAAGTGTATGAAAGACATTCTAAGTTTGTTGAGCACCTGGTAACCAAACTTTACAAGTATAAAACAGCACATATTCCCTTTATATATAATCGCGCTACACCGTACCAAGTGTAGCTACCTAAACGAAGTACTGTGCAACCGTTGAAAACTGGTCGTCCAGCCCGGTTGGGGATGTCAGCCCGATAGATCTATCAACAGGATTCGCATTTACACTGGCCCATGTAATTAATAGTTACCAAGTTATAGGGAGATATGAATTGGTACAACTCAACGTAGAATGTAATTTTTTTCACTTGTGTCCATAACGTAAATCATTTATAAAAGTAGCGCATGTATTCTCAGCTCAAAAATATTTAGAGTTTAAAAGGGGACTATATACTCACCATACTGTATTTTGTAGTAAAAATACATATAACACCATTGATCAATTATAAAGTTGGCCTCGGATTCACGAACCTATATTATATCAATCAAGTTTATATATTAATACTTTAATTATTTATATGTTATGTTACTAAATAAGTTTATTATAACTATTTTATGTATTATAGCTAAATGCTTAATAATTTAATTCTTATTAAAGTGTCTTAATGTATATCATTTATGATGAATATTATACATTAGTGTTTAAAAAATATTATATAATGTATTAAAATTTAATATTTACTTATATGATTAAAGTACATTTATATTATATGTAACTTAATTAATGTTACATAAGTATAGATAATATATTTTATTTTGAAAGAAATAGTATGTAATATTAATATAGCCATAATTTATGTAGTAAATATATTTTTATATAAAATATTTTGTTTAAAAATAATAATTCTAATAATACTAAGGTAATGATAATAATAATAATAATAATAATAATAATAATAATAATAAATAAATGTTAGAAGGTTATACCCTTAAAAAGCTTTGTGAAAAAAAAAACTATGCTGCACACGGAACTCGAACCCTAGACCTCCCGCTCATACACCACACCCGTTACCATTCTGCTATCTGTTCCTTTCGGTTTTAAATACCCTCTTGTATATATATAAACCCGTATTTCTTCTTCGAGCCCCAACAAAATATAGCAGTTTTCGGCCCACCAATTTATGTTCTTGGCCCAACTGAATTTTATAAACTCACGGCCCAAAAAATCAGATAATAAAACTGACTAAATGGTTGTTTAAAGATTTCATCGGCAGAAAGAAAAATAAAAAGGATACACAGTATATACTCATCCCACTATCTCATAAAATATTCCAAGTTGCAAATAAAAAAAAATCGATTGCCTTTCTGTCTTCTTGACATTTCCACAGCCGCCATCACAAGAACAAAAGGAACTCAAGTTCTTGTTAAAATCAGTCCATCGTCTTCAATCATCATCCTCACGATTCAAATTATTAATCCTTTATTCATTATCACGTATCATCATCATTATTTATATTACATAGCATCATGATAACCATCATCAATCTTCGTTAACAACAGCATCAAGAATCACGATGATGGTGGCGGTTTAGGCTGCAGCAACATGTGGTTGAGGTGGTGGTGATTTCGACAGAAAAACTGAAACAATTGGGTTCGATGAGGTTGTAGTGATCTACGGTGATGGTTTGCAGGTTGGTGGCGGTTTTAGGATGAAGAAGAAGGTGGTCGGGTTTGTGTTTAACATAGAAATAGAAAACAGAAAAAAAATGTCGAGTTATAGTGATGGTGTTTTGGTTGTAAAAGGTGATGATCAAATGGGTAGTGGTTTGATGGTACTCGATGGCCTCACCAAAGAAATCAGAAGATGAGATGGTGAAAAGAAGTAACCACAACAATTTAAAAAGTGTTGGGTTTTGGAGCAAACGGATCACGAATAGAAATAGTATAAAATGATCGTAGTAGTAGCATGTATTGCAACGAGCTGTTAGTGTTTAAATGGGTTTATGATGATTTGTGATTGTTGAAGGTGGTGGTCATAGGTTGTTCACGATAATTCAAGGTGTGAAGGGTGATGATAGGTGTGGTAATGGTGAAGTGGTTGTAGGAGACTTAGGTTATGGTTTTGTAGTTGTTACGTACAGCCAAGAGAAAGAAAGGTGTTTCTTTTGGCTTTAAATCGTCCAACACACAAAATAACATAAATGGGTTTGATGGTGAGTGTGATTATATATACATATGTGTATGTCGTGTATGTTTATATGTATAAGTATATAGAAGATGGGTGGTGAAAGGTGGCGGTTAAGAGTAACCGTGATGGTGGTTTGACGAGGGAGGGTTGTTGTGGTTATCGAGTATAGTGATAAAAAAGAAAAGAAAAGATGAATTGAAGGTGGTATAGTTCAATGACTTATGTCTCTAATGCTTACATATATATGCCTAAATGCATATCATATCAAATGGAGTAGAAACACAACCCATATAATAGTAATATAATAATACTTCACAAACGTGTAATTAAAAGTTTGTGAATTAGTCAAAAGCAAATGGAGTTTGATTGGTAAGAGAAGAAATGTGTTGTACGCATGTGTGTGTCATCCTATATCTAATATATAAATATATATAAAGTTAGATTAGATATGAGAAAAGAAATAACAGTAACCTCAATCAATAATCAAATATCACGGGTTTAATAACTATTAGACTGCCGACATTATTTTACGGATAATATTCCGGGGTCCGTTGCTAATTAGTGAATAAAAGTCTTTAGAAAAATCCTAAACTTTTAAATTAAATATTTTTATTTATTTGTTGGTCATTATGGCATAAAATTCGATCATTTATTTATTAAATAAAATTACATCATCTGTCTCTCATTTATGGGTAAAATATCAAATAATTAGATCCTAAATATACTTTTAATAAACCTATAATTTATATGTCTCATTTTTGGATCACCTTTTATTTTAAAATCATATAAGTTAGTTTTAACTTGATTAATAACCATCAAGATGATAAACGAGTTCTACGAGCGTTTATTGAATAAATTCTAAATTATATATAATCAATGTACTTTTCATATATAGATAGATTTATAGTAATGTCATGTATTATTTTATTTACACAAATAAACTAACTCATATAAGTTTCTATTTCAAATTAAAAAATATATATATATAATTACATTTATATTTAAATATATATGTATCTATTTACAAATAGTGGTTCGTGAATCGTCGAGATTGGTCAAGTGGTAATTGATTACCTAAATATAGATTTCAAACTTTCTAGACTCAACGTTACAGATTTTGCTTATCGTGTCGAAAACATATAAAGATTAAGGTTTAAATTTGGTCGAAAATTTCCGGGTCATTACATTGATGGGTTAGCATCACCTTGACCAAGATTCTACCATCAACACACAATATGTTAAGACCAAGTAAGAACACAACTCATTTAAGAGTCTTAGATGGATGATGAACCAAGGTTACATCATATCCTTAGTCTTAACACAATTACAAGTTCTATTTACAATGAAAGCTACAAACTTTACTTCAATCAAACAAGTATGAACATAATCTAAATCAAATAAAGTGATGGAACCCTAAGCTAGAGAGCTTGGATCCATTTCACACAAGTTATAAGATTACAAAGCTAGAAAGCTTGAACCTTTACAAGATTAATGAGACCATAAGCTATAAAGCTAAGATCATTAACAAAATAATGAAAGTAATGAGACTATAAGCTAAAAAGCTAAGATCTTTAACATAATAATGAGACCCTAAGCTAAAAAGCTTGGATCTTTAGTGTTCTTGAAGATCTTGAAGCATAAAACTTAGATCTTTAAGATACATGAAGATTACAAACACAAATTTGAATCTTTATAGCAAAATAACAAGATTAAAGCTAAAAGATTTAGATCTACAAAGTAGGTGAAGATTCAAAGCTAGAAAGCTTGAATCTTCCATGTTCTTGAAGGATTCAAATCCATGTTTGAATCTACAAGAAGTAATCAAGATCAAAAGCTAAAAAGCTAAAAAGCCAGACCCATGATGAATTCGTGAGAGAGAGAGAGAGAGAGGAAGAAGAAGAAAAAAAATCAAATACTTACACTTTTTAGAGAGAGAAAGAACTAGAGAAAGAATTAGAGAGTAAGTGTGTGTAAATTATAAGTGAAAGCTAGTGTAAAATGGATGGAATAAGGCTTGTATTTATAGGTGGTGAGGTGAGGGAGGGGGTGGGTTGGCCGTGGGTTCTCATGGGGGACAAGGGGGACAACTTTTTGCTTTTTGGTTAATGGTTGTCTAAAGTTGGTGCTTATGTTAGGATCTCATGCAACATTAAGGATAATACTTGATAAAAATGCTAGCATGTTCCCTCTAATAAATTGGCATTTTTCTTACTTATTAATGGGTCACTAGCTATTTATAATAGAGCTAATTAAATAGTCCACTAACTAGTGTAGGGTGGGCTAAGGTCCAACAAGGTAGAAAGTCCAACAAGACTAACTAGTGTGCTCTAGTAAATTACTAAGCGTAATTAAGCATCCAAAAACCTAAGTAATTGTTATTATAAAATAACAATTAGTATTTCGTAGTCATAATATTCCGATTACGACAAAAGTTAAACGTGTACGCAGTACACAGTTCGTTAAAAACGTCAAGTAACACTAACGGTCATAAAGGCTTCCGGGGTTAAGTTAAGTATCCTACGTACTTAATGATACGTTTTAACATATAAACGAAAGTAATCAACATTGTAACAACCCAACCCGTTAACCAACCAATAACGCGAAATAAAAAAAAAATTCTTTGTGCAGCAAATGGCGTGGCGCGCCATGACCCTGCGCGGCGCGCAAAAGGGCCTGGACAGGCTGCTTTCCCAAAAAGTCCCAAATGCGAAAATGTTTGACCACTTTCTGACACATTTAGACTAAACGGTTTTCACAACATATTATAATAGTTAAAACTAACACGTTCCATCACTAAAAGGGGTTTTACGACACCGGGCCCATATATGCCCAAATTACCCTTTAAGTACCAATTTCAAGTTTTCGATCACACGACTTTTAACACAAAATAAAGCCGAGCATGGCGATTGGGGATACGCTACCCAATCCTAATCAATCCAAAAGCAAGCCTTCTAAAGCAACTACGCGAGTCCACTAGTCCCACGCTTACCCGAGCCACCGCATCCATGCAAATCTATAAAAAGGTAAACAACGAGAGGGTAAGCTAACGCTTAGTGAGTGAGAATATACTACATACATAGATATGCATAAAATGGACACGCCCCACAAAACCAAATACCGCATACCGGAGCATCCAAGCATAAAGGCAAGCTAGTCTAAGCATACCGTAAGATCACTAAGCAACGAGCTAAAGATACATCAACAAAATATAAGTTCACCAACAACGATGTGAACAATGCCAATAAGCTACACCCGGAGGGTTAGCTACATCACGACAATACAACATTATATGTATACAATATATATATATATATATATATATATATATATATATATATATATATATATATATATATATATATATATATATATCTCGAATAACATAATTTGCTTATGCTTACAACACAATAACCATGGTTAACCAATCGTACAAGGGAATGGCGCTCGCGAAAATGCCATCGGTGTTCATAACATCCGTTAGGGTACTTAACACCTCGTATCACTAATCCCTAGGGTGGCACCTTAACACCTCGGCACTTCACCCCGAGTGGCATCTTAACACCTCGATGCTTTACTCATTATTTTACGGAGTGGTGTCTTAACACCTCGACACTACACCCCTAGGTGGCATCTTAACACCTCGATGCTTCACCCCGAGTGGTATCTTAACACCTCGATGCTTCACTCATCAAGTGAAACGTGGTGTCTTAGCACCTCGACACTACACATTTCACGCCACAACAAATAGATACATTATATACCTACACATATAATTATTCCACTCACTATATTAACCCTTCGTCATTGGGGTTATATAAGTCCACATCACACGCCCATGTGATAACGTACACACAAAGTGTGCACCTTGCCAAAGTGGTCAACCAAAACGCACAACTGTGCCAATTGGACCTATACACAAGTCCAACATTTCCACCTATACGAGAAGCGAGCTCTATAAGCGAGAACCCCTTCTCCCGACCCGCACCCATCCTACACATACATATGCATATATGATATTAACACTCACCTTGTCGCCTTGAAGAATGCTACCGAATAATCCGCAATCGCCGATGGAATGTACCTAATCCATTTATCACATAACAAGTAACACAATTAGGGTGGATATACAAATCAACCTAAATTGACAACTAGTGCAATTTCGACCCAAATGCACTTCCAAGCACAAACCCAAACTAACCAATAATCACTAACACAAGTGAGAATGGTCCTAATATGCCAATCAAACCCAATCATAGGTGTTAAACACCTATCTTGCCCAAAATGACACTTAAACACTAATTTGACCCATAACAAGTCAATATCACGCCATTAGCAAGTTTTGACACCAAAACATATTTAACTCGGTTCTATGCTTCAACTTAATCCATTTTAAATTTATAAACCTTATTAAATCGGCAATTGAGTCATAATCATCAACAAACCCTAATTTTGACTCTAGTCAAAATTAGTCAACCATAAGAACCCTAATGGTTTCCAAAACACCAATAATCACTAACACTAGTGATTATACACCATTTACAAGTCTTAAACATAGTTAAATCATTAACCAACCCAAAACCCGCCAAATATCAAAATAGCAAGTTTCCATAAACCCTCTTCATCAACCAAATGGGTTTTACAACTAACAATCTCAAACCCTAACTTGAATATCAAATCTAACAAATGAAATTCGGAGTTAGGACTTACCAATACTACCAAAACGTAGCTAGGAGCGAGATGAACAACTTTAAAACCCGAGCTTTGGCTAGAATTCGACTCCTTCTTCTCCAAATCAAGCTCTCACTCTAAAACTCTTCCTCTCTCTCTAAATATGGATGAGAGTATTTGTGTGGGTGAGAAAGGAGCTCCAATGGAGTTCTAGATCAGTTTTAGTGACCCTAAACCGACCCCAATTGAAAAGACCAAAGTACCCCTCATTTAAACCTTTTAAAAAAGCTGAAAATTGCTTCTGACGTGATCGGAGCGCCGCACCATAAGGTGGAGCACCGCTCCAACCTTCAGGTCAGTTTTCAGAAACTTGTTTTGGCCATAACTTTTTGACCGTAGCTCCATTTTCGATGAATCAAATATCGTTGGAAACGTAATAAGATTTTCTTTCCAATGGTAAGGCTTTGAAACATCAACTCAAACTTTATTTAGGGTTGAAAAGATACGTACACACCTTGTCACTTCAGAAAACGTCCAGTTTCCTTCGACGTTCGAGCAAACAACACGTACATGCTTCGTACACTTCATACACGTATCGTACACCATAAATACATTATGTACAATAAATATTTGGGTCTTACAACTCTCCTCCACTTAAACTCAATCACGTCCTCGTGATCTTCTCCACTTAACCAATCCGGACCTACTCAATGGTCCTCAATCATAAGTCCCAATCCGAACTTTCCTAGACAATTCTTCCCAATGAATCACCTTTAACAACTAAATCGTCACCCGCGATTTATCAAATCCACCAACCGAGCACTAAAACCTTGCTCAATCCCTCACATCGGGAAAAACTCGACCAATCTCGAACCGAGATATCAATTCCTTAGCGTACCTTTACCAAGGACCACGCTAAAAGCGACCAAGTCTCAACCTAAAGTCAAAAATCCGAACGTTGAAGATCGAACCACATGAATCCTTACGGATTCCACTTACCACTAAACATCCTTTGTAGTGCGTAATGCAACCAATACGCCACTATCCTAACATCATATGAGCGAAACACGGCTATCGCAATCACTAATCACACAACATGGTCCTCACGATCCCACCATCGGTGTATAAAACGACCGATAGATCACACCACACGATCCTTACGAACCCACCATCGGTGTATAAAATAACCGATAGATCACTCAACACCGGATGAAGTCAGCGAACCCCGTCAACGGTCATGCTTCACCGATATAACACTACACCCATGATGAAGTCAGCGGACCCCGAAGGTCATGCTTCACCAATCAACGATCTCATGATGAAGTCAGCGGACCCCGAAGGTCATGCTCCACCAATCAACGATCCCATGATGAAGTCAGTGGACCTTGAAGGTCATGCTTCATCAATCACCAATACCATGATGAAGTCAGCAGACCCCGAAGGTCATGCTTCATCAATCAACGCCCTTTTGGCCTCGAACGACGAGTAGCATAACATCGCGCTCTGCTACGCCATAGTGAATCCTAACGGATACCACTAACCATTCACACAATCGAGCAAGAACCACCTATATCAAACATAGGCACAAAACATTAATTATTTAAATGAGGATCCGATACGCACATCCCTTAACCGAGGGATTTCACCTTGCTCGCCATACCCGTCCATTATCTCTCAACGAGATTTACTACATTACCACCTTGGTGATAATTCAAATCCAAAATCATAGGTATAATTTAACCGAAATTGTACTCTACCACAAATCGACCAAATCTAGGTCCCGACACAAATTTCGGATCTACCAAAAGCATTATCCAAAATCTCACACAAAAACCTCCGCGTGCGGGAGTGTAACTCCCCCACTTGGAACTACGTTCCATAACCGCATCTCGTACACCGGCACAATGCTACCAAAGGTAGACTTTACCAATAATTCAGTTCACACGGCCCATCACCATGTCTTGCTTCAACTTTGAGCATACCAAGGATCCTAACCTATCCTTAAACACTTCGAACGAAAAGTGTACCACAAATTACACGAACTATACACTCGCAATCATCCAATTGCTTTAGTTTGTTGAATTTCACCCGATCACTCTTGTACCTAAGGGTTTCACTTCGGTACCCTAAGTATAATGTAACCGCAACACAATCGGAGTCGAACACCACGCTAGTAGGTATAAAAAGGCACCTAATGTCGCGTCACGTAGACTCCTTTACCAACTTACATCGAGATCAACACTCGATTTCAAGAGTTTCAATCCACCCGACGAACCTCATGGTTCATCAACTTCAACACGAAAGTGAACACGCGCTTAACGACCGAACACCAAAACCCATTTTCATGGTTTGGTAGAAACATTTCTCAAATACTAAGGAATGCTTGATTGCACCAAGTCTTACGCCCTTCGCCTGACAATCAAACGTCACCATAGGGTACTTCCATTCGGAACGTCACCCATATCAATAACATGCACAACACCATTAAGACTTTAAGGGTCTCACTCAAACGAGCTTAACGACCCGATACCAACCAAAATGCTTAAGCACCCAAGGATTTGCACCATAGGATCAAGGCACAACACACCACTTATACACTCTACTGAGAGCAAACCGGAACCATAAACGTAAACCGTCTGCTTGCTACGAATTATCTCCAACGGAGAATAAAGTTTAGCTAAGATTTACGCACATACCGCATGTTATTACAAACGAACAACATATAATTTCGTACTAAAAGTGCCTGATGTAGCGCTGTTGGGCTTCCGTGCTCCACTACCCATCATGTAATCGCGCTCTAACCTCCTAACCCGATCGTCATGCGATTCTGAACACTCTGACTTTCGGTGTCCCTCCATCCGATAAATGAAACACCTGATTGAGCCTAAAGGCACCACCGTACAATCTTGTGCCAAATGACCCCATTCCCCACACTTAAAGCACGTGAACTTGTAACCCTTCTTACTCTTCTTCTTCACATTCCCGACGCCTTCAGGCGTACTTCGTTCCCTCTTGCCATGAGCACCATGTAATCCTAACCTTGCAAGTACATCTTCATCATCGCTACCTCGAGGTTTGGGAAACCTCTTTTCAAACTCTTCCTTTACAACTTTAGTCACTTGGTCTCGGACCATTTCCGCCATTTGTCCTTCGACCAACTCCTTGGTTACCTCTCTAACTTTGCCGGTGAAAATCGAGACATATTGTTCAAACACAGCCTCAATCCTTAACGTTAACTCATCCTTCCCTTCGTGAATAGGCTCACTCGTTCCGCATCCATCTTCCATTTTCATTCTAAGGAATGCAAACGATTAGATCATGAACGTATAAACCACACGCACAACACCGTCCCATCTTGCTAACACTCGTCGTACATCACTTGTTAGACATGATTTGCACCCATAATAAGGTTTGCAAGTCCTTAATACGCATACACGCTGTATCAACTTGTTAGTACAACGACCGCCTCGCTTGATGACATAAACAAACACAAAAAATTCTACGCGACAACATCACACGTGAGAATTATTATCACAACACAATGACGTATTAATAATATCCGCATTACTAATATAAACGTTAGTCCACCTACAAACAAGGTACTAACTATAACCCATTCCGACCCGTAATTCCTACAAGTCCCGTAACAAATTAAGCACACACACAAGTCTAAGTCTAGGCACCTATCTCAAGTCACCTAAATCCCTTAGACCATGCTCTGATACCACTTGTAACAACCCAACCCGTTAACCAACCAATAACGCGAAATAAAAAAAAATTTCTTTGTGCAGCAAATGGCGCGGCGTGCCATGACCCCGCGCGGCGCGCAAAAGGGCCTGGACAGGCTGCTGTCCCAAAAAGTCCCAAATGCGAAAATGTTTAACCACTTCCCGACACATTAAGACTAAACGGTTTTCACAACATATTATAATAGTTAAAACTAACACGTTCCATCAATAAAAAGGGTTTTACGACACCGGGCCCACATATGCCCAAATTACCCTTTAATTACCAATTTCAAGTTTTCGACCACACGACTTTTAACACAAAATAAAGCCGAGCATGGCGATTGGGGATACGCTACCCAATCCTAATCAATCCAAAAGTAAGCCTTCTAAAGCAACTACGCGAGTCCACTAGTCCCACGCTTACCCGAGCCACCGCATCCATGCAAATCTATAAAAAGGTAAACAATGAGAGGGTAAGCTAACTCTTAGTGAGTGAGAATATACTACATACTGTTAGGACCCCGAAGTTGTATAGTGTTAATATGAAATAAGCTTAATTGAAGGTTCCTTAGAAGAGGGCTATATAAGGAACCTAAGTAGTCCTAATTAGATAGCCATTGCATTGTAACTGAGTTCTAGAAGATGTGGAATGTAATTGTACCGATTCTTTCTAATACCGAGTCTCATGCTTACATACCAAATCTCTCTTTATCTTATCATTTCTCTCAATCTCAACATGATCTGACCTATCATTTGGTATCAGAGCTTCCAGGAAGTGATTCTACATCACTATATCGATTCAGAGATTGTAGATTACAGAATCTGAATACTCTCGGTATTTTGAATCACATTCAGTATTATCGAATTTGATAATCTTACGTTTAGATTCTTGTGATAAGTTCAGCGAAGGTGCATTAGGTATTTTAGAAAGAGTTTCGATCATCATTACAGCTTTTTAACTTCAATTATGGAGAATCAAGTTGATTTTTAGAGTTTGTGGCTAAAACTCTCGGTATTGCTTAAGTCAAGCTTGATTCTGGATTTTTGTGAAGATTTAAGGATTCAGTTGTGTTCGTGAGGTGTTAAATCACATTTCTGATTTCTTCAATTCATCAAGTTTTGAAGATTTGATCAACACTCGGTATCGTAACTGTCATACCGAGTCTGCTTCATTACTTAAATTCATCTTAAGTGTTGCAGATTGTGGTGTGATTGTGATTCTATCACATTCGGTTTGATTATACGCAGCTACTTGGTGTGGTTTGAGAAAGGATTCTATCATATTTCCGAGTTTTAAACTTAGACTCGGTATTGTCAACTGCTACAGTTGACATTCGGTATCCTATACTTTCGGTATCTTTGATATTTTGTGTGATACTAACGTGTTTCCTTGTGCAGCAAGGTTACAGAATCTAATTCAAAAGGATTGAATTGAGTTTGAACTTCAAATTCATACAGAATCTGACTACCGAATCAAATACAGAATTTGAGTTTCTGTATCACTTAATTCATTGTTTTAAGTGGTTACAGGCTACAATTCTTGTGATTACCGAATCTATACTAAATCTGAGTGTGTCTCTTGTATTTCTGATAAGTTTTTTTTACAGAATCTGATATACAGAATCTTTACTGAATCTGCTACAGTACCGAATCTGCTACAGTACCGAATCTGACACAGAATCTGACATTCTGATCAGATTGTTGTGATTTTTCATCTTAGATTTGTGTAATACATAATCTTTACCGAATCTACCTCATTTTCAAGATGTCTACTCAAGATACTTTGATCATTGGATCAGATTCCCGTCCTCCAGTGTTGTTTGATGGAAAGTACACTCAGTGGCTTCACCGTATCACTCAGTACATAGACTATAAGGGTGAGAAAGCAAAGTACATTTGGGCTTCTCTGAGAGATGGTCCAGTTGTTGATTATCATCCGGATACTGGTACGCCAATTCCAGTCTATGAACTTTCTGGTGATAAGCGTGAGAGAGCTCAGGGTGACATAGAGGTAAAGAATATTATTATGCAAGCTATCCCGTATGAATTGTTTGAAAATGTTGATAGCAACACAACAGCAAAAGATATATGGGATGAGATCAAACGACAGCAAGAAGGTTATGACATGTCAGACGTTACTAAATTGAATAAGGCTCTGGGATTCTATGAAGATTTCAAGCAGGAAACTGATGAACCACTCAAGGATACCTATCGTTGTTTCAATGGTGTTCTCAATGAGTTGAAAAGGTGCAAGATCATAAAAGTAAATGCTGAAGTCAACATGAAGTTTCTCAAAAAGCTCAATGCTGATTGGCTTCCTTATGGAACCATTGTTCGATCTACTAAAGAGATTGACAAGTTGACTATTCATGAGCTTGTTGGAGTTCTTATGCATTACCAACCTGAAGTGTCTAAACTTCAAGAAGGAAGGAAAGAGTCTTCTCCGGGCGATCCACTTGCCCTAATTGCCAAAAAGAAGAGCAAATCGTTGACGTCTTCCAAAAGCTTGTCCAAGAAAGTGCTTGTAGAAGAATCAACTGATTCAGAAGATTTGAATCTTTCTGATGTTGATGATTCTCACCTTGAATTAGTCAAGATGGCAGCCATGTTCACAAAAGCCTTGAACAAACACAAGTTTAAAGGCAAATCAAGCAATCAACGTAAAAACTCGTCATCTTCCTCGTACTACAAGAAAGCTGATCAATCTAAACAACAACGTGCTGATGATTCCAAGAAGGAAGATTCAATTTGTTTCAATTGTGGCAAAGCTGGTCATTACTCTCGTGAGTGCATGATGCCTAAGAAGAAGGACGCAGCTTACTACAAGAAGAAAATGTTGATGGCTAAGATTGTGGAAACTGGGGGAGAGCTAAAACCGGTTGATGATACTTGGTTTAACTAGACTGACGATTCAGATTCAGAGGTGGAACATGCAAATGTTTGCAAGGTGACAAAGCTCATCAAAGCTAAGGAAGCAATAGAGAATTCTGACTCAACATCCGATGATGATGAGGTACAATCAACTGAAATCTCACCTGATTTTATAAAAATGCAAAATGACTTGATGAAGAATCTGGTCTCAATGTCAAAAGAAGTCAAAGGCTTAAAATCTGAAAACAAGGTTTTAAAAGATAAAATCAAAATGAATGAGACCAGACCTTCCTCATCCAAATTGCAAACGGATGTGCAACAATTGACTCTCCAACTCAACTCTACAGAAACTGAGTTGGAAGATCTAAAAAAGACAATTCATCCAATTAAAGTTGAAAGAACTGATTATCGTTTAAAATCAGAACAACTTGCAGAAAAAGTTCAATTTTTAGAAAAAGATCTTTCTGATTTGAAAAATCAACATGAATCCACACTTTCAAAACTAAACAAGAAAATCGTTCAATTGGAAAACACCATAATTGAAAAGAACACTGAAATTTCTTTATTGTCAAAAGAATCTTTTCAAATGAAAGCTCAACTTGCTCGATATGAGGAAAAACTCTATCGAACAGAGCAATCCAAAGCTATCATGGATATGGAACTTTCAAAACAAATGATTTTCATGAATAGACCAAAAACGATTCAAGGTGAAAAGTGGGGGTTGGGTTATGAAGATCCGAAAATTTTGGAAGATGCTTCCAAAAAGATTCCAGGATTATATCATTCTGATTATTTTCAAGTCGGTTTACCATCGCATTTTGTACATGCTTCTGATGCTGATTTTGATGATATTATTGTAAATCGTAAATCTAGGAAATACCATCAAATTAGCTTAATGTATGAAAAAATCAATGCTAAGATAGGTAAATCGAATCCTGATTTCTTGAAAAATCTTGTTGAAACTGAAAAGAACATGAAACGTGAAGATTATGTGCCTAAACGTAGACTGGTTTATATTCCAACACTCATGCTAGAGAAATACATTTTAATGCTTGAAAATGAAGTGTTTAACAAACCTAGTTCTAGCATTACTGCAATAGATGAGGTGTTTGATGAACCAATTTTTGATGTGAAACCAATTCTACCAACTTTACCTGCATGTCCAGATGATGTTTTCTGTGAAGACCTAGCACATGAACTAACTGTCTTCTTTGAGACAGATTTTCTAGGTCAAAATTCTTTAGATGAAAAAGTAGAACCTCAGGATGAACCGAACATTGAACCTTTGATAGATTTTGAAAGTCAACTTGATCCTTTGCATGATTATTACTTGTATTTGCCTGCTGTACGTAATTTGAATCGTATAGTAGCTCAACTTGAACAGGAGAATATTGACTTGCAACTTAAGTGCCAATCATTAGAACAAATGCTTGCTTTGTGTGATAAATTGCCTTCACTGCCTAAGAAAGAATGTACTTATGCTTTTAAGGAGGGTGAAGTGATAGTTTCTGCTGAAGAATTATGTCTTGAGATTAAAATCTTAAAACAAAAGATAATTCAAATGAAACAGGCTAACACACTTAAGCAAACGTCTAATGTTGCAACCAATGTGCTTGAATGTACTGTGAGATTACTAAGAAGGGGAAGGGAACAACAACATCTAAGGATGTAAAACCCATTACTATTCTTAAAAATCCTCTACCTTCTCAATTTGACAATCATGGTTCGAAAGTTGTTTCTACAACTCAGTTTATTGTTAAAAAGGTTCATTCTCCAAATGGTTCTGTGTTAACTGAAAAGATTCCTATGATTCCTATGACAAAAACTTCAAAAGCGAGTCTTTTAAAGAAATCAGTTAAGTCCACAACACACACAAGTTCTAAACCTGATTTAAGTGAGTATGATGCAAAAGAACGTACAATCAAAATGGAAATTCTGCAAAATCAGTCATCTCATGTGTCAACTGAAAAGTTTGGACGTCTAACTAACAAAGGTGTTTTTCGTGTCACAGGTCATAATCTAAACTTGAATTACAAATCTGTATGGGTTCCTAAGTCCACGACTAAGAAAGTAGCAACCAAACCAAAGCAATCTGCTAGTCGGCCTAGGAAATCATCTCATGTTTTTCAATTTTCGTCTGTGAACAAAACATCTACTTGGAATAAATTGTGTGTTAAGACTTCTGATAACGATGTAAAGATTGATATTGCGTATGATGCTTCATGTAATGTGGTTTTAAATAATGCTTTATTGTCTAAACTGCATGATGCTTTACGTGATTATTTCATCATTGATCCAAAGTTTGTTGTTAATCAAAAGTTTATTGCTGGTACTAACCGAAAAGGACCCAAGAAACTTTGGGTACCTAAACTCTAGGGAATTCACATTTACAGGGTTTTGACGTCTGTGTTTGGTATATCGATTCCGGTTGTTCTCGACACATGACCGGCGATAAATCCTTGCTTGTCAACTTCATTGACAAATTCCTAGGAACGGTTACATTCAGAAACGATGTGATTGCAGCAATAACGGGTTACGGAGATTTTGTGCAAAATGGCATAACAATCAAACGGGTTTCATATGTTGAGGGTTTGGGGTACAGTTTATTTAGTGTGAGGCAATTCTGCGATGGAGATCTCAAAGTTTTGTTTGAACGTCAACAATGCTCGGTGCAATCCACCGAAGGGAATGAACTTCTTGTTGGTAAACGTTGTGCTTCACTATATACTATTGACCTCAATGATGCACCATCACATGCAACCATGTGTTTGGCCACTCGTTCTACCAAAGAAAATTCATGGTTATGGCATCATCGGATGTCACACCTGAATTACAAGGGTATCAATCGATTAGTCTCTAAAGATTTAGTTGATGGTATTCCAACCTTTCAATATGATAAGCATCATGTGTGTCCATCTTGTACGATGGGTAAGCTGAAACGGACTAATCATCCGCTTAAGCAAAACCCCAGTACTTCATCGTCTTTGCAATTATTGCATATGGACTTATATGGACCCATGCGTATTTCTAGCCTCGGTGGCAAGAAACATGTGCTTGTCATTGTTGATGACTATACCCGGTTTACATGGATTTTTCTTTTGCGAACTAAGTCAGAAATCCCCGCCATTATCATTGAATTCATTAAAAAGATTCAACGCTCTTTTAACAAACATGTTAAGAGCATCAGAACTGATAATGGGACGGAATTTAAGAATGACCCGCTTGATAGTTATTTGAAAGACCAAGGCATTGAACATCAGTTCTCTGCTGCTCGGACCCCCCAACAAAATGGAGTAGTCCAACGACGTAATCGTACATTGTGCGAAGCAGCACGAACGATGCTTGAATACTCCAAATTACCTCTAAAATGTGGGGGGAGGCCATTTCAACTGCATGCTATACCCAAAATCGTTGTATTGTAAACAAACATTTTGATAAAACTCCATATGAGTTATTATATGGTAGACGCCCGAATGTCAAATATTTCCGTGTTTTTGGTTGTATATGCTATGTGCTTAACGATTTTGACAGCCCCGGAAAGTTTGATCCTCATGGCGATCAGGCCATATTTCTTGGTTATTCCTCGAACAAAGTTGCTTATCGTGTTTATCATAAGCGGATAAAGATGATTAAAGAGAGCATTAACGTCATGTTCGATGAATTTTCGGGAATGGCTTTTGAACAACTCAGTTCAAAACCCGATCCTAACCTGGCTACTACTTCTTCCGCGCAAAACTCAATTTTCTCGAAGAAGGGTGTTCCTACGGTTACATCAGAGGAACTGGATATCTTGTTTGATAGTCTTTATACTCCTCAACGGGATTCAAATGTTCAAACCGTATCGGTTACACCATCACAGTCAACTACTGTGGAGACTCTTCAAAGTCTTTTTGATAAAGATTCAACACCAACCGATTCACCTGTTGCTTCTTCATCCTCCTTCCAACCTCCTGCTATTGATAATCTTGAACACGATCAAGATTCATCATTTGATATAACTCCAGCTGTTTCTCCAGATACTCTATTGAATCCATTAGATACTGTTACATCAGATCAAGCAGATCAAGGCTCAACGTCAACAACGGTTGATGTTTCGATGGATACAGTTGATGTACAATCTCTTCCACATACCCGATGGACTAAAAGTCATCCAATAGATCTTATTATTGGTAACGCATCTGCTCCAGTTTCAACTCGAAGGGCTACTCAGAATATGTGTCTATTCACAGCCTTTCTTAGTAAGATTGAACCAACAACGGTTGCTCAAGCATTACTAGATCCATACTGGGTAGTTGCAATGCAAGACGAGATCAATCAATTTGAACGATTGAAAGTATGGCGATTAGTTCCAAGACCAACAGGTCAATGACCAATAGGGGTTAAGTGGATTTTCAAGAACAAGAAGGATTCTGATGGAATTGTGGTTCAAAATAAGGCACGTCTTGTGGCCAAAGGATATCGACAACAAGATGGCATTGATTATGACGAAACATTTGCTCCGGTTGCTAGGATTGAGGCAATTCATCTTTTCCTTGCATTTGCTTCTCATATGAAGTTCACGGTGTTTCAAATGGATGTCAAAACTGCTTTTCTGAATGGTTATCTTCAAGAGGAAGTCTATGTTGATCAACCAAAAGGCTTTGTCGATCCCATTCATCCAAACCACGTTTTCTACTTAGAGAAAGCTTTATACGGTCTGAAGCAAGCACCGCGTGCATGGTACGAGACCTTAACAAAGTATTTGCTAGACAATGGCTTCTCTCGTGGAACGATTGATACAACTCTATTCATCCGTAAAACTACGGTCACATTCTCTTGGTTCAAATTTACGTTGATGATATTATTTTTGGTTCCACGTCCCCGGCCTTATGCAAAGAATTTGGTGACCTTATGGCCAGCAAATTCGAAATGAGCATGCTTGACCAGTTAACTTTCTTCTTGGGGTTACAAGTAAAACAATTACCAAATGGGATTTTTATCAGTTAAACAAAGTATATCAATGATATGCTAAAACGTTTTAAAATGACTGCTTTAAAACCAATGACAACCCCAATGAGGACTTTACTAGATGCTGATACTAATGGGGAACCCTTTGATATTACGCTTTATCGAAGCATGGTTGGTTCTTTAATGTATCTGACTGCGAGTCGACCAGACATTACACTTGCCGTAACTGTCTGTGCCCGCTTTCAGTCTAACCCTAAGAAATCTCACTCCAAAGCGGTTGTTAGGATTTTTCAATACCTTAAAGGTACACCTAACCTTGGGATCTGGTATCCTCATGGATCCGATTTCAATCTCACTGCTTATACTGATACGGATCATGGTGGTTGCCATGTTGATAGAAAGAGCACATCTGGATCAATTCAGATGTTGGGGAATAGACTAGTTGGTTGGTCATCCAAAAATCAGAACTGTGTGTCTTTTTCAACAGCTGAGTCTGAGTACATTGCTGCTGCTCACTGTTGTTCACAAGTTTTGTGGATGCAAACTCAACTCTTGGACTATGGCTTTAAGATTTCTAAGACCCCGATCTATTGTGATTCACAAAGTGCTATTGCAATAACAAGCAACCCGGTTCAGCATTCTAAAACTAAACACATAGATATTCGTTATCATTTCATTAAGGACCATGTAGAGAAAGGGGATATAAAGTTATACTTTGTGCCTACTAAAGTGCAATTAGCTGACATGTTCACTAAACCTTTAGATGAACTTAGGCTAAATTTCTTGATCAAAGAGATTGGCATGGTAGAGTATAGTGCTTGATATTCCTTAGATCTGTTGGAACTTATTTTTGGGATCTTGTGTTTAGGGGGAGTAGATACTTTCTAGGGGGAGCAACTAAGTTTCAGTGCTTTAGCTAATTTTTCTTTAAGGGACTGCCTTTAGATTAATGATAACTTCCTAGATATATTTGTTCAATGGTTACGCAAGGGGGAGGTAACTCATTGATATCCTATTTCAAGGGGGAGTTAATTCATTTTCTTGGGAATATAATCAAAATGTTGATTTACTTTCTTGTATATCACATTTTGAGGGGGAGAAAAAGGGAGAAAATGAGAAAATAATTCAAAAATATTGTTTTTCAAAAGTGAATTCAAAATTCCTTTGTTTTTATCTGAAATAATTCACTATGGCTTGTATACATCTCAGTATGCAACCCGTGTCAACAATTGGTATCACTGAAGATTTGTACTTTGTATAAAATTCAAAGTTCTTTTAAGTACAAATCTTATTTTGAAAAATTTATAAAAATTGGAAAAGATAAAATCCAAAATTACTTAAATTTTACTGAATAAATGCTATTTTTAGCATTTTACCGAGTCTGACAACCAACATTACAGATTCAGTAAGTTCAAAGTTTTTAGAAATTGTCTCAGAATTGTTTTTTATGAAAAGATTGAAATGGATTTCAAGAGGAAAAATCAATTTGTCAAAATTTGGAGTTAAATTGTTGAAGTTTTGAAAAATTGGACTGTATTCGGTATTTTAGGCCCATTCTGTAAAGCCCATTCGGTATTTTACTTTCGGTATCTATAAAAGGAGAGTCAAAGTCAAACATTACTCTCTTACTGTTATTAATTACCTACCGAGTCTGTTGATTATACCAAATCTGCCGAATTATACTGAGTCCGTCATTCTGTTTCTTCAAATTCTTGGTAATTGTTCATTTTAATCAATGTTTAAGATATATAATTGTAGATCTGAGATAATTAAGTTTTTATCAACCAGAAAAGATCAAAATAACTGGATTATGACCTTTAATTTTTGAAATCTTGTTGATTATACCGAGTCTGAGTCGATTTCAATTAATCTTTGATTAAACTCAATTGATTTGGAAAATCAACATGAAATCTTGTCTAATCTGAGTTAAATTGGCTGATCTATCATTTGACCGAGTCTGATTACATGTTTAATTGCTTATTTGATGAATTCTGTATCTACAGAATGTGTTCTTATCCTAATACCGAGTTTGTTCATACAATTAACATGTTAATATACTTGTAATTGAATGGTTAATTGATCATGGTTGTGATATTACTTGATATATGATAGAATATGCATGTTTGAGTGACTTTCTGTTAATTGTTGAAGATACCGAATCTGGTTTTCTTTCTTGATACCGAGTCTGAAATTTGGTACCTTGAAATTTTCTGATTTTTATCTTCAAACACTTAACATGTTTATTCTATATCTTTCTGATATGAAAACTCAAGCTTATTTGGTTACAGAATCTAAAGTTTTCATAACTACCGAATCTGCTTGAAATGTGTTTAAAAAAATTGACTAAGTGTTGTTCTGAGTCCTTGTGTTATATAATTGACTTTGCATGATGATTTTGTACTAAGATGAATATCATATGAATGTCATGGTTGTCAATATTTGTTCATATTTGAGAATAAAAGACTTTTATATTTTTGAAAAACCATAAAAATCTTAAAATTTAAAAATATAAAAAGGATTTCAAAGGCAAATAAGAATAGAGATATATGCTTTTTGTTAAATATCTTGTGGTCTTCTATTTCTTATTTATACAGCTAAATGGCGAACAATCACTTCATCAACTCTGAAACCAGTATACCCTGCAACTACTGGACATCAATTCTAGAGAGGCACACACTGTGGCCTGCTCTCAATACTACTGCCAGTGTAGCTGTAACAGATCTGGAGTTACTTAACAGAACAATTAGGTTTGTGGAAGCTACACAACCTACTACTGAAAATCCAGAGGGAACACAAGCTCGTTTTGAATTTCAACTAAGAGGAGTTCAAGGGAGGAGGAGTTTCACTAAAGCTGATTTCAGGAGGGTCTTCAGACTTTCTCTTGTACAGAATGCTCCTGCTTTTCCTGCTACTCAGCAAATGATGACTTCTGTCTTTGATCTTGGTTATGTTGGAGCTACCAACGTTCCACCAGCTAAGTTTCAGAAGAAATATCTGCACTCAAGGTGGTATGTGATCTTCTCAATCATCAACAGATGCTTGCTGATGACAAGGAATGGATCTGATAGATTGACTGTGCCAATGCTGAAAGTATTCTACTCTTTCATAAGAGTAGAGGCTCCTGACTATGCTGAGCTTTTATGGGATCTGGTTCAAGCTTAAGTTGAAAAGCCAAGGGGTTCATACATCCCTTGCGAAAGGTTTTTCTGTATATTTATCCATGATGCTATAAATGCTTGCAGAAATGCAAATATATTTGTACCAGGTATACATGGATTACAGATGAAAAGGTTTGGAGAGCTGAAGATGAACACCCCTATGGTGTCTGATAATCAATTCACTGCGCCAATTCCAAATTGGCTAGTGAGGCTAGCTGAACACTAAGACGCTCGTATGCGTTCTTATTTTCAGGCTGTAGGAATACCTCTTCCGAACCTAGTACAACAAGAACAAGTTGAACCTGCCGTGGTTCCAGCCCCAGAGGTTGTAGAGGAACCTGTAGTTCAACCACCCAGGCCAACTAATCCTCCACTTAGGGTGAACCTCAAACGATCTAGGGTAGCACACCAAGCTCAACCCGTGAGGATCAGGGAACCTAGTCCAACTAGGATTGAACCAACCCTTTCCACAATACCCGAAGTAAGCAGTGACACTTCAGCAACAACATCTGAATCATCTCCTGAACATTCTCCTAAGAGAACTCGATACATGCCTGATGAGATGATTCAGACTCCGCCAACCCAACGAGTAACTAGATCTAGGACTTCGACACCCATCGTCTGCCAAATAGTTACTCCAACCATTGGTGATACGGACCAAGACCAAGAGCCAATTAGGTCACCCTCACCTATCTCCGTATCACATCCAAGAATAACAGTAAGCCCTACGCTAAATGAAGCGCAAGCTTCGGTAGGCAAGAGATCTAAACGCACTGATGGTAAAAAGACCACTAAGCCCATCCAATCTAAACAGGACTTAATAATAAATCCTACAAAGCAAGGTGCTTCAGCATCTAAGGAAGTAAAGTCTTCCTCTGCAGTAAAGTCTGCGTTGACTCAATCGATTGAGGAAACTCAATCATTGAAGTCCAGAACGGCCGAAGGGGAGCCGAAAAATCTTGAAAAGGCACCCTGCGTATCGGCTGGAAATCCTCCTGTACCTCAACGTACAACAGGGTCTCGAGGTCTGGCTTATCTTAATGAGGAAGATCTGCCGCGTCCCATGGAAACGAGTCAACATGACAATCCTTCGGGATATTTATCAGACTTCCAGCAGACTGTTCCCTTGGTTCATGAAAGTGATCTATTGGTTCAAACCACTTCTCTTCCGGATTCTGAATCTCAGGGTCTGGAGGAAGAGTCTTTAACTGAAAGAGATGTGCCACCTCATGGTATATCAATGATTTCAGGAGTCGGGGATAGCAATATTTCTCCGAGAACTAAACCGACAGGTAGTCCTGCTACTTTGTCAGAGTCCCATGAGACCAAAGTCATGGAGGCGGATGCTTCGAAAGAAACTTCGCCGGTGACAACTCCAGTTGTTACCCAACCTCCATCAGAAGGGGATATCACGAATCTGACTAGTAGTATGTATAGCCCTACATATAAGAATAATACCGCACAATCATCCTTACCTGCCCTCACGGCAACTCAAACACTTTCACCAACATCGCCTTCAACAGTTGCTGTTGATGCTACTTTTGTTCATGGTTACACTGTTGTTTCACCAACTAGGTCACCTTCTCGAAGTTCAAATAGATATGGATTACAGTATCTCTCTGACAATGAGCTCTATCTTGCTGAGTTTGCTAAACGAACTGATCTTGATGAAGTTCGCAAAACTATGATGATTTATCTTGAGCAAGCAAGGATAGTGTATCCTTTATCTCCATGCAAGTCACCTGGACCAATTCACATGCCTGATCATGATGATTTCGATCCCGACAATCTTCATGAGGGGGAGAATACACAAGGTGGTTATCGGTCCAGTGTTTTTCAAAGATCAACTTATGAAGCTGGTACATCTAGTCAACAGAAGGATAAAGATGTTGTTGATATATCTGATTCCAGTGATGAAATTGAAGAAATTTAGTGTGAAATTTTTCTAGATGAATCGGAAAGTCAGAGAGAGGGTGATTCAGGAATGTTAATGACTATGGATTTAGCTGATCAATCAGAGAAAAAGTTAACTCACGAGGACAATCAAAACTTTGACAACATTGAAGATATTTTGAAGGGGTCATCAAGTGTCGCCAATGAATTCAATGATCATCAATTTGTTAATTTGACATCTCCAACTGACGAATTTGGAATACACTTCGAAAAGGAGATTTTCTCTAATGGCAAAGAAGATACCACGACTCCTCCCGATTTGAATGTTCCTTTTCAAATTGCAGAGATTGTTCTTGAACGTGATGCTAATTACCAACTGAGTGAGGATGAAGAGAAAGATATTCTTCGTTCACCATTCATTGAACAACAAGCATATAGAATTTATGGTGATTCTGATCTCGTCCTTTCTGCATCAATGAGTGTTCTGGGTGCATGGAAATTTCATAAGAAACCAGAATATCTCAAAGCTTATCTGAGTGTTCGTGACAAATTCAAATTGAAGAATGAAGAGAAACTTCAAATTCAGCGGAGTTCAGAGATTAAAAGCATAAATAAGATTTTGATGATTAATAAGGATGGAGTGAAGATGCCATTGTTTCAAGTTACAAGAATGGATGATGAGGATTACCAATTCTCAGAAGAGGATTTTGATAAACTGAAGATGGATGACATTATTTTCATTTACAACTATCTATCTGATTAACTTGAATGAATCTGCAACAATTTATCATGCTACTGCAATGAAGGTAGTCTACAGGTTTATTCTTGATTCGAAGAGATGGATGTCAATTCATGATTTTCAGTTGGGATTGGAATCTGGACACAAAAAGCTCAGAATCAAACCACCAAATCAAGTGATTGAAGAGCTAAGATACATGTCCTTACTTGAAGTGAGTGACTGTCCATATGGATTTGTATTTGTCAATTCTCACTATACAAAGATCTTCATCAGAGTCTCAGATTTCAGAAGATACTAAACGTTGATGTATGCTTTCAAGTACATGAGATGGAGATTGATCAATAACTGCTATTCAACTGAAGATATTGAGATTGTCAAATACATTCTCACAAGATTAAAAAGTCGTCTCAAACCAAGAGTGAACATACGAAGATATGAGAATCTCAAGGGATTCAAATCCAAAGTTCACTTCAGAGGAACAAAGTTCCTTTAGATGTTTTAAATAGGATTATGTTGTAAAGTTCACATTTAACACTAAGGGGGAGATTGTTAGGACCCCGAAGTTGTATAGTGTTAATGTGAAATAAGCTTAATTAAAGGTTTCTTAGAAGAGGGCTATATAAGGAACCTAAGTAGTCCTAATTAGAAAGTCATTGCATTGTAACTGAGTTCTAGAAGCTGTGGAATGTAATTGTACCGATTCTCTCTAATACCGAGTCTCATGCTTACATACCGAATCTCTCTTTATCTTATCATTTCTCTCAATCTCAACATGATCTGACCTATCACATACATATATATGCATAAAATGGACACGCCCCACAAAACCAAATACCGCATACCGGAGCATCCAAGCATAAAGGAAAGCTAGTCTAAGCATACCGTAAGATCACTAAGCAACGAGCTAAAGATACATCAACAAAATATAAGTTCACCAACAATGATGTGAACAATGCCAATAAGCTACAACTGGAGGGTTAGCTACATCACGACAATACAACATTATATGTATACAATATATATATATATATATATCTCGAATAACATAATTTGCTTACGCTTACAACACAATAACCATGGTTAACCAATCGTACAAGGGAATGGCGCTCGCGAAAATCCCATCGGTGTTCATAACATCCGTTAGGGTACTTAACACCTCGTATCACTAACCCCTAGGGTGGCACCTTAACACCTCGGCACTTCACCCCGAGTGACATCTTAACACCTCGATGCTTCACTCATTATTTTACGGAGTGGTGTCTTAACACCTCGACACTACACCCCTAGGTGGCATCTTAACACCTCGATGCTTCACCCCGAGTGGCATCTTAACACCTCGATGCTTCACTCATCACGTGAAACGTGGTGTCTTAGCACCTCGACACTACACATTTCATGCCACAATAAATAGATACATTATATACCTACACATATAATTATTCCACTCACTATATTAACCCTTCGTCATTGGGGTTATATAAGTCCACATCACACGCCCATGTAATAACGTACACACAAAGTGTGCACCTCGCCAAAGTGGTCAACCAAAACGCACAACCGTGCCAATTGGACCTATACACGAGTCCAACATTTCCACCTATACGAGAAGCGAGCTTTATAAGCGAGAACCCCTTCTCCCGACCCGCACCCATCCTACACATACATATACATATAGGATATTAACACTCACCTTGTCGCCTTGAAGAATGCTACCGAATAATCCGCAATCACCGATGGAATGTACCTAATCCATTTATCACATAATAAGTAACACAATTAGGGTGGATATACAAATCAACCCAAATTGACAACTAATGCAATTTCGACCCAAATGCACTTCCAAGCACAAACCGCGCCCAAACTAACCAATAATCACTAACACAAGTGAGAATGGTCCTAATATGCCAATCAAACCCTATCATAGGTGTTAAACACCTATCTTACCCAAAATGACACTTAAACCCTAATTTGATCCATAAGAAGTCAATATCACGCCATTAGTAAGTTTTGACACCAAAACATATTTAACTCAGTTCTATGCTTCAACATAATCCATTTTAAGTTTATAAACCTTATTAAATCGGCAATTGAGTCATAATCATCAACAAACCTTAATTTTGACTCTAGTCAAAATTAGTCAACCATAAGAACCCTAATGGTTTCTAAAACACCAATAATCACTAACACTAGTGATTATACACCATTTACAAGTCTTAAACATGGTTAAATCATTAACCAACCCAAAACCCGCCAAATATCAAAATAGCAAATTTCCATAAACCCTCTTCATCAACCAAATGGGTTTTACAACTAACAATCTCAAACCCTAACTTGAATATCAAATCTAACAAATGAAATTCGGAGTTAGGACTTACCAATACTACCAAAACGTAGCTAGGAGCGAGATGAACAACTTTAAAACCCGAGCTTTGGCTAGAATTCAACTCCTTCTTCTCCAAATCAAGCTCTCTCACTCTAGAACTCTTTCTCTCTCTCTAAATATGGATGAGAGTGTTTGTGTGGGTGAGAAATGAGCTCCAATGGAGTTCTAGATCAGTTTTGGTGACCCTAAACCGACCCCAATTGAAAAGACCAAAGTACCCCTCATTTAAACCTTTTAAAAAAAGCTAAAAATTGCTTCTGATGCTATCGGAGCGCCGTGCCATAAGGTGGAGCGCCGCTCCAACCTTCAGGTCAGTTTTCAGAAACTTGTTTTGGCCATAACTTTTTGACCGTAGCTCCGTTTTCAATGAATCAGATATCGTTGGAAACGTAATAAGATTTTCTTTCCAATGGTAAGGCTTTGAAACATCAACTCAAACTTTATTTGGGGTTGAAAAGATACGTACACACCTTGTCACTTCAGACAACGTCCAGTTTCCTTCGACGTTCGAGCAAACAACACGTACATGCTTCGTACACTTCATACACGTACCGTACACCATAAATACATTATGTACAATAAATATTTGGGTCTTACAAACATGTAGGGAGTCCTCAGAGTATAATATAGCTCAGTATGCACAAATACGCAGGTTCGTGAAAACACAAAGCACAAAAGCAAGTCGAAAAAGTCGGGTCATTACAAACAACAGCCTTCGCTGCTGTTTTCCTTTCCAAAATGCACACCCAAAACCACCATTAATTGCAGCTAAGTGATGCTGCTACTGTTGTGAATTATCGCTCTCTCTCTCTCTCTCTCTCTCTCTCTCTCTCTCTCTCTCTTCCTCTCTCTCCTATTCCTGTCCATCGAAACCACCACCAAAAACCACCGTAAACTGCTATCTGCTGTATCTACTGCTCGCTGCCATTTCTGTTTTCTACTACTACTACCATGACTTGTTTCTACTCGATCAAACTGCTGCTATTTGTTTCTGCCTTGCAGCCAACCATCATCGAACCACTCTGTTTTAACTGCTACTGCATACTGCTGCTGCTATTATTTCTTTTTCTGTTTCAATCAAGTCCAAACCTGAAATGACCCATCCATATTACTATAAACGCAGTACGTTATTCATTGGTCCCATAGCGAGGTATTTGACCTCTATATAATACGTTTTAGAAAATATTGCATTCGTTTCATAAAAAGCACACCATTATTATACATAATACGAGTTTCAAACATATGGGCGATTATTTACAAAATAATCCTCATGATACATCGATTTTCAAATATTACAAAGGTGACATAACAATCGAATATAATACATGACCAAAGTTTTATTGAATGCAGCCCTCTTTTAAACAAAAGCATGAGACTCCATGCAAAGCTTGCTCAGATAATGCGACAGCGGAAGACTTTCTTAAGGACCTGAGAATAAACATGCTTAAACAGTCAATACAAAGGTTGGTGAGATATATAGGTTTAAATCTAGCATAGATATAAATATAGACCACAAGATTTCATAGTTACAAATATTTCAATAAAGATATTCTATAAGTTGTTGAGCGTTTCGGTAACTATACTTAACCATTAGTGTGGCATATTCCCTTTATTATGAAATCTCCCTACACTATACCAAGTGTAGTAAAAATGAAATACTATGCAACCATTTACGATACTAGAGCGACTAGCCTAGTTGGGGTTGTCAAACCCGATAGATCTATCAATAGGATTCGCGCATACATGTTCTTACAACATGTAAATATTAGTTACCAAGCTATTAGGGAAGATATGCAAGGTGGTACAACTCAACGTAGAAAATATTTTAAGTACTTATGTCCATGGCGTAAAACATAAAATGCATGTATTCTCATCCCAAAATATAGAGTTCAAAAATGGGACTATATACTCACGGTAGTAAAAGTATATTAATAATAAGTTTTCAACTTATTAAAAATATGGTCGTCGTCCTTAGATTCACGAACCTATAATAATAATAATGATTCAGATAATAATACGACATATGAAAAAAAAAACAAGTTCATAGAATACTTATATAATAATTTTTAACATTTTATGTTGGTAGTCCAAAATAGTTAGAAAAGTCCATTAATCGGTATATATATATAATCTTAGAATTACCCCACGACGTATTGTGTACGTATTGTCTTGCATCAATCCAAAGATGTATTCTATACTTATTGTCTTAGAATTAACTAAGACGTATTGTGTATGTATTGTCTTAGGATTTATCAAAACATATTATTCACGTATTGTCATGGAACGTACCAAGATTATTATATATATACAATCTCGAAATTAATCAAGATTATAATATTTTGTTATACTAATGATAACATGTACAAATATATATAGGATATAGGAAAAGTTAACAAGGATATGGTTAATATAGTTTTTATAATATAAATTTCGTCCATACAACATTAATTTTAGTAGATTTTGTTTTGCTCGCCAAATATTCATTACAACTCCGTTTAAAGTGAATCAAATTGTTATGGATTCCTTAGGAAGTAAATCTTACAAAAACAATTCAAAAAGTTCATCCCAAGTAGTAATTTTTAGAGCTTTACCCTCTTTTTGTGTTGGTGGACAGATTTGAAAAAAATCCCGACATCCACCCAATATATGATTTTTGATAAAATACTTCCACTTTGTCTAAAATCATGAAACAAATACTGGAAGTCTTATTTACATATATTAACATATTTCCAAAGTCTTAGCCTCGAACTCAAAGTTTAAGATAGGTTTTTAATTCCCAACCCAAAACAGCCCGCTTTTTACCGAATGGAGATTAAAGGATATATGTTAATTTTCAAGGTGTTCTTCATATGTACAAGTTATAAGTTCTTATATTAACTTAATATAACATCATAATACATATAAATAAGTGTTATTAGAGTTAAGTTAGAAAGATTAAATTAGTTTTTCAAACAAGTTTAGAATCAACTAAACTATGTTCTAGTTTATAAACTCTTATATAGATAGCTATAAACATATGAATTGAACAAGAATTGAAGTAGAGTTTTTACCTCAAGTTTAGAATGTAAAGTTGCTGGAAAGAAGTAGTAGAATAAAACTTGAGAGAGTTCTTGCAAGTGTGTGTAAAAATGAGTTAGAAATGATGCTTATTTATAGGTTTGAAAATTTGGTTTTTAGTGAAAATATCTAAGATAAGTTAAAATGTATTAAGTCATGGATGACATATTAAATTGATTAGGTCATGTTTGACATATTACACAAATAATTGCAGATTTTTATTGGTATATACCAATAGTAAATACTTCTAGAAGCTGTGTATAATACTGGTAAAAAATACCGTATGAATGCGAGTAAAATTCTTGAGAAAATTGAACGGAAATACGAGTATAGCTATCCTTTATATGTATTGGTATATTATGAAGTATATTCGGTACTTGTAAGGATGTATTTACACTCGTAATACATTGTATGTAAATACATTTTAATTTAAGTTAATTACGTCATTTAAATAGTAACATATATATTGTTCAAAAACTCTTTAAATTAGTAGTATGAAAATATATATATATATATATATATATATATATATATATATATATATATATATATATATATATATATAATACTTTGTTAATATACTTAATGAGATATTTAATTATCATATTTTCAAGTTAAATATATGTATATATACACATATATATAATTAATACAAGTTATGACGTTCGTGAATCGTAGGAATACAAGGGTGGTCAACTGCTTATATAAAATTCTTTCCGGAGGTTCAAGACTTATTAAAATTCATTGCTTATCATGTAAAAAATTATTAAATCATATAAATAGTATAATCAAGTAGTCGGAAAAATCCGGGTCATCACAGTACCTACCCGTTAAAGAAATTTCATCCCGAAATTTGAAGTAGTACCTATTTAATGGGCGGTGTTTGTAAACAGATGTGGATACTTCTGTTTCATCTGGTCCTCTCTTTCCCAAGTGAACTCGGGACCTCTTCGAGCATTCCAACGAACCCTAACTATAGGTATGTTGCTTTGCTTGAGCTGTTTGACTTCACGGTCCATGATTTCGACAGGCTCTTCTATAAAATGCAGTTTCTTGTCGATTTGGATTTCTTCAAGAGGAACAGTGAGGTCTTATTTTGCAAGGCATTTCCTTAGGTTCGAGACGTGAAAGGTATTGTGTACTCCAGCAAGTTGTTGTGGTAGCTTAAGTCGATAAGCCACCGGTCCAATACGTTCGATGATCTGGAATGGTCCTACGTATCTTGGGTTCAATTTACCCCTCTTACCAAAGCGTATCACACATATCCAAGGTGACACCTTTAACATAACCATGTCATCAACCTGAAATTCTAAGGGTTTCCTTCGAACATCAGCATAGCTCTTTTGACGACTTTGGGCGATCTTCAATCTCTCCTTGATTTGCACAATCTTATCAGTAGTCTCCTGTATGATCTCGGGACCAGTCAGTTGTCTGTCACCTACTTCGTTCCAACAGATAGGGGATCTACACTTTCTTCCATAAAGTGCTTCGAATGGTGCAACATTAATACTCGTATGATAACTGTTGTTATACGAGAATTCTGCCAATGGTAAATATTTATCCCATCCATTTCTGAAATCAATCACACATGCTCTAAGCATGTCTTCAAGAGTCTGAATGGTCCTTTCACTTTGCCCATCGGTCTGAGGATGATATGCTCATATCCAGACGAGTCCCTAGAGCTTCATGTAGTGATTGCCAAAACCTTGACGTAAACCGACTTTCACGATCGGATATAATGGAGATAGGTACTCCATGTCTTGAAACAACTTCCTTCATGTATAATCATACCAATTTCTCCATCTTATCCATTTCCTTCATAGGTAGGAAATGTGCAAATTTGGTGAGACGATCGACAATTACCCAAATGGTGTCGTAACCCCATGCAGTCTTTGGTAGCTTCGTGATGAAATCCATAATAATACATTCCCATTTCCATTCCGGGATTTCTGGTTGTTGAAGCAGACCTGGCGGTTTCTGATGTTCCGCCTTGACTTTGGAGCAAGTCAAACATTCTCTGATGTACGTTGCAATATCAGCTTTCAAATTTGGCCACCAAAAGTGTGCTTTAAGATCTTGATACATGTTTCCAGCTCCGGGATGTATCGAGTATCTCGTCTTATGTGCCTCATCCAAAACCAATTTTCTTAACCCTTTAAACTTCGATACCCAAATGCGTCCAGCGAAGTATCGGGTTCCATCCTCCCGTGTAATAAGCTGTTTATCTAACCCTTTAAGCATCTCATTTCCAAAGTTTTCTTCAGAAAGAGCTCCTTGTTGAGCCTCCTTAATTTGGGTAGTGAGGTTCGTACGAATCTTCATATTCATTGCTCGTACTCGAATCGGCTCTCTTTCCTTCCTGCTTAAAGCATCTACTACTACATTTGCTTTCCCGGGATGATATCGAATTTCATAATCATAGTCGTTTATCAGCTCAACCCACCTACGTTGCCTCATGTTCAGTTGTTTTTGGTTGAAGATATGTTGAAGGCTTTTATGATCGGTATACACAGTACATTTAATCCCGTACAAGTAGTGTCTCCAAATCTTTAATGCAAACACCACTGCTCCCAATTCTAGATCATGAGTCGTATAATTTTGTTCATGAATCTTCAGTTATCGGGATGCATATGAAATAACCTTCTTTCGTTGCGTAAGGACACAACCAAAACCTTGTCGCAAAGCATCACAATAAATTACAAAATCATCGTTCCCTTCAGGTAACGATAGAATAGGCGATGTAGTCAACTTCTTCTTCAATAATTGAAATGCGGCTTCCTGCTCAGAAGTCCATTCATACTTCTTCCCTTTGTGTGTTAATGCTGTTAATGGTTTGGCTATCCGGGAAAAATCTTGAAGAAACCTTCTGTAATAGCCAGTAAGACCCAAAAATTGGCGTATTTGCGTTGGAGTCTTTGGGGTCTCCCACTTTTCAATGGCTTCAATCTTGGCTGGATCAACCTGAATTCCTTCACTGCTGACAATGTGACCAAGGAACTGTACTTCCTTCAGCCAAAAGGCGCACTTGGAAAACTTTGCGCATAACTGTTCTTTCTTTAACAGTTCCAGCACCAACCTTAAATGTTGTTCATGTTCTGCTTCATTCTTAGAATAAATAAGAATGTCATCAATAAAGACAATAACAAACTTATCCAAATACGGACTGCATACCCGATTCATGAGGTCCATGAATACAGCTGGTGCATTTGTCAGCCCGAACGACATGACTAAAAATTCATAATGACCATAGCGTGTCCGAAATGCGGTTTTCAGAATATCTTCTTCTTTGACACGCAACTGATGATAACCCTATCTTAGATCAATTTTGGAGTAAACACGTGATCCTTGCAGCTGATCAAACAAGTCATCAATTCTCGGTAATGGGTACCGATTCTTGATAGTTAACTTGTTTAATTCGCGATAATCTATACACATTCGAAAGGATCCATCTTTCTTCTTGACGAATAAAATCAGAGCTCCCCACGGTGAAGTGCTCGGTTGAATGAATCCACGGTCCAGTAATTCTTGTAACTGGCTTTGTAACTCTTTCATCTCAGACGGTGCAAGTCTGTATGGAGCACGAGCCACTGGTGAAGCTCCTGGTACTAGATCTATTTGAAATTCTACAGATCTAAATGGAGGTAATCCTGGCAACTCTTCCGGAAAGACTTCAGGAAAATCTCTTGCCACAGGCACGTCATTGATGCTCTTCTCTTTTTCTTTTGTTTCAACTTTATTAACATGTGCTAGGATAGCATAGCACCCTTTCTTCAAGAACTTTTGGACTTTCAAGCAGCTAATGAGTTTTAGCTTTGAGTTACCCTTCTCTCCATAAATCATTACTTCTGTTTTATCCTTACGGGGAATGCGAATTGCCTTCTTGGCACACACAACTTCAACTCCTATTTTGGACATCCAGTCCATGCCAATTATTACATCAAAACTTCCTAATTCTACGGGTATCAAATCAATTTTAAACGTTTCTCCGGCTAAATTTATTTTACAATCACGGCAAAGTTTATCGGCTTTAATTAGTTTACCATTAGCTAACTCAATCTTGTACTTAGCATCTAGAGGTAATGATGAACAATTCAATTTAGCGTAAAAGTCTCTACACATGTAACTTCTATCGGCATCAGTATCAAATATAATAGATGCAGATAAGTCATTAATGGTAAACGTACCCGTAACAAGCTCCGGGTCTTCACACGCCTCTCTAGCATTAATAATAAATGCTCTTCCCCGTGCAGGTCCGTTATTCTTCTCTGGATTCGGGCACTGGCTCTTAATATGACCCTGTTTCCCACACCCATAACAAGTAACAGTAGCCAAGGCAGTTCTATTTGCATTGGTGGCAGGAGTCTTGGTGCCATTTGTATTTGTAACGGGAACCCAACAATCTTCAGCAAGATGACCCCTCCGATTACATTTGTTGCACACCATATTACAAAAACCAGTGTGATGTTTTTGGCATCTGTTACATAAGGGATTTCGTCCTTTGTAACCTGAACTTGAACCACTACCCGTACCTTGCGTGGTTTCCTCTTTCTTGAGAGATTGTTGTTGGTGACCTCGATCACGATTTCCATCCCACTTTCTTTTGTTATCCGATACCTTGGCATCGGTATTTGATGCGTTCTTATCCAGGATGATCTGATCCATTAGCTCATTTGCCATGGTTATAGCTTCATGAATTGTCTTGGGTTTGGATGCTGTAACATTGGCCTTGATGTTCTTTGGCAGACCATCTTTGTACAATTCAATCTTTCGCTCTTCCGTTGGTACCAATTCAGGACATAACAAGGCTAATTCCATGAATCACCTGTTATAGTTGGTAAGTTCGGTTCCGACAACTTTCAGATTTCGTAACTCGGCTTCCATTTTTCTAACCTCATTCCTTGGGCAGTATTCATTGATTAGCATATTTTTCAACTCCTCCCAAGGAGTATCATATGTTTCATCGCCCCCTACAGCTTTTACATAGTTTTTCCACCATGTAAGTGCACCATCCTATAATGTGCATGAAGCATACTTTATCCTATCCCCTTCCGCACAACCACTGATTTTAAATACGGACTCGGGCTTTTCGAACCATCGGGTTAAACCGACCGGTCCTTCTGTTCCGTTGAATGATGACGGTTTGCAACCTTGAAATGCTTTATATGTGCATCCAACACGAGGGTTGGTGTTATTTGCTGATGCTCTTGCCGCTTCGACCCAAAGCATACGGTCGTTTACGCGTTGGTTGATAAGCTCCTCAATTTCTTGTTCCGTCATTCGGTTTAATCGAGCCATGTTTCTTCAATAAACATATAAGATAATTAATCACATAGAATATTATAGATGTAGTGAGTAATTAATGGTACATCATGGCATATTAATAATATGAACCAATTATTATAAAAACATTTTCTTCTTATTAGCATTTTATAATTATTTCTAGGGTATTACCTACCCGTTAAAGTTCATACTTAATAGCTTAGTACAAAAATTAACTACTACAATCTAGATAATATTCTATTATGAAAAATTTAAAGTAAAATCACATAATTATTTCACACCTATTCATGATATAGCAATACAATACCAGTATTTCACATAGGTATATTTTACATAATACATATGTAGGATAAAATAAAGCACACTACATAATATTATACATGGCTTGAAATGTTATCATAGCGGGAGGTGATTCAAAAACGACGGGGCCTTTTAGTTGTTGGTGAATCAATTTGTTTAGGTGGAATGAGGGATAGACGCACAGTGTATTTTGTTGTTGGTCGTGGGTTGGAGGTACTTGGTATCTTGGTGGGATTATCAGGGAGATTTATATGGTAAGGGTGGTTTGGTGGTAAAAGATGTCGGTTCTCAAGCCCTACTACAATAGGAAGTTTAACATCCCTTGTTGCGTTATTCCAATCTTGTTTAGAAATTTCTTTGACTTCCTCCTCTGTCTCTGGATCGTTTTCAGGTTCTTTCACTTCTGGTTCTTATGGAATTTGTGAATCTTTCCAAAATGCATCCCACTCTAGGTCATCATCGTCATCAGTTATATAGATGATTGATACATCTTTCTTCGAGTCATCGTAGTTATCAGATAAGTCAATGATTGGTACTTTTGCTGAAGATTCCTCTTCGGAGTCGCTGAATATGATAATGAGATTTATGCTAGAAGTAGACATCTATCACACATTAACTACCACATTAGAAATATATCACATAATATTTATATGTTATAATATTCAATTTTCGACCAAAAATGATAAGCGATGGTTTTCAAAAACAAGTTTGGTCAAAGTCCAGACTCACTAATGCATCCTAACAAATACCGGTCAGACATGCTAATGCAATTTCTGGTTTGCTAAGACCTCTACTCTGATGCCAACTGAAATGACCCGTCCATATTACTATAAATGCAGTACGTTATTCATTGGTCCCATAGCGAGGTATTTGACCTCTATATAATACGTTTTAGAAAATATTGCATTCGTTTCATAAAAAACACACCATTATTATACATAATACGAGTTTCAAACATATGGGCGATTATTTACAAAATAATCCTCATGATACATCGATTTTCAAATATTACAAAGGTGACATAACAGTCGAATATAATACATGACCAAAGTTTTATTGAATGCAACCCTCTTTTAAACAAAAGCATGAGACTCCATGCAAAGCTTGCTCAGATAATGCGACAGCGGAAGACTTTCTTGAGGACCTGAGAATAAACATGCTTAAACAGTCAACACAAAGGTTGGTGAGATATATAGGTTTAAAGCTAGCATCGATATAAATATAGACCACAAGATTTCATAGTTACAAATATTTCAATAAAGATATTCTATAAGTTGTTGAGCGCTTTGGTAACCATACTTAACCATTAGTGTGACATATTCCCTTTATTATGAAATCTCCCTACACTGTACCAAGTGTAGTAAAAAAGAAGTACTATGCAACCGTTTATGATACTAGAGCGACTAGCCCGGTTGGGGTTGTCAAACCCGATAGATCTATCAATAGGATTCGCGCTTACATGTTCTTACAACATGTAAATATTAGTTACCAAGCTATTAGGGAAGATATGCAAGGTGGTACAACTCAACGTAGAATATATTTTAAGTACTTGTGTCCATGGCGTAAAACATAAAATGCATGTATTCTCATCCCAAAATATTTGTAGAGTTCAAAAATGGGACTATATACTCACGGTAGTAAAAGTATATTAATAATAAGTTTTCAACTTATTAAAAATATGGCCGTCGTCCTTGGATTCACGAACCTATAATAATAATAATAATGATTCAGATAATAATACGACATATGAAAAAAAACAAGTTCATAGAATACTTATATAATAATTTTTAACATTTTATGTTGGTAGTCCAAAATAGTTCGAAAAGTCCATTAATCGGTATATATATATATATATATATATATATAATCTTATAATTACCCCACAGCGTATTGTGTACGTATTGTCTTGCATCAATCCAGAGGCGTATAGTATACTTATTGTCTTAGAATTAACTAAGACGTATTGTGTACGTATTGTCTTAGGATTTATCAAAACTTATTGTGCACGTATTGTCATGGAACGTACCAAGATTATTATATATATACAATCTCGGAATTAACCAAGATTATAATATTTTATTATACTAATGATAACATGTACAAATATATATAGGATATAGGAAAAGTTAACAAGGATATGGTTAATATAGTTTTTATAATATAAATTTCGTCCATACAACGTTAATTTTAGCAGATTTTGTTTTGCTTGGCAAATATTCATTACAACTACGTTTAAAGTGAATCAAATTGATATGGATTCCTTAAGAAGTAAATCTTACAAAACCAATTCGAAAAGTTCATCCCAAGTAGTAATTTATAGAGCTTTACCCTCTTTTTGTGTTGGTGGACAGATTTGGAAAAAATCCCAGCATCCACCCAATATATGATTTTTGATAAAATACTTCCACTTTGTCTAAAATCATGAAAAAAATACAGGAAGTTTTATTTACATATATTAACATATTTCTAAAGTTTTAGCCTCGAACTCAAAGTCTAAGATAGGTTTTTAATTCCCAACCCAAAACAGCCCGCTTTTTACCGAATGGAGATTAAAGGATATATGTTAAGTTTCAAGGTGTTCTTCATATGTACAAGTTATAAGTTCTTATATTAACTTAATATAACATCATAATACATATAAATAAGTGTTATTAGAGTAAAGTTAGAAAGATTAAATTAGTTTTTCAAACAAGTTTAGAATCAACTAAACTATGTTCTAGTTTATAAACTCTTATATAGATAGCTATAAACATATGAATTGAACAAGAATTGAAGTAGAGTTTTTACCTCAAGTTTAGAATGTAAAGTTGCTGGAAAGAAGTAGTAGAACAAAACTTGAGAGAGTTCTTGCAAGTGTGTGTAAAAATGAGTTAGAAATGGTGCTTATTTATAGGCTTGAAAATTTGGTTTTTAGTGAAAATATCTAAGATAAGTTAAAATGTATTAAGTCATGGATGACATATTAAATTGATTAGGTCATGAATGATATATTACATAAATAATTACAGATTTCTATTGGTATATACCAATAGTAAATACTTCTAGAAGCTGTGTATAATACGGGTAAAAAATATCGTATGAATGCGAGTAAAATTCTTGAGGAAATTGAACGGAAATACGAGTATAGCTATCCTTTATATGTATTGGTATATTATAAAGTGTATTCAATACTTGTAGGGATGTATTTACACTCGTAATACATTGTATGTAAATACATTTTAATTTAAGTTAATTACGTCGTTTAAATAGTAACATATATATTGTTCAAAAACTCTTTAAATTAGTAGTATGAAAATATATATATAATACTTTGTTAATATACTTAATGAGATATTTAATTATCATATTTTCAAGTTAAATATATGTATATATACATATATATAATTAATAAAAGTTATGACGTTCGTGAATCGTAAGAATAAAAGGGTGGTCAACTGCTTATATAAAATTCTTTCCGGAGGTTCAAGACTTATTAAAATTCATTGCTTATCATGTCAAAATTATTAAATTATATAAATAGTATAATCAAGTGGTCGGAAAAATCCGGGTCATCACAAAACCCAAAACCCCTCGAACACCATCTCATTTATGCTACTGCTACAACACGTTTCTGTTATATTAAAAAAGATGATGAATAGTAACAGGAATGATAGATGACAATGAAGATAGAATGATGATGATGGTGTCACGATGAATCATGATGATGATCGAGATAGTGATGATGTGTTTGATGATAATAATGAATTGATGATTATGATGCTCGATCATGATGCTACGTGATGTACATGATGATGGCGAGTACACAAAGTTGGTGATGATATGATGAACGAGGGCAATGAGAAGATAAAGGTGATGTACGAGATGCATGATATAATGATCAAATGATAATGATAAAATGTACACGAGATGATGTATTATGATGATGGTGAGCGATTATGATGATGATGATGATAATACCGTATGATGATGATGATGATGATGATGATGATGAGATGCATGATGATGACTATGAGGGTATAACTCTTATTATCATTATTAATATTAATATTATTATTATTATTATTATTATTATTATTATTATTATTATTATTATTATTATTATTATTATTATTATTATTATTATTATTATTATCATCATCATTATTATTAATATAAGTATTATTATTATTATTATCATTATTAATATAAGTATTATTATTATTATTATTATTATTATTATTATTATTATTATTATTATTATTATTATTATTATTATTATTATTATTATTATCATCATTATTAATATAAGTATTATTATTATTATTATTATTATTATTATTATTATTATTATTATTATTATTATTATTATTATTATTATTATTACTACTACTACTACTACTATTATTATTATTATTATTATTATTATTATTATTATTATTATTATTATTATTATTATCATTATTATTATTATTATCATTATTATTATTATTATTATTATTATTATTATCATTAAAAATCATTATTATTATTATTATAGTTATTATTATTAATATTATTATTATTATAAAAATAATACAATTTATTATTATTATCATTAATATTATTATTATTATTATTATCATTCTTATAGTTATTATTATCATTATTATTATTACTATTATTAACATTAATATTATTATTATCAAATATTATTATTTAGTATTATTAGTATTAAGTATTATTATGAAGTTGTGATGTGGTCCAGTGGTTGGTGGCCTGCCTCCTTTAAGGGAGGTCAGGTGTTCGACCCCCGTTGGCTACATATTAAAAACACAATTTCATCCCTGCCATGAAGTATCCACCCATGGTACCCTTCCCATATCGTTTGGGGGGTAAAGGGGAGGGGGTTTTACTTGGCCGTGCCCTTTGATCGGTTTTAAGGTTTCCTCCAGGGCAGCGATGGGGGCTGGCTTATTATCGCTGCATCGGCATATTCAAAACGGGAGATGATCGCGACGGGTGGTTTAAGTCCCCCTCGAGTGATCCCAATCGCTGTCCGACAAAAAAAAAGTGTTAAGTCTTATTATCAATATTATTGTTTTTATTGTAAAAATAATATAACTTTTATTTTTATTATTATTATTATTATTATTATTATTATTATTATTATTATTATTATTATTATTATTATTATTATTATTATTATTATTATTATTATTATTATTATTATTATTATTATCATTATCACGATTTTTATATATTATTATCATTATTTTTATTATCATTATTTATTATTATTATTATTATTATTATTATTATTATTATTATTATTATAAAAATATTACAACTTTTTATTTATTATTATTAATATTATTTTACCAAATAAATATTAGTTATATAAAAATATATTTAATACACATAACATAACTATTTTAATATTTTTATAATAAATATTAATTATTTATTTAAAATATATAAAATAAATATATTTAATTAATTAATGAAACATATTTATTAATATAACAATTATATCACTAATAATAATATATAAATTTGTTCGATTACAAGTATATGTGTTAATATATATAATTGATATAGATTCGTGAATCCGAGGCCAACCCTGCATTTGTTCAGTACCGTCGTATGCATATTTTTCTACAAAATATCGTATTGTGAGTTTATTTGCACCATTTTTATTAAATGATTTTGTAAAATATATTTTTGGGCAGAGAATACATGCGCTGCTTTTATAAATGTTTGACGAAATAGAAACAAGTACTTAAAAACATTCATCGACTGAATTGTTATACCGGATATCCCTATTTTTCTCTGGTAGCCTAAGAATTAGTTGGACGTTATAATTGCCTCTAATTGAAGCGAATCATAAAGATAGATCTATAGACTTTGACACGCCCCAGTCAGATAATTTGAACTGCTTTAGTACTTCGATTTTACAGATGAGGTTCCTGTTTTAGGGGGATATTCTATATGCATCCTTGATAATGTCAGTTACCAGGCAATTTCGAGTGAGAATGACTTTTATACATACGGAATTCCTGTATGTTGTTTATGAAAATGAAATCTTGTGGTATATTAAAATTATAAAAATCATTGTTTATGATAAATCTATGAACTTACCAACCTTTTGGTTGACATTTTTAAGCATGTTTATTCACAGGTATTAAAGAAATCTTCCGCTGTGCATTTGCTCATTTTAAAGATATTACATAGAGTCATTCATGACATATTTCAAAAGACGTTGCATTCAAAATTATCATCGAGTATCATATTTGGAAATCATCACAGTTGTTATGTTGTAAAATGTTATTTATGATGATTGTCTATACGTAGAAGTAATCAGTTGTCAAAAACCTTGAATTTATATGCGATATTTAAAAGAATGCAATGTTTACAAAACGTATCATATAGAGGTCGGTACCTCGCAATGGGACCAGATGTTGATGTATTCGTCCATATGGATTTGGACGGGTCACGACAGACGTTATATTTCTATTGTTAGTATGTATCACGCAAGATGTACACGAAGACTTTTTAGTCATTAACGATGTAGAAATAACGAACGTAAATAACGACGCCCACTCACATGATGCACACTAACTGTGAGAAAAAATTTATACGTAAAATAATTAAAATGCACTCGTGTGCATCTCATGTGATCCACATTAATGATGGAGAAGTAACGACGGTTATATTTAGGGATCAACAATGCAATATTTCAAACATTGAGGTAATCCACATTAAAAAAATATATTAAGTTCATTGTAACACTATGGACAAATATTAAGGACCAATGACATAATTTTATCCATTTCAAATTCAAATATTCGAAATATTAGTGACTTTTGGATATCCGAATTAGGATTCTGATTGTTTGAAGACCAATAGTAAATAAAGAATATCAAAGTTAAACCAAAATCTATTACTACCTAAATATTGACACCCTGTGTCATAAATCAGCCTAATTAATTCCATGCTATTTATTCCTACAATTCCAATTCCATGCTAATTATTCCTACAATTCCAATTTTAATACGTTTAATATATATATATATATATATATATATATATATATATATATATATATATATATATATATATATATATATATATATATATATATATATATATATATATATAAATTCAATTCATACATAAAAAGGCAATATTTAGGTAGTAATAGATTTAAAAATGATAAATTTATTTAATTAAATTCTTTTATCCCGCTACTGGCCACAATTGTATCTCTCCACCGTTTCTTCTCCCTATTCGACTTTAATTCTAGATTCATGGTGGACGGGTATGCAATTGCATCTCCTGCATGAACCCTACCTTCCCCCTAATTCAATCGTCCACCTCCCTTCATTCCAGATATGTATTCGGTAACCCCAAGTTTCCCAACGCGAACCCAATTCAATTCCTATACTACAGTCAATTTAAATTCAAGATATTTGGTTTGCTAAAAAATTGGTCGGTTACTCTATTTAATATTACTCCAATTCAATATCTGAATTGAATGAGGCTGTTGCAGAGCCCTTCGTTTGTCCAATTGAATATTTTAATTCAATTCATCTGTTGAAGAGCCCATTGGTTTCCTGCATTACCAGATAGATGTTTGGGATGGGTATAAATTGCAAGGTCAGTCAGTGTTGTGTACAATATCACCTGCAACAGAATATTAAATTAATAATATTACAATGGCACATGCTAAAGAAACATCTGTGGCAGTGTTGAGAGAAATGCATACGCCTTTCTTAGGCAGCTCGAAATTGGCAAGGAAGCTGAGGTGAAACTCATGATATGTAGAAGATGGGATACGTATACCGCATACGGCACGTATCTGAGCACAGACTTCATCGCTTCCGATGAACAGGTCTACGAATTAACTTTTGATTTGCATTTACATTGGCTAATTTTGTTGAATTATTATGTGCTTAGTTCTAAATGAATATGTAATTACCGGCTGAGGTTCAAATAGGTGCATGATACTTATAAACTATTGGTCAAAACTATATCCTATTACAGGTTTTATTGATAAACAGAAGTCAAATCTATTTTTGAAAAAATGATATTGTTTCACAGTGCACTATTCCTCATATTTATTCAGTGCTTTACTTTCGACCGTGTTTACTGTTAGACCTTTTTAACCTACATAAAGGTCATAGATATTGGTTTTTAGGTTGTGTGTCACACTTTGGCAATAGTTGTATTTAGAAGGTATTTACCCACAAATAAAGGTTATCAACCTTGGTTTTTAGGATGTGTGCAACACTTTGGTTATAATTGTATTTAGAAGATCTCTCACACTTATGTTTCTTATTTACCTGTAATGATAAGTAGCCATTTAAAAAGGAGCAACATTGTATGCAATTCAGGACTTACACTTTCGTTAACCGTCATTCTCCAACTTACCCTAATTTTCTAATTTCCTGAAACCGCTCCTTTATTCTCATGTGTTAGCCTACTCTGTACTGTCGCTTTGTACCAGCTAAACTAATGAATTGCCTTTCATGTGATGCAGGGTGATGTAATCCAGTTGACTGCTAAAAGCAACGTTGCTCACCATTTCATCCCTCGATTGAAGGAGGGATCCTTCTACTTGCTCAACCACTTTGATGTGGTCCGCAATAAATACGAGTACCGTATTATGAAGGACAACAAGTTTCTCATTCAGCTCACCGACTCCACGTTCCTAAGAAAATAGCACGCACGTGATGAAGCTTTGTTTGTCCGTCATCCTTTCAGATGCGTTGAAATGGAAGACATGGAACTCACTTCGGGCAAATACGTCATCGGTATAACTTAATTAACCCTGCCCAGTTCTTTACCTACAGTTTATTGTTCTTTTAACTTACTAAAAAAGTGGAATCTGAATGCTGTAGACGTAGTTGGGCGTGTCCTGAACGTCGGGGAGCCCCAGACACAGAAATCATGGGCGGTCATTCTAGAATTTGACCTTGCTAATGAAAGGTGCTCAACAATCTAAACTTTAAAACTCAAACCTACTCACATCTGTCAATAGCTATCTGTATGTTTGTTTCTAATCTTTTACTTTTGCATAGGGGTCGAAGAATGAAAACCACACTTTGGGGAACCTTGGGTCCGTCTTTTGTCGAGAAGATGCCTGCTGCTAATGCTTTGTATTGCATCATTCTAACCTTCGTATCAGTCAAAAAGACCTTCAACGGTACCCTCTGAACATAGCGTTTACCAATTAATTCGATTCCTTAATGCCCTGTTTATATGACTGAGTTTTTGCTATATGCAGGCAACCTATCTCTCTCGAGCACCTCCGCCACCCAAATTATCATTGACATTCAGATTCCGACGCTTGCGAAGTTCCTAGAGAAAATGAGGTTTTGTCCACACTAATACTAAGATGTCATATTCACATTATTCACTGTTTTGTTCAAAAAAACTCCCACTGTGCTTTTTGCAGTGGCGTTGAACTCCCAGCCGATGTGGAAGACACTTCTGCAGTATGGCAGCTTCCACCACCAAAAGAAGGAATGCTTTCTGAGCTGATTGCAATGGTGCAGAAGGGGAAAAATCACATCGTACGTATCACTACGCCTACGACCTCACCTTCTCTTATCAATTGAAATGCACAGCTAATTCTGTTTAGTTTTTACCTTTTCATTGTAGTCGGACGATGTGTTCAAGTGCAGAGTCGAGATCAGAAACATCCGCCTAAAAAACAGCTGGTACTACAACACTTGCAGTGTCTGCAAGGCACGGAAGGGGCTCTCACGAAAGCATAACCAACACTGGTGCGAGTCGTGCAGCGATGTTGTTCCAGAACCACTATCAAGGTATTCACTTCGACGATAGCAACCTTTTCAAATGTGATGCTTAACCACCTGAGCTGCCTTTCTAACAAAGGGTTTGTCACACGCGTTTGAATGTTTCAGGTTTCGTGTGCAATGTGATGTCACAGATGGAACTGCGTCCACAGTTATTGTTCTTTTCGATGGGACAGCTGAGGAACTGACGAACACCACTGCAGCGAGGCTGTTGCTCGAGCTTGACGCGGTAAGCCTCTATTTTTAATAAACTTCACACGTTAATAGGTGTTTAGTTTGCTAACGTGTTGTGGACTAGGAGACTTGCAACACGGTGTTGCCGAATGCGCTCGCTAATCTCCTGAATACCAAGAAAGTCATTTTGTTGAAGACAATATCCTATTTTGAGCACGGGCCATATGAGAGTTTCAACTCTGTTAAAGTATACCCTCACGAAATTGCTCTCGAGAACCCACCCACTGAAGATTCGGGAGACGATTTAGGGCCTGCAACCATTGACAAAGCTTTGAAACTGGTCAGCCCTTCGCCCTCGGCAGCAAAGGCCGCAAAGAGAACCATAGAAGTTCCTACTCCTTCGAAGGTTGCAAAGCGTTTCACCCGTCGCAAGTAAGATATTAATTATATTTGTATTCACACAGTACACTTACATGTATTGCACCAGACCTACACGCACAACTAACATTCTTATCTTTTATGTTTGTGACCTTCATACACCATCATTATTCTTATATACACCATTATGCTCCCCCCACAGGTTTGTTGTTACAAGTGACACTGAGGATGAGGATGGGATAGCTGGAGATGACACAAATCCCAAGACTAGCGTTTGTACCGATGAATAGGTTGTTTTTTAGTGATAAATAAAAAGGGTCAGCATGTTGACTTTAAAAATTCCCATGTTGGTTTTCTAAGACACTTTTTGGTTTTCATTTGTTTTTGTTTTGTTTCCATGCTACTTAAAATAATAAACTGCCTCAATAAAAGCAAATTTTGCTTATACATCAGCAGCCTTCATTTTCATTATGTTGTGTTGTGTTGGTTGATTTTTAAATGCATTACACTCACATCATTTGTCTATGGTATTCCCAACTCAAGTGCTATGCCTTTTTGCGTATAGCGTGAAATTGCCATATTCCCTTTTATAGGTCAGTGACCTGTCACCTTCTTTACTGAGTCAGGATGTCGTTAGAAATATATCTAACGATCACAATGTCATCATTCAAAAATAGACTTTGTTACTGTGTGTGCTCATCTCAGGTCTAAAGTGCAGGTTCTTACCGAGAGTTTTTTAAATGTGCAGGTTTGAACACTGGCTACACAGCCACTGTATGTGCAGATGTTGCCAGATATGTGCAACATGCTACATATCTTGGATGATTAGAAAAGGTATGTAAGTGTGAATCAAATCGTGGCCCATGCTAAGTTTTTTACAATGCCACAACGTGAGTACTAAACGAATTGTATACCTTGCTTACGAATTGGTTTTCATTTTTCATTGTACGTTTTAGGCGTTTTGTGATAGAACTGAGCAAACCTCCATTGTCTATATATAAGTGTTGTATGGGTTTATTGTTTGATATATATTGTTTAATTTTGATGAGCTAGAGCTTCATAAATTGTTTTTAGTAGTTCAGTTTATGTATATATATATATATATATATATATATATATATATATATATATATATATATATATATATATATAGTACATCTATGTTTGAATACATAAACACAAATAATATATAGACCAACGTGAAGTTGGTGGAAATTCTATGACGTCCAGTCACTGTTTTCTCATATTCCTTTCCTGTGTGCAGGGACTTTCATTACCAAAAACTGGGAGGACGCAACCGACCCTTTGTAAACAACCCATCCAAGTCATCAGGTAATTACATGAGGTTCTTCATTATGAAACAAGCCAATAGAATATAATATAACTTAGCAATTATACATAGCTGAGCAGTTGATAAAATTTGGCATCACGGTAAGAAACTCTAAACGTGATAAAACTACCGATGTTGGAGGGATTAACAATGAAATCCCTGATTTGAAGGCTAAATATAGATTTGGAGATGATTGTTTGTGAGCCTAAATCCTCCATGTGGTACATCTGTTGCTTAAAGGAAAAAAAACTGGCACTGCTTTCAGTAAATTTAGATTATGGATGTCGAACAATACAAACCCAAATTTAAACATAATCATTCATGGTAAATGTGAATACTAAAAATGTTCGATTGTGTTAGTTATTATTTTAGTATGGGTTGTTATCATATGTGGGACTTTACCTGTCTTTTTTTCCCCCTTCTTTTTACCATGTTACATGTGTATGTGTGGGTTGTAAACATATTAGGTTAACAAGTTCATCTAAAATTGTATAGTTAAATAAGCACTGTACCGGTGTTATGAAGTATGGATAATTTGTTATCATTAAGGCTAAATGCGTACTTGATAAATTCTACTTTCTGTTAATGTTAAGAATTTTTTTTAACATGTATGTGATTCTGTTAACATGACAGTTTGTACTAATTATTACAGATTAATGGCCAAGCTTTCCCACTTTTTATTTGGCTAGGAGGGAGGCTTCGAGTAAACATGTTGGTATAATTTAGCACTCTAATTACACGCAACATATGGGTTTGTCTTTTGTCTCAAATGTTTCCAAAGGGCCGGGTCAACTGGGTTGAGAGTTAGGTTTATTAATGACGGAACCCTTTCATGTTTCCCCTTCACAATTACTACTCTTAAACTCTATAACTTATATGCAATACTATTTATTAGCCAGGAAATGTTAACACCCCTATGAATACTAACAGTCCCAGCTGTTACTTTCTTGAACACCCCTATAAGTATACTTTGCACATTCTAGCAGCTCCTCATCTCACATGTCTTCAACTACATTGCCCTCCCCCTCTGCCCATATTTCCAAAGGAATGCCCAGTGTTGTCTTCCCCATTTAAACTTGAATTATTTTCCCATTCAATCTTTGATCAATTTTTTTACAGGTGTTTGGAAGCATCTGCAGCTCACAGATTTACTGAATGGACCCATATCAATTCACACTTCAACAGTACCTGGACCAAACGGGCGAACGCAGGTGTTCTGTGGTCTCATAATACGTGACCCACCGTACTTTCATCCAGGTTTATCATCCACCATCCTAAAATTTTATACCTAATAGAATATAACATTTGTTTCCTTTACCGTTCCAAAGTTTCATGGTAGAACCGATTAAAACAGATGGTTATTAATTGTTGATATGAATTTTGTTCATTTGTTTTATAAAGCTATAACAACCTAAACTCATTTAATATCATAATTTGGCTATGGTTTAAAAAAAAGGTGTTAAACTCCGGCTAGTCTAAATGACCATGTACTAGAAGAAGATGACAACCTCCCCAAGTAATTTTTCAGGTTGTCGTCATGTTAGGCTGTGATTAGTTAACGGGCATGATACCATTATTGCTTTGTTTGTACTTATACAAAACACATTGACATGATATGACTGTCGATTCGTCTAGCTATAATTAAAAAAAAAACCACACAATACAAAATGACTTATTTATGAACGGTGCATTACATTCTCACTGTCACTGTTCACCATAATCTGTATACTCAGGTATCGCCAATTTGTTCAGGAAGTACAAGTGTTGAGGACAAGCGTACAATAACCCCGCCAACAATACCACCCCACTGGACTCAGGTAATAACACCCCTGTACAAAAAATATGTGTATTTTACTTTACGCCCCCGACACCCATCAGCCTGCAACTGTAGTTCTCCCCAAGTAATTTGTCAGGTTGTCGTCATGTTAGTTTGTGATTAGTTAACGGGCATGATACCATTATTGCTTTGTTTGTACTTATACAAAACACGTTGACATGATATGACTGCCGATTCGTCTAGCTATAATAAAAAAAAAGACAATAAAAAATGACTTATTTATGAACGGTGCATTACATTCTCACTGTCAGTGTTCACCATAATCTGTATACTCAGCTATCGCCATTTTGTTCAGGAAGTACAAGTGTTAAGGAACAAGCGTACAATAACCCTGCCAACAATAGCACCCAGCTGGACTCAGGTAATAACACCCCTGTACAAAATATAGGTGCATTTTACTTTACGCCCTCGACACCCAACAGCCAGCAACTGTAGTTGAAAAATGAGGTGGCTGATGCTGGTCATTTTCTTTTCGGCCCCTACCTTTACAGTCCTATGTCATCCAACTTCCGTTTTTGCATGTCTCATGTATATAGAGATGTATAAATATGTCTATGGTTATAAATATATACACGTACATAAATGTATCTATGAATATATAGGTAAGAATATATATATGAATAAATATCTATCTTTTGATATGTGTATACCACTATATATATATATATATATATATATATATATATATATATATATATATATACACACACACACACACACATGGATGGTTTTTAATATTTTTCCGATTACCAAGTGGTTTAGGGCGGATTCAACTCTTGGATTTCCTAAAGGGCCCGATGACAATTTACACATCATCAAAAACATCAGGTTATGGAGGAATACTTTCGTTCGGTGGCCTGGTCTTAAATTCCTGACATTACGCACACCAAAGTGCAGGTGACAGGATAGCAACTACAACAGTCGACAGTTTTCCAATTTATACTCCGAACCATCCAGGTACCCCTGCACTATGCATACAAATACCCTCTATCCCCTTTTTCAGCGTATCTCTGCCTTTTTTGCGTTTATCTGAATTTAGTGTCAAACGTGCAGGTAGTTTAAATATGCATGACAACGTACGCACCCATACCATTGTAAACGCCACACCCAAGTCAGTAGGTAATTACATCAATAGGGCTGCTGAAGTGTCCCTAAATCTGGTTTCCAAATCTGTCAACTCCTAACAGTTTCTATTGGCTTTCCTGATTGGCACCAGATTACTCTCTGCTGCCTCCATCGAGTTTGTTAGCTGGTCCCCTATCCCTCTACTCATCAACAACGAACACACACAATGGAAAAAGCCAAAAATACTATGGTCTGAAATTGACTGCCTCCTCCGAGACGAACACAGCTACACGTGACCCATCATATATTTGCAGTCCTCAAGCAGTTACCCGAGAGCCCGGATGTTCCCCAGGTAACTTGAGAAATTATACTCCATCTTCAAAATATTCCACTCTTTAACATAACACCGCCTATTTACTCTGTTTATTTATATTATCCCAGCTGCGTTGACTACGGATCCAAGAGTTTGTACGAAACGTCTAATAACACCCGCATCCACCTCGGCAGGTAATCATTCCCACATTAAATTATTTACAAATGTTTTTGTTTATTTAAAATTACCCAAAATCCGATAAACGGCAGCGTATGACAAGCAAACTTCATAGATTATCGTATATTGGTTCCCATGTGTATGCCTACTGAATTTCCTTCTACTTCCTATATAATATATGCCAATGGTTAATGATAAGTTGCACTTAGGTTCACGAAAATTTGTGTTTTCCACTAATTGTTGAAAAAAGTAACGTGGAATAAAGTACACAATTAGACAGTGACAACAATAGAAAAAACGTAGTAAAAAACAGAGTTATTTGTAACTGTATAGATACTGAAACGTGTATATGACATTTTCTATGCATATGATAGTTTATAGGTATTTGTTGTGAATGTGTATATACTGTTTCCTTAATAATCTTAATAAATTAATATCTTTAGTACTGAAAAGTATTTTGCTAAATTTGTATATGCTGTGCATACGATGTCTGATGTGTATATGGTTTACGTAAATTTGTGTTTCCCATTAACTGTTGAAAAAAAGTAATGTTGAATAAAGTTATGCATACACAATTAGACAGTAACAATAATAGAAAAAATGTATTAAAAAACATAGTTATTTGTAATTGTATAGTATTGAAACGTGTATATGATATTTCCTACGCATATGATAGTTTATAGGTATTTGCTGTGAATGTGTATATACTGTTTCATTAATAATCTGAATAAATTAATATCTTTAGTACTGAACAGTGTTTTGCTAAATTTGTATATGTTGTGCATACGATGTTTGATGTGTATATGGTTTACGTAAATTTGTGTATCCCATTAATTGTTGAAAAATAGTAATGTTGACTAAAGTTATCGATACTGTAACATCCCAACCCGTAATACAAACGATCACACGGAAATATCAATTAAATTTTTTTTTGCTGGAACAGCATATGGCGCAGCGCGCCATATGGCCGCGCGGCGCGCCAAAGTGGCCTGTCCAAAAAGTCATGAAATGCGAAAATGTTTGACCACTTCCCGACGTATTTAGACAAAACGATTTTAACCATACATTAATATATGTAGAACTAACACGTTCCATTAATAAAATTAGTTTTACGAAGACCGGGCCCACATCGGCCGTTTTACGACTTTCGTACGAGAATACAAGTTTTCAACCACATAATTTGTAATACAAAATAAAGGCCGAGCATGGCGATTGGGGATACGCTACCCAATCCTAATCAATCCAAAAGCAAGCCTTCTAAAGCAACTACGCAAGCCCACTAGTCCCCGCTTACCCGAGCCTCCACATCCATGCAATCTATATAAAAAAGTCAACAACGAGAGGGTAAGCTAACGCTTAGTGAATGATAACATACTACATGCATATATATGTATAAAATGGACACGCCACACAAATATCAAATACCGCATACAGAAGCATCCAAGCATAAAGGCAAGCTAGTCTAAGCATACCGTAACATCACTAAGCAACAAGCTAACAATAAATAAAGTGAGTTCACCAACAACGATGTGAACAACGCCAATAAGCCACACCCGGAGGGTTAGCTACATCACAACAATTCATTAATATAAACGACATTATACGTATACAATATATATATATATATATATATATATATATATATATATATATATATATATATATATATATATATATATATATATATATATCTCGAATAGCATAATTGCTTACGCTTACATCACAATAACCATGGTTAACCAAATCTTCGCAAGGGAATGACTTCGCGAAATAAGTCATCGATGGTCATAACATTCTTTAGTATACTTAACACCTCGTATCACTAAACCCTAGGGTGGCACCTTAACACCTCGGTACTTCACCCCGAGTGGCATCTTAACACCTCGATGCTTCACTCATTATTTTACGGAGTGGTGTCTTAACACCTCGACACTACACCTCTAGGTGGCATCTTAACACCTCGATGCTTCACCCCGAGTGGCATCTTAACACCTCGATGCTTCACCCGTCAATTACTTAGAGTGGCATCTTAACACCTCGATGCTTCACTCCGAGTGGCGTCTTAACACCTCGACACTTCACTCGTCACGTGAAACGTGGTGTCTTAACACCTCGACACTACACATTTCACGCTACCACAAATAGATATATTATATACCTACACATATAATTATTCCAGTCACTATATTAACCCTTCGTCATTGGGGTTATATAGGTGCACATCACACGCCCATGTGATAACATACACACAAAGTGTGAACCTCGCCAAAGTGGTCAACCAAAATGCACAACAGTGCCAATTGGACCTATACACAAGTCCAACAATTCCACCTATACGAGAAGTGAGCTCTACAAGCGAGAACCCCTTCACCCGACCCGCGCCCATCCTACAAATACATATGCATATAGGATATTAACACTCACCTTGTTGCCTTGAAGAATGCTACCGAATAATCCTCAATCGCCGATGGAATGTACCTAATCCATTTATCACATAACAAGTAACACAATTAGGGTGGATATACAAATCAACCCAAATTGACAACTAGTGCAATTTCGACCCAAATGCACTTCCAAGCACAAACCGCGCTCAAACTAACCAATAATCACTAACACAAGTGAGAATGGTCCTAATATGCCAATCAAACCCAAATCATAGGTGTTAAACACCTATCTTGCCCAAAATGACACTTAAACCCTAATTTGACCCATAAGAAGTCAATATCACGCCATTAGCAAGTTTTGACACCAAAACATATTTAACTCGGTTCTATGCTTTAACTTAATCCATTTTAAGTTTATAAACCTTATTAAATCGACAATTGGGTTATAATCATCACCAAACCCTAATCTTTGACTCTAGTCAAAGTTAGTCAACCAAACATACCCAAAAGAGTTTCAACACTACTAGAATCACTAATACTAGAGATTACACACTACATACAAGCCTTAAACATGGTTAAATCATTAACCAACCCTAAACCCACCAACGTCAACAATAACTAGTTACAATTACCCATTTCACCTCCTAAATGGGTTTTATAACTAACTAGTTCAAAACCCTAAACTTGAATATCAAATTACAAAGATGAAGTTCGGAGTTTGAACTTACCAATACCGCCAAAATGATGCCGTTGACGAGTAGAACAACTTTAATACCCGAGGTTTGACCCGAAACACCCTTCTTCTTCTCCAATTGGAGCTCTCTCTCTCTCTAAAACTCTCCTCTCACTCTAGGGTTTGAAGATGAGAGTGTTTGATGAGTGAAAATGAGCTCCAATGGAGTTCTAGATCAGTTTTGGTGACCCTAAACCGACCCTAAATGAAAAGACCAAAGTACCCCTCATTTAAGCCTTTTAAAAAGGCTGAAAATTACATCAGACGGGTTCGACGCGCCGCGCCGAAAGGTGGAGCGCCGCTCCAACCTACAGGTCAGTTTTCAGAAACTTGTTTTGGCCATAACTTTTTGACCGTAGCTCCGTTTTTGATGAATCAAATATCGTTGGAAACGTAATAAGATTTCCTTTCCAATGGTAAGGCTTTGAAACATCAACACAAACTTTATTTGGGGTTGAAAAGATACGTACACACCTTGCCACTTCAGACAACGTCCAGTTTCCTTCGGCGTTCGAGCAAGCAACACGTACACTTCATAAACGCATCGTACACCATAAATACATTATGTACAATAAATATTTGGGTCTTACAACTCTCCCCCACTTAAACTCGATCACGTCCTCGTGATCTTCTCCACTTAACCAATCCGGAACTACTCAACGGCCCTCAATCCTAAGTTCCAATCCGAACTTTCCTAGACAATTCTTCCCAATGAATCACCTTTAACAACAAAATCGTCACCCGCGATTTATCAAAACCACTATCCGAGCACTAAAACCTGCTCTTTTCCCCATATCGGGAAAAACTCAACCAATCTCATACCGAGATATCAATTCCTTAGCGTACCTTTACCAAGGACAACGCTAAAAGTGACCAAGTCTCAACCTAAAATCAACAATCTGAACGTTGAAGATCGAACCACATGAATCCTTACGGATTACACTTACCACTAAACATCCTTTGTAGTGTGCAATACAACCAATATGCCACTATCCTAACATCATAAGCAACGGCTAAAACCAAAAGCGCCTAAAACAACTATGGCAACGCTAAACCTAAGGTGTACAAAATCGACTATTGTCACACCCGTAACAACATGTGAGCGAAACACGGCTATCGCCTCACTAATCCCACGACATGGTCCTCACTATCCCACCATCGGTGTATAAAACAGCCGATAGATCACACCACATGGTCCTTACGACCCCATCATCGGTGTATAAAACAACCGATAGATCCCTCAACACCGGATGAAGTCAGCGAACCCCGTCAACGGTAATGCTTCACCGATATAATACTACACCCATGATGAAGTCAGCGGACCCAGAAGGTCATGCTTCACCAATCAACGATCTCATGATGAAGTCAGCGGACCCCGAAGGTCATGCTCCACCAATCAACAATCCCATGATGAAGTCAGCGGACCCTGAAGGTCATGCTTCATCAATCATCAATACCATGATGAAGTCAGCGGACCCCGAAGGTCATGCTTCATCAATCAACGCCCTTTTGGCCTCGAACGATGAGTAGCGTAACATCGCACTCTGCAACGCCATAGTGAATCCTAACGGATACCACTAACCATTCACACAATCGAGCAAGAACCACCTATATCAAACATAGACACAAAACATTAATTCTCTAAAAGAGAATCCGACACACACATCCCTTAACCGAGGGATTTCACCTTGCTTGCCAAACACGTCCATTATCTCTCAACGAGATTTACCACATTACCACCTTGGTGATAATTCAAATCCAAAATCATAAGTACAATTTAACCGAAATTGTACTCTACCATTACCGACCAAATCTAGGTCCCGACACAAATGTCGGATCTACCAAAAGCATTGTCCGAAATCTCACACTAAAACCTCCGCGTGCGGGAGTGTAACTCCCCCACTTGGAACTACGTTCCATAACACACCCGCACAATGCTACCAAAGGTAGACTTTACCAATAATTGGGTTCACACGGCCCATCACCATGTCTTGCTTCAACTTTGAGCATACCAAGGATCCTAACCTATCCTTAAACACTTCGAACGAAAAGTGTACCACAAATTACACAAACTATACACACGCAATCATCCAATTGCTTTAGTTTGTCGAATTCCACCTAGTCACTCATGTACCTAAGGGTTTCTCCTCGGTACCCCAAGTACAATGTAATCGCAACACAATCGGAGTTGAACACCACGCTAGTAGGTATAAAAGAGGCACCTAATGTCGCGTCACGTAGACTCCTTTACCAACATACATCGAGATCAACACTCGATTTCTCGGGTTTCATCCCACCCGTCGAACCTCATGGTTCATCAACTTCAACACAAAAGCGAACACGCGCTTAACAACCGAACACCAAAACTCATTTCCATAGCTTGGTAGAAACACCTCCCAAATACTAAGGAATGCTTGGTTACACCAAGTCTTACGCCCTTCGCCCGACAATCAAACGTCACCATAGGGTACTTCCATTAGGAACGTCACCCATATCAATAATATGCACTACACAATTGAGACCTTAAGGGTCTCACTCGAACGAGCTTAACGACCCGATACCAACCAAAATGCCTAAGCACCCAAGGATTCGCACCATAGAGTCAAGGCACAACACACCACTTATACGCTCTAGTGAGAGCAAACCGGAGCCATAAACGTAAACCCCCCGCTCGCTACGAATTATCTCCAATGGATAATAAAGTTTAGCTAAGACTTACGCACTTACCGCATGTTATTACAAGCGAACAACATATAATTTCGTACTAAAAGTACCTGATGTAGCGCTGTTGGGCTTCCGCGCTCCACTACCCATCATGTATTCGCGCTCTAACCTCCTGACCCGATCGTCATGCGATTCGGAACACTCTAACTTCCGGTGTCCCTCCATTCGGCAAATAAAACACCTGATTGAACCTAAAGGCACCACCGTACAATCTTGTGCCAAATGACCCCGTTCCCCACACTTAAAGCACGTGAGCTTGTAACCCTTCTTACTCTTCTTCTTCACATTCCCGACGCCTTCGGGCGTACTTCGTGCCCTCTTACCATGAGCACCATGTAATCCTAACCTTGAAAGTACATCTTCATCATCACTACCTCGAGGTTTGGGAAACCTCTTTTCAAACTCTTCCTTTACAGCTTTAGTCACCTGGTCTCGGACCATTTCCGTCATTTGTCCTTCGACCAACTCCTTGGTTACTTCCCTAACATTGCCGGTGAAAATCGAGACATATTGTTCAAACACGGCCTCAATCTTTAACGTTAACTCATCCTTCCCTTCGTGAATAGGCTCACTCGTTCCGCATCTATCTTCCGTTTTCATTCTAAGGAATGCAAACGATTAGATCACGAACGTATAAACCACACGCACAACACCGTCCCATCTTGCTAACACTCGTCGTACATCACTTGTTAGACATGATTTGCACCCGTAATAAGGTTTGCAAGTCCTTATTACTCACACACACCGTATCAACTCGTTAGTACAACGACCGCCTCGCTCAATGATATAAACAAACACAAACAAAATTCTACGCGATATGCACATACGCGAGAATTATTATCACAACACAATTAATATATTAATAATATCCGCATTACTAATATAAACGTTAGTCCACCTACAAACAAGGCACTAACTATAACCTATTCCGACCCGTAATCCCTACAAGTCCCGCAACAAATTAAACACACACACAAGTCTAAGTCTAGGCACCTATCTCAAGTCACCTAAATCCCTTAGACCATGCTCTGATACCACTTTGTAACATCCCAACCCGTAATACAAACGATCACACGGAAATATCAATTAAAAAAAAAATTTGCTGGAACAGCATATGGCGCGGTGCGCCATATGGCCGCGCGGCGCGCCAAAGTGGCCTGTCCAAAAAGTCATGAAATGCGAAAATGTTTGACCACTTCCCGACGTATTTAGACAAAACGATTTTAACCATACATTAATATATGTAGAACTAACACGTTCCATTAATAAAATTAGTTTTACAAAGACCGGGCCCACATCGGCCGTTTTACGACTTTCGTACGAGAATACAAGTTTTCAACCACATGATTTGTAATACAAAATAAAGGCCGAGCATGGCGATTGGGGATACGCTACCCAATCCTAATCAATCCAAAAGCAAGCCTTCTAAAGCAACTACGCAAGTCCACTAGTCCGCGCTTACCCGAGCCTCCGCATCCATGCAATCTATATAAAAAAGTCAACAACGAGAGGGTAAGCTAACGCTTAGTGAATGATAACATACTACATGCATATATATGTATAAAATGGACACGCCACACAAATATCAAATACCGCATACAGAAGCATCCAAGCATAAAGGCAAGCTAGTCTAAGCATACCGTAACATCACTAAGCAACAAGCTAACAATAAATAAAGTGAGTTCACCAACGACGATGTGAACAACGCCAATAAGCCACACCAGGAGGGTTAGCTACATCACAACAATTCATTAATATAAATGACATTATACGTATACAATATATATATATATATATATATATATATATATATATATATATATATATATATATATATATATATATATATATATATAAATATCTCGAATAGCATAATTGCTTATGCTTACATCACAATAACCATGGTTAACCAAATCTTCGCAAGGGAATGACTTCGCAAAATAAGTCATCGATGTTCATAACATTCTTTAGTATACTTAACACCTCGTATCACTAAACCCTAGGGTGGCACCTTAACACCTCGGTACTTCACCCCGAGTGGCATCTTAACACCTCGATGCTTCACTCATTATTTTACGGAGTGGAGTCTTAACACCTCGACACTACACCCCTAGGTGGCATCTTAACACCTCGATGCTTCACCCCGAGTGGCATCTTAGCACCTCGATGCTTCACCCATCAATTACTTAGAGTGGCATCTTAACACCTCGATGCTTCACTCCGAGTGGCGTCTTAACACCTCGACACTTCACTCGTCACGTGAAACGTGGTGTCTTAACACCTCGACACTACACATTTCACGCTACCACAAATAGATATATTATATACCTACACATATAATTATTCCAGTCACTATATTAACCCTTCGTCATTGGGGTTATATAGGTGCACATCACACGCCCATGTGATAACGTACACACAAAGTGTGAACCTCGCCAAAGTGGTCAACCAAAATGCACAACAGTGCCAATTGGACCTATACACAAGTCCAACAATTCCACCTATATGAGAAGTGAGCTCTACAAGCGAGAACCCCTTCACCCGACCCGCGCCCATCCTACACATACATATGCATATAGGATATTAACACTCACCTTGTCGCCTTGAAGAATGCTACCGAATAATCCGCAATCGCCGATGGAATGTACCTAGTCCATTTATCACATAACAAGTAACACAATTAGGGTGGATATACAAATCAACCCAAATTGACAACTAGTGCAATTTCGACCCAAATGCACTTCCAAGCACAAACCGCGCCCAAACTAACCAATAATCACTAACATAAGTGAGAATGGTCCTAATATGCCAATCAAACCCAAATCATAGGTGTTAAACACCTATCTTGCCCAAAATGACACTTAAACCCTAATTTGACCCATAAGAAGTCAATATCACGCCATTAGCAAGTTTTGACACCAAAACATATTTTACTCGATTCTATGCTTCAACTTAATCCATTTTAAGTTTATAAACATTATTAAATCGACAATTGGGTTATAATCATCACCAAACCCTAATCTTTGACTCTAGTCAAAGTTAGTCAACCATACATACCCAAAAGAGTTTCAACACTACTAGAATCACTAATACTAGAGATTACACACTACATACAAGCCTTAAACATGGTTAAATTATTAACCAACCCTAAACCCACCAACATCAACAATAACTAGTTACAATTACCCATTTCACCTCCTAAATGGGTTTTATAACTAACTAGTTCAAAACCCTAAACTTGAATATCAAATTACAAAGATGAAGTTCGGAGTTTGAACTTACCAATACCTCCAAAATGATGCCGTTGACGAGTAGAACAACTTTAATACCCTAGGTTTGACCCGAAACACCCTTCTTCTTCTCCAATTGGAGCTCTCTCTCTTTCTCTAAAACTCTCCTCTCACTCTAGGGTTTGAAGATGAGAGTGTTTGATGAGTGAAAATGAGCTCCAATGGAGTTCTAGATCAGTTTTGGTGACCCTAAACCGACCCTAAATGAAAAGACCAAAGTACCCCTCATTTAAGCCTTTTAAAAAGGCTGAAAATTGCATCAGACGGGTTCGGCGCGCCGCGTCGAAAGGTGGAGCGCCGCTCCAACCTACAGGTCAGTTTTCAGAAACTTGTTTTGGCCATAACTTTTTGACCGTAGCTCCGTTTTCGATGAATCAAATATCGTTGAAAACGTAATAAGATTTTCTTTCCAATGGTAAGGCTTTGAAACATCAACACAAACTTTATTTGGGGTTGAAAAGATACGTACACACCTTGCCACTTCAGACAACGTCCAGTTTCCTTCGGCGTTCGAGCAAGCAACACGTACACTTCATAAACGCATCGTACACCATAAATACATTATGTACAATAAATATTTGGGTCTTACAGATACACAATTAGACAGCACCAATAATAGAAAAAACGTAGTAAATAACAGAGTTATTTGTAATTGTATGGTACTGAAATGTGTTTATGATATTTCCTATGCATGTGATAGTTTATAGGTATTTGCTGTGGATGTGTATATGCTGTTTCATTAATAATCTTAATAAATTAATATCTTTAGTACTAAAAAGAGTTTTGATAAATTTGTATATGCTGTGCATACAATGTCTGATGTGCATATGATGTTTCATGCGATGTATGATGTGCATACGATGTCTGGTGCGCATACGATGTCTGATGTGTATATGTTGTTTCATTGGCACTGAAAATTGTTTGGATAAATTTGTTTTTTTACAAATCTTGGATAAAATTATTACTATTTTGAATAATCTAATTTGAAAAACCCATGTTACTTCAATCCACCAGGCACACATGTTTCTTACGGTTCTCATGGACCTCCTTCGTTTAAGTGCCGGAACTGTGACGCAACAATGTGGTATGAAGAACGGAATAACAAGCCAAAAAACACTTCCAGGCCGTCCTTCTCGATGTGTTGTCAAAATGGAAAAGTCTTACTCCCACAGCTCATGCCGTCTCCTCCGTTGTTGCAAACATTGCTTGATTACAATGATTCTACATCATCTGAATTCCGAGAACAAATACGCATATATAACAGCATGTTTTGTTTTACATCTTTTAGGGCTAAAATAGACCATTCTGTTAACCGTGGCTGAGGCGTGTATACATTTAGGATAAGCGGGCAAACCTATAATAAAATTGGTTCACTTATACCAGAGGCTGCAGGGACACCAAAATATGCACAACTCTACTTTTATGATACACAAAACGAAGCGAGAAATCGTATGTCCACTTTCTTAGGCCATGATTCTAAAGAGACAGTTGATGAAACCCTAACCAAGAATCTCATTAGCATACTAGATGAGTACAGTACCGTAGCAAAGGCATTTCGTATGGGAAGGGATTGGTCAAGTAATAACCCAACGTTAGATTGTGAACTACATTTAGTTGCTAAAATTACCAGCTCACGACAATATAATGCACCCAATGTTGGTGAAATAGCTGCGTTAGTCACTAGCGACTTTGGCCACTACAATTCTTCACGAGATATCATTGTGCAAAAAAAGAATTGTGCCCCAAAAAGAATATCAGAGCTACATCAACTTTATATGGCGTTGCAATACCCTTTACTATTTCCATATGGTGAAACCGGATATCACGAAGCGATACCATATAATAATAATAGCGGGAAAAGGCAGACTGCCAGAGGTTACGTCACAATGCAAGAGTACTATTGCTATAGAATTCAGCATCGTGAAAATGAGGGCACAACTCTCCTAAGAGGTGGTCGATTATTCCAACAATTCTTGATCGACGCATATACATCCGTTGAAGAACAAAGATTGCAGTGGGTAAGACATCACCAAAATGATTTGCGAACCGACCTATACTATAATGTTTGTGATGCTGTTACAAGGGGAGACACGTCAGCGGCATCAATCGGAAAGAGAATTATTTTGCCAGCTTCCCATACAGGGAGTCCACGATATATGGTCCAAAATTACCAAGATGTAATGGCCTTATGTCGGGAATTTGATAACCCTGATTTATTCATCACCTTTACTTCTAACCCAAAATGGCCCGAAATTGATGGAATGCTCTCCTATGTCGACGGTCAAAAGGCACCAGATCACCCCGAGATTGTCGCCCGAGTATTCAAACAGAAACTAGATGCTCTTACAAATGATATCATGAAAGAACACATATTTGGCACGTGTCAAGCAGGTACTATGAACGCCTACTTAAGCATTTCCAATCACGCATAATGCCATGTTTTTTTACTTTGATAATTTACCGTTTTAAGAACCACCCACTAGGTTACATATATGTTAACAATCCCTTTAATCCCATATGTTGTTTCAGGACTCTACATTATCGAATTCCAAAAGCGCGGATTACCTCATGTACATATGTTAATATGGTTGACACGTGATTACAAGTGCAAGATGCCAACAGACATCGATGATCTCATCTCAGCAGAGATACCCTCTCAAATACACGATCCTGAAGGGTTTAAAGCAGTCACTAAATACATGTTGCACGGACCTTGCGGTGGTGCGCATATGGATGCTCCTTGCATTATTGATAGGAAATGCTCAAAACACTTTCCTAAACCATATTATGCAGAAACCACTATTGACGAAGACGGGTACGCCAATTATAGGCGTCGCAACAACGGAGTCAAATTTCGCAAGAACAACACTAACCTTGATTATAGTTTTGTTGTCCCCTACAACAGATATTTGTTGCTCAAGTACAATGCCCATATTAATGTCGAATGGTGCAATAGATCACGCGCAATCAAGTACTTATTCAAACACTTAAACAAAGGTCCGGATCGAGCAACAATAGTCATACAAGAAAACATAATCCCCAACGAAAACTCAACAGTGCAAACTGTTATTGACGTTGACAAAATTAAGAATTATTTGGATTGTCAATATTTATCACCGTGTGAGGCCGTCTGGCGATTGTTTTCGTTTGACATCCATTATTCAAGACCATCGGTTATCAAATTGTCATACCATTTGCCTAATCAACAATCAGTGACATTGCGCGATTCCCAGCAACTCCCTCCCCTTCTACACAGAGAGAGCATTAAAGAGACAATCTTCACATAGTGGTTTGAACTTAACAAACAGGATGAACATGCGCGCTCCCTAACTTACGCAAAAATCCCCAAAGATTATGTGTGGAACCAAGACGCAAAAATATGGACCCGGAGAAAACTAAGAACATGCATCGGACGTATTGTCTATTCAAATCCTGCATCATGTGAACGTTACTACCTGCGGATGTTATTGAACATAGTTAAGGGTCCCCGTTCTTTTGAGAAAATTCGAACTGTAGATGGTATATTGCACCCCACGTTTAAAGATGCATGCTTTGCACATGGTTTGTTGAACGATGATAAAGAATGGACAGAAGCCATCTCTGAAGCAAGGCTATGGGCAACAGGTTCGCAACTTCGGGACTTATTTGTAACCATGTTACTCTTTTGCAATGTAAGTAAACCACTCACACTATGGGAACTAAATTGGGAAGCTTTATCAGAGGACATTCTCTATAAAAAAAAGAAAAATATTCAACTTCCCATATTTGATTCTAACGGAGGCTCAGCTTAAAAATTATTGCTTAGTCAAGATACAAGGCATTTTAAATAAAAATGGCAAATCTTTAGCTGACTTCCCCGAGCTTCCACAGCCGGACCAATCAATGCTAACCCAAATGGACAATCGTCTAATACGAGAGGAATTAAACTACAATATAAAAAAAATGACTACCTTGCATAACACCCTTTTCAGCTCACTCAACCCAGAGCAGCTAGAAATATATCTCCAGGTCGTTAACGCTGTTCATAAACAACAAGGTGGTCTTTTTTTTATATGGTCCCGGTGGCACCGGGAAAACATTCTTATACAATGCCGTCCTCGCAAGATTAAGGTTAGAAAGGCTGATTGTGCTCGCAGTTGCATCTTCAGGTGTGTTTACCTTTGATTATATATGATTGCCAACTCATATTACCATTAACATATTACCTGCTGCACAAAAAAACATTTCGTACATGATACCCCTAAAAACACTAATAAATGTAAACAACAGGTATCACATCATTGCTTTTACCCGGAGGTCGGACATCACACAGCCGATTTGTCATCCCCTTGGAATTAATGGAAAACAGCACATGCGGAATAAAACAGCAAACACACTTGGCATCACTTATTCAAGAAGCCCGTTTAATAATTTGGGATGAGGCGCCGATGAATCAAAGGTTCGCTTTCGAGGTGAAAGGATCCGAAACTAATCATCCGGACGATGTCCATATTGATTACAAACGAATTACAACAGTTGATAACATCGCGAGGTACTTGACCTCTATATGATACATTTTACAAACGTTGCATTTATTCTTAAAAGGCAATCTATCTTTACATAAAAAAATTAATAAACTCGTCAAACATTTCTCGATATCCAAATGACCTAAACTGTCATTTACTTAATAAATGTCTTTAATGATCTTCAATGACTCGAATGCAATGTTCTTGTATCATGGCTTAAATGGTCCCAACTAGTATCCTTAATATGAGCTAACGCACAGCGGAAGTCTTAATTCATACCTGAGAATAACATGCTTTAAAACGTCAACATAAAGTTGGTGAGATATATAGGTTTGATGCTAGCAGCGATATAACGATGGACCACAAGATTTCATATATAAACATTTTAATAAAAATATTCTAAGTGGTTGAGCACTTGGTAACCATACTTAACAATTAATCACGTCGCATATTCCCTTTAATATGAAATCTTACTACACTGTACCAAGTGTAGTCACGAAACGAAGTACTGTGCAACCGTTGAATACTGGTCGTCCAGTCCGGTTGGGGTTGTCAGGCCCGATAGATCTATCAACAGGATTCACGTTTACAATACCGCTGTAAATATTAGTTACCAAGCTACAGGGAAGTATGCCAGTGGTACAACTCAACGTAGAATATATTTTTCAGTTACTTGTGTCCATAATGTAAAACATAAAATACATGTATTCTCATCCCGAAATATTTAGAGTTTAAAAGTGGGACTATATACTCACTTTCGTCTTGAAGATATATATATAATTTGACTTGGTCTCCGGTTGATATCACGAACCTATCCATATATAATATATCAATACCTTTTCTTTTTTAAACAAACGTCACATATATATACTTGTTATACTTTTAATACTTTGAATAATTCCTTAGTCCGTAGTTAGCAGTTCGTTGTTAGTAATTCAATTTTAATGGTTCATATTTAGATGTTTAATAAACCCCCAATGAAATAAATAAAACCCTCATCGTATATGTATTGGTCGAGATTAATCTTGACCCACGGTACCGGTGTTGTCAAATGACGTGTTGCGTACATAAAGTACCGGTGTTGTCAAATGACGTGTTGCGTACAATCATGGGATCTTATGATTAATCTTCTCGAATTGTTTACGGGTGATCCTGAACCATATAAAATTGAATTATGAGTACATATATATAAAATATCATGTTATTTTAGAAAGATGTGATTTTATTTAATTTTTCCCAATTAATCCCGAAGTTAAACAAGTCTTGGATAACCAATTTTGTTTCGGTCATAGTTTCTTCGTTACAAATCCGTTTTCGTTGATTCAACTTGCCATCTCCTTGGATCGAGTCCCTCTTTAAGACTATGAACTGAAAATACCTTGGTTTGTATTCAAAATCACACGGCATAGGTGAAACTTTAGTGAAACTTATGAAGTTAAACATTTTCCTTTATTTAAACAACCTTAAATGATTATTTTTCTAAAAATACTTATACTTTGAATTAAATCATGAAATTTTTATGTGTTATCATATTCATAGTAAAAATCATTTTTTCCAGAACATAAACCTCCAACTCAAAGTTTAAGATAGTTTTTAATTATCCAACCCAAAACAGTCCCCGGTGGCACTCCGACGTCGTAAAAACAGTTTTTAAGATATTCTTTGAAAAACCAAATTATACCTTGTTAAATTAGCATATATTTAAGTTATATTAAAGTTCTTGAAGTATTTTAAAAGTTAAGTTAGAAGGATCTATTTAGTTTGCAAACAAGTTTGAAAACATTCAAACTATGTTCTTGTTGTTAAACTTTTATACCACAAAATAAGATAGCTATATATATATGAATCGAATAAGGTTATGAACATAGATACTACCTCAAGTTCCTTGGACAAGGTTGCTGTAAAAGAGGAGTAAGAAGCTAGAATCAAAAGGGTGATGGAAGTGGATGAAAGATTGGAAGTAAGTTTGTGTTCTTGGAAGGATTTCTTGAAGTGTTTTTGTATGGTTTTCTTATGGTGTTTAAGTAAGGTTTTTGAAGCTAGATCTTCATGGAACTTTGCTGAATGTTTATGGAGTTTAATGTTCTTGAGAGTGTGGGTGTTTTTAGCTAGAGAATGGAAGTAAAAATGAAACAAAATGAGGATACATATATACTCCTAAAAAAATGTTTATGTAGTAGACATGGACAAATTTTTAGTTTGTATTTTTGTAATTAGTCTTACAATCATTCAAAAGTAATTACCTTATACATAAGGCATGAACAAGGGCTGGTTAGGTGGTGATTTGATGTGTATATACCAATAGTAAATACGTATAGAAGCTAGGTATGATACGAGTACAAATACTCTAGATATACGTATAGAAATTTTGTGAAAAATGGAATGAGGATTCAAATATAGCTATCTTTTGTGAATACACTTATATGATTTTATGTATTTAAGTCTTTAAAAGTGATTAAATACATTACTTATACGATATATGTATAAACATTATAAGTCTTAAGTATTTATGTCAAATAACGTTACGTATAGTTATCGTTTTGAAAACTTAAGTTAGTAGTTTCAAAATATACTTATAACTTATTGTTATTAATACAAAATGAGATATTAAAACATTCATTAATCATGTTAAATATGTATATATACATATATATATACACAAACGTATAATTATCATATATTGTATAGTTCGTGATATCATCGGTCAAACTAGACGGTCAAACGTTGTGTAAAACTCTTTTCGGAAACATAAATCTCAACAATTTGGATTGCTTATCATGTTGGTAAGGTTTAATTTATGTAAATATTAATCTTATAAGTATAGAATGATCGAAAAAGTGCGGGTCAACTTTAGGGTTTTTGCTTATCGTGTCGGAACCATATAGAGATTAGAGTTTAAATTTGGTCGAAAATTTCCGGGTCGTTACAGTACCCATCCGTTAAAGAAATTTCGTCCTCGAAATTTGGTAGAGGTTGTCATAAACAACAATAGGAATGTTTTCATGACGAATATGAGGTAATAATGAAATTTTATCATTATTGAAAGATTTAGATAAAACGATTTGGTTATGTGAGACGCACGAGCGAAGCTATCACAAAAGAGTGAAATGAGTAAATATAGAATTGTTGTAACCGATGACGTGATTATGATCGATTTCCGGGATTTAAGGGTTTTAAAGAAAATCTTATGTAATAAGATTTAGTTTTGCGGCGATCAGGATCTTCTTTGATTTAACGCGGCAATCTGTTTTGATTTCTTTGTCGAATATTTCACTATAAATTTACCTCCTTCCCTTTCTTTCTTCCCACATCTTCTATTCTTTCTCTTTAGTTCCTACTTTAAGACATTCGCTAATATGCTCCATCCCATTCTAACCCTTGTTATATTTCTAACTTTCATATCTTTCATTCTTCTTTTTCATCTATCACCAGAAGAATCTATTCTCTTTTATCCTTTCCTTGGAATTATAATGTTTTTAATTCTCCCGTGCCTTTACGTTGCAATATGTATTGATATGCACGGTTTGTAGTTTCGGGGTTGTTGTTAGGTTTTATACCTTCCCTTATATTTCGATGTTCCTACTCCCGTCTCTTAAAATCATTGTCATCCACAGTTAATGCTCTCTCTTATTTGCTGTGGTTTATGTTCCTATTTCTATTCTGAAGTTTTGTCCCTTCATTTCTTCTTCCCGTCCTCGAGCCAAGCGAACAATGGTCCGAAATTCGTAGGTAGGAAATTTGGAATGAACCTTGCTATTGGTTTTAGAATGAAATTGTAATGGCACGATCTTGATTCGTTAAATTACTCGAATATTCCGGAAAAAAAAATAGAACTATCAAGGTGATACGTTCTAATATGTTTGAAGACTTGATAGAATGTAAGAGCCGTGTAACATGGCACATGATGACGGTACTGTGAATCATCACATTCCATTTGAAACTTAACATGACTTACTGTAATATAATGAAGTTGATCAAGTTTCATTATATTATACTAATTCATGTATCAGTTCCCAACACTACTTCAAAACATTCATATTTTTAAACTTAGAGATTTCAGAATTTAGAAACTAACACAGTTTCTTTTATATTGTAGCGCAGATGTTACGGAGAGTTAAATGATCGCAGATAGGAATAGTTGTAAAAATATCTCCAGAAATATGAAAAATATGTATAACGAATGAAGATATCTTATAATATCTAAGATAAAATGATGGTGAAGAATATCATCTTGAAAAGTTTAGAATAAGGAGCAGTGTTCTTACTAACGGTTTCAGCAGGCACTGGATCATTTGGATCCTTTGAAGGCAGGTTCTGTTTTCATGATTTGTTCACGGCCTCCTTCATACTTTGCTCAATCCGTTTTCCAGTTCCAAACCTTCTCTTTTTCTCAGCTTTACCACCATACCATTCTTTATCATCAATCTTTTGATTGTTAAAGTCGTTTACAGTTTTTGCTGCTTCATCAGCATTTCAAGAGCTACTTCATAGTTCAGGGTGTTTTCAGAAATCATGAAAGGATTTGAATGCGAATTGTAATCGTCAAGTTACGAATGAGGTTTAAGATAAAATCAAGTGGCAAACTTGAAGAATTGTTTAGTTTCATATGTTACAATCAACATTTTAATTCATTTTAATTGTCCAATGTTTTCTTCTTTATGCCACTTGTTGGATTCTGGTAGGTCAAAATCCGAATATGAAATTTGATTGAAAATGGTTATTCTGGGGTGAGCGGATACGAATATCGATGGTTGTAAGTAAGATAATAGATAACCGTTGAATCAGATTCAAGAATGTACAATATAACTTATTAATGTGAATTCTAAATATTCCTCGGGTACTACCCACCCGTTAAAATATTTTCATCATTAATAGTTTGTACGAAGGAATTTTTAATTACTATCTTTATGAAAATATACTTGCATATATATTTTCTTCAGAGATAATCATAGATTTAATGAGTCAATAAGATATTAAACTCATTTGATTTATCGTTAATTCTAGATTACATAATCTCTAAGACTTTAGAAATTACATAATCGTCATACGATACGTAAAGCGAAGATAATCGATGTAGAACGATATATAGAACGAAGATCATACTCGAAGTACAGATATTGAGTCGTGTGATGTTGATATTCGAGATACAGATTGTGATGTTGAGATTGTGATTGGGGTGATAAAGGTACTGTCGGCGTTGACGATGGTAGTACGGATTATGCTGCTGGTGCTGCTGTTGGTGTTTGTAACCTTCGCACCATATTCTCCAAAACCACTACCCGAGCACGGAGTTCGTTGACTTCTTCTATTATACCGGGATGATTGACGGTTGGAACGAGCGAATGAACAAGATTTGAAATATGGGATAGTATGTAATCATGACGAGATACTCTAGAAATGAGCGAGAAAATGGTGTTTCGAATGGGTTCGCCGGTAAGTGCTTCAGGTTCATCGTTAAGAGGGCAATTTGGTGGATGAAATGGATCACCTTCTTCTTGCCTCCAGAAATTTAGTATATTACGAACCCATCCCCAGTTCATCCAGAATAGATGATGGGAAATTGGTTGATCCATTCCGGTGACGCTGTTCTCGGAGCTCGAATGGAAATCCATGTCGGCGTAGCTATCGAAGTCGGAGGAATTCGAACTGGATGAAGAATTCATCTTGTATAGTTGGAGAAATGAATTTTTTTGGTTTGGAATAGATTATAGGAGTTGGGTTTGGTACTCTTCAATACATAATTTTCATATGTATATATAATACCGAAATCCCGTGAATTACGGAGAATCTTTGAAATTCGTCGGGCAATGTTTATAGTAATAGATACGCTAGGATATGAATTTTGTCTATACACTATCGATGCACTAGATGCAGTAAGACGTGTCTAGACTAAAGAATGATAAGCAGGCAACTCCCTAAGGATGATAAGCAGATGGTTTCCGACTAGAAATGATAAGCAAAACTTTTTAGCAGGTAGATACGGTCAAAGTCCAGACTCACTAATGTATCCTAACAACTACCAGTTAGACACACTAATGCAAGGCCTGGTTCGCTAAGACCAACGCTCTGATACCAACTGAAAGGATCTGAAACTAATCATCCGGACGATGTCCATATTGATTACAAACGAATTACAACAGTTGATAACATCGCGAGGTACTTGACCTCTATATGATACATTTTACAAATGTTGCATTTATTCTTAAAAGGCAATCTATCTTTACATAAAAAAATTAATAAACTCGTCAAACATTTCTCGATATCCAAATGACCTAAACTGTCATTTACTTAATAAATGTCTTTAATGATCTTCAATGACTCGAATGCAACGTTCTTGTATCATGGCTTAAATGGTCCCAACTAGTATCCTTAATATGAGCTAACGCACATCGGAAGTCTTAATTCATACCTGAGAATAACATGCTTTAAAACGTCAACATAAAGTTGGTGAGATATATAGGTTTGATGCTAGCAGCGATATAACGATGGACCACAAGATTTCATATATAAACATTTTAATAAAAATATTCTAAGTGGTTGAGCACTTGGTAACCATACTTAACAATTAATCACGTCGCATATTCCCTTTAATATGAAATCTTACTACACTGTACCAAGTGTAGTCACGAAACGAAGTACTGTGCAACCGTTGAATACTGGTCGTCCAGTCCGGTTGGGGTTGTCAGGCCCGATAGATCTATCAACAGGATTCCCGTTTACAATACCGCTGTAAATATTAGTTACCAAGCTACAGGGAAGTATGCCAGTGGTACAACTCAACGTAGAATATATTTTTCAGTTACTTGTGTCCATAATGTAAAACATAAAATACATGTATTCTCATCCCGAAATATTTAGAGTTTAAAAGTGGGACTATATACTCACTTTCGTCTTGAAGATATATATATAATTTGACTTGGTCTCCGGTTGATATCACGAACCTATCCATATATAATATATCAATACCTTTTCTTTTTTAAACAAACATCACATATATATACTTGTTATACTTTTAATACTTTGAATAATTCCTTAGTCCGTAGTTAGCAGTTCGTTGTTAGTAATTCAATTTTAATGGTTCATATTTAGATGTTTAATAAACCCCCAATGAAATAAATAAAACCCTCATCGTATATGTATTGGTCGAGATTAATCTTGACCCACGGTACCGGTGTTGTCAAATGACGTGTTGCGTACATAAAGTACCGGTGTTGTCAAATGACGTGTTGCGTACAATCATGGGATCTTATGATTAATCTTCTCGTATTGTTTACGGGTGATCCTGAACCATATAAAATTGAATTATGAGTACATATATATAAAATATCATGTTATTTTAGAAAGATGTGATTTTATTTAATTTTTCCCAATTAATCCCGAAGTTAAACAAGTCTTGGATAACCAATTTTGTTTCGGTCATAGTTTCTTCGTTACAAATCCGTTTTCGTTGATTCAACTTGCCATCTCCTTGGATCGAGTCCCTCTTTAAGACTATGAACTGAAAATACCTTGGTTTGTATTCAAAATCACACGGCATAGGTGAAACTTTAGTGAAACTTATGAAGTTAAACATTTTCCTTTATTTAAACAACCTTAAATGATTATTTTTCTAAAAATACTTATACTTTGAATTAAATCATGAAATTTTTATGTTTTATCATATTCATAGTAAAAATCATTTTTTCCAGAACATAAACCTCCAACTCAAAGTTTAAGATAGTTTTTAATTATCCAACCCAAAACAGTCCCCGGTGGCACTCCGACGTCGTAAAAACAGTTTTTAAGATATTCTTTGAAAAACCAAATTATACCTTGTTAAATTAGCATATATTTAAGTTATATTACAGTTCTTGAAGTATTTTAAAAGTTAAGTTAGAAGGATCTATTTAGTTTGCAAACAAGTTTGAAAACATTCAAACTATGTTCTTGTTGTTAAACTTTTATACCACAAAATAAGATAGCTATATATATATGAATCGAATAAGGTTATGAACATAGATACTACCTCAAGTTCCTTGGACAAGGTTGCTGTAAAAGAGGAGTAAGAAGCTAGAATCAAAAGGGTGATGGAAGTGGATGAAAGATTGGAAGTAAGTTTGTGTTCTTGGAAGGATTTCTTGAAGTGTTTTTGTATGGTTTTCTTATGGTGTTTAAGTAAGGTTTTTGAAGCTAGATCTTCATGGAACTTTGCTGAATGTTTATGGAGTTTAATGTTCTTGAGAGTGTGGGTGTTTTTAGCTAGAGAATGGAAGTAAAAATGAAACAAAATGAGGATACATATATACTCCTAAAAAAATGTTTATGTAGTAGACATGGACAAATTTTTAGTTTGTATTTTTGTAATTAGTCTTACAATCATTCAAAAGTAATTACCTTATACATAAGGCATGAACAAGGGCTGGTTAAGTGGTGATTTGATGTGTATATACCAATAGTAAATACGTATAGAAGCTAGGTATGATACGAGTACAAATACTCTAGATATACGTATAGAAATTTTGTGAAAAATGGAATGAGGATTCAAATATAGCTATCTTTTGTGAATACACTTATATGATTTTATGTATTTAAGTCTTTAAAAGTGATTAAATACATTACTTATACGATATATGTATAAACATTATAAGTCTTAAGTATTTATGTCAAATAACGTTACGTATAGTTATCGTTTTGAAAACTTAAGTTAGTAGTTTCAAAATATACTTATAACTTATTGTTATTAATACAAAATGAGATATTAAAACATTCATTAATCATGTTAAATATGTATATATACATATATATACACAAACGTATAATTATCATATATTGTATAGTTCGTGATATCATCGGTCAAACTAGACGGTCAAACGTTGTGTAAAACTCTTTTCGGAAACATAAATCTCAACAATTTGGATTGCTTATCATGTTGGTAAGGTTTAATTTATGTAAATATTAATCTTATAAGTATAGAATGATCGAAAAAGTGCGGGTCAACTTTAGGGTTTTTGCTTATCGTGTCGGAACCATATAGAGATTAGAGTTTAAATTTGGTCGGAAATTTCCGGGTCGTTACACGGGCCCTATCATGAGTAACCGACCCATCTGGTTTAAAAATAGTCATGATAAATGATAGCGACGAACGTTTAAAGGGTCACACACGAAATGTTGTGTACATGGAAACTTTCTTCAACTTGAAACATGATTCATAGAGGTATGCTTACTACTAATTTCAATTGCTTACTTATTTCATCTCTAACAAATTGATTTGATGTTATTAATCCACAATGCATATTACACACATTCTGGCACCCCCACACCAGCCTTCACAAGGTATCTTATAAGCATTTTATTTTCATATACTCATTCACTTTATTCGTTTTGCACATAATGACATTCATTGATTTGAATTCCTTCATTTCCATAGATATATTATACCGAAAAAGCATCGAATTTGTTACAAAACATGAGCTGCTACTAAAGTGGAAGGCACATCGGGCTGACTATGTCCATCATTCCCTTTCTCATCCTTTATAATACAAGTGTTATTTCCATCCAACACAGAACCCATGTGATACTATAATTTTTTATGTGTAATCATTTGTATGGTTGTAGATAAATAAATTAAACCTCATGTGTCTTTCATATATTTCTAACTTTATACTAACTCAATATCATTGTTGTTAAACCAATTACCAAAGGAATTACCCCCTTCAGCCGACTGGCGACTGCTATACGACCCACCGCACTAACCACAAACCATACAAGTGTTCGTGCAACGCACGGGCACTGCAACTAGTATTACATATACAAGAAACTCAAAATTGATAATTCTTATAACTTCGTGTCTCTTACTTTAAATCTTTCACCGCATGTAATTTTATATATCTATAACCAAAAAGGTCATTTCATCGAAATTACTTGTAAAGCAGCTGAATGGCGACCTTTTTTTCTTTTTTCAAAAATAAGGAATACTAATAAAAGAAGAAACCTTAATCGATAATAAAAGAATCTTAGATCGATAACCAAAACACAAACGATAAGGCTCGAGAGAAGTAACAATAAAAAAAAACACTAGATCAACATATGAGCTACACTAACTCAAACACTTAATGCTGACCTTAACCGAATTTTTATAGTCTAGTTATATTTATATGTTAATTTCAACGTTTTAAAAAATTATTGAATCCGTCACTAATTATACGTAAACCCACTTCAACATATTGCATCATATTATCTATAGGAACGGCTAATTTTTTTAGTATTATTTCGTATATTAAACTCAGAATTATTAAATTTTATATTATTATTATAAATTTTATAATATTTTGCCCTAAAATTCTTAACCGCAGAGTAACATTTTGGTCTATAATTTTTTTTTTTACATAGAGCGGATCTAGTGTAGAGCAACTTGGGTCGGCCGTTCTCACTATCCAAATTAATATATAAAAATCCAACGTCATGAATATTACTATTTTATTTTATTGTCTTCATCTTTTAACGTTTTACCCGGAAACAAAAAATTCCAATCCGTCACCAAGTCCACACAACTATATAAACACACTTCAACAAATTTATTCCACAACTATACACACCATGAACAACCATCAAAAAGCCACCACCACCGCAACCACAGCGGGGACCACCGCACCAATCACAGCAAAAGTCAGCCCAACAGCTAGAAAAACACTCCTAATCATAAATTGCATCCTACTCTCAATAGGAATTTGTGGCGGCCCACTAATCATGCGCCTCTACTTCATCCACGGTGGCAACCGTGTCTGGCTATCGTCTTCCCTCCAAACCGGCGGTTGGCCATTCATCCTAATCATCCTCATAATCCTTTACTTTTACCGACGAAATACAAACGACAAAACCTCCTTCATTTACATGCGTCCACGTTTATTTTTCGCCGTCGCTTTCATCGGTGTACTCACCGGCCTCGACGACTACCTTTACGCTTACGGAGTCGCGCGTCTCCCTATCTCCACGTCATCCTTAATTATCGCGTCACAACTAGGGTTTACAGCGTTCTTCGCGTTTTTACTCGTGAAACAAAAGTTCACACCGTATTCGATAAACGCCATCGTTTTACTGACGGTTGGGGCCGGCGTTTTGGCGTTACATACGGGCGGTGATCGGCCTAATGGAGAGAGTAAAAAGGAGTATATGTTGGGGTTTGTTATGACGGTTGGAGCTGCTGCGTTGTACGGATTTGTGCTACCTTTGGTTGAATTAACGTATAATAAAGCGAAACAGGGGATTACATATACACTTGTGTTGGAGATTCAGATGGTTATGTGTTTATTTGCGACGATTTTTTGTACAGTCGGTATGATTGTTAACAACGACTTTAAGGTTCGTATTTACGTTTACAACATTTTAGATTTTTTATTTATTTATTTATTTATTTTCTTCCTGTTTTTTACATATATAACACACGAACCACATGTACACTGCCCGGCTACGTTTCCATATGAAGGATATTTTATTTTTATTATTCATATACTCGTATGATTGAAAGTGAACTATTACTATTATAGAAGTTAGTTGAATTTCTATTATTATTGATTACTTCATTCGTCATGTTTCGTGTGTTTTATTACTATATAGGTAGTTTTAGTATACATGTCAATTTTGTTATTTAATAAATCAAAGAATACATTAATTAATGAATACATCAAAGAATACAATTTTGTGATTTTTGTCAAGGTAGCAAGGTCTTTTTGGTCGTGTTGTTAGCCTTGTTTTGTCGCGAGTTTCGTTAGATCGGTTTTGCTTTCATATGTGTGTCTTACTCGTGTTTTCGTTGTTGTCGCTAGCTTCTAGTTGTATTTTGTTCCTTTTTTCTATAATAAAATTCTTGCCTTTCAAAAAAAGAAAGAATACATTAATGAGTGAAGATGATATTTGGTGAGTGAAAATTATAATATAATTAATAAAAAATTTCACAAATGTTTTGCACAATCAAAGTAACTATCTCTTAGGGCCCTAAGATTCTTTTACAAGAAGTCTCAGATTTAAATCTTGGTAGTTAAGTGTTTGTAAACCATTACGGATTAATCTAGTTAGACAGCATACTCTAAAGTAAATACTCAATACTCTAAAGTAAATACTCATCCTCTCGGATGAACTGAACATAAAAGACCTTATCACTTTATGCACAGTCAAACTGAACACTGGAAGTCACTAATAACATATGTTGTATGTGGTAATAGATTAAGCTATATATAAGAGATTCATTTGTATAAAATGTGAAACGTCAAGTGTGTAAAATCAAACTTTGGGACCACACAATTATTGTGTTGATGCACTTGATTCTGTTTGTCTTTAAACAATTTTGATATATATTGTTTTAAAGTATATATGCATATACATATAGGGAAAAATATCGGGATTTCTATAATTCTAGAGATCATACTGATCGAATATCTTTATGTGAAGATTCTTACAACATGCTTAAACGTACCCTTCAAAGAATAAACGTATATCCTACTTTTGATTTCTAAGTTATACATGAAATTGTAGCGAGAAAAAGGTATTTGCGTGACACAATTTAAATCTTAAATATTTCGTTACACACTATGAATTTCTTTTCTTATTTAGGTATTGTTTTGTTAAATCAAATTAAAAGAAAATCATTATAATAGTTTGTACTATGCCACATTGATCGGAGGAAATTAAGTCACCTTCAATATTCCATTCTCATCGTTTGACCCCACAATCAAGTATGATCTTTGATTACAACCAATGCCAAAATTAGGGGTGACACCTTGACCGATCCCCACCATGTAAAGAGCATACCCAAGTTTCCAAGATGATTAACAATTTAACTTGAAACTCTATTAATAATTAATAAATAATGATTAATAAAAAGCTAGTGCCTTTTTAGAGTTTAATTCTTACGATTAGATCTTTTAGGTTCAATGCATAAAAAAAAATAAAGTTTTCATGAGCCTACCTAGGAATCTAGGACATATATTTTTACTCCGATTGTACGGGGTTTAACGTGATTATCTCGTGATTGCTGGTAATGACTTTTGAATCTCTCTGTTTGGTAAAAAGTCACAAATACAACTAAATTGGGCAATAAAGTAATTTCTTATAGGGATTTGCTGTATGCACCATAACTTTTATTAGGTTCACTATAACTTTGCATTAATAGATTGTACAGTAAAACATATTAATACATAATTTTTTGTGGATGGAGGAAAAATGGTGATGGATATATCACTATCCTTTTCTACCAGTTTTCTATCTCATCATCTTAACTTGGTGGGTAAAAAAATTTGTGGGCTTTATATCCCACACCAATGATTCATAAATTCATAAATATTAAAACATGTGTGTCCTGTATATTAATTTAGATTATAAATTTTTTTTTAACGGCGATATCGACATCGAATGCTCTCATTTGTCACCCACACGCGCGTTAGGAGGAAACCCACGCGGCGATGTTAGCAAAATCGAACATGAGTTGACAGTGGCCCAAGTTGAATCTTACCCCATACCACTAATGCCAAGCTTCGGTGGTATTTAGATTATAAATTAGATGTATGTATTGTTGAGATATAAAATTTCGATTTTCTTTCATTTCGCGTAACATCTAAAAGCTTGTCATTAATTAAACAATGAACTTTATTGATGTTAATTGAACTTTAATCATGTTTTTTGTAGGTAATTCCACGGGAGGCAAATGATTTTGGACTAGGAAAAACAAACTATTACACCATATTGTGTGCAAGTGCATTAATTTGGCAATGTTTCTTCTTAGGAGCCATAGGAGTGATTTTTTGTGCATCGTCTTTACTATCGGGTATTATAATTGCTGTTCTTCTTCCTGTAACAGAAGCATTAGCGGTTCTTTTCTATAAAGAGAAGTTTCCGGCCGAAAAAGGTGTTGCGCTAGTTCTTTCGATATGGGGATTTGTTTCTTACTTCTATGGAGAATGGAAATTCATGAAAAAATTGAAAGTTAAAACACAATCATCTCAACAAACGATGGAGTTATCTCAAACTGATAATTCAACGGTATAGCTATAGATGTTAAATGTTATCATCGTAATTTAGCTTCAAAGTTTGAAAATTTGAAATTGAATATAGATTAAGTTGTATTCATGTTTGATTAAAGTTTCGAAACTTGGTAAAAGTAGTGTTCGCTACGATTAATGTGATCGTCAAATGGTAATAAAGTTAGTAACACATCCTAGGAGTGCTACATTTACAAAATGTTTGTGTAGTTTGAGAGTGTATTTACCTATTTAAATTTAAATATTGTGGTGTTTGCCACTGGCAACTTGCTATTACGTTTATTTTTATGTTGTAATTGATAATGTGATTGGTTCTTCAATTGTGAAATCATTTTTTAATTTAGTTTTTCAACCAAACAAGCTTTGGGTATCACGAAATTCAAATTGGGATAAAACAAGAACGTAATACGAATCTAAAGTATTAGAGGGGATGTGTATTTCTGTGTTTTTGAAATGAAAAGCAAGTAAACTAATTTTCTTGAGGAAAGTCACTTTTAATTCGGTTAATAAGCCAAAGGGGGTAATCCTTCATTTTGACGGGAAAAATCGTTAACCGAGACGACACAACTTTTGACGGAAAACTCGGATGGCAAACAACTTTTCAATGGAACATATCGTGCCTAAAATTTTCGGGCGAGGGTCGCTATCCCTTAGACCCCTCCAAGGGCGCGCTCCTTGCACCCCGCAATGGGGTGCAGCCCCCTTGACCCACACTATTTGCGTGATAGTATCTATTCAACTCTTACGGACGTGTAATCCACATTCTCCAAACCCGTTGTTAAGTATAACTAGATACCTTTTGCTCTTCAAGTAAATCTCAATTACCTAAAATGATTGTTAGATGACACTAAAATCACTAACATGTTGTTGATAAAAGATGATTCCAAGATTCTCTATTTTTCTAAAAATTATGATGAAATTAGTGATCGATCATCCCAACAACTGAAGCTTCAATTAAACAATTAACCTAATTTTTGCCTAATCCTAAAAAATGTAAGCAAACAGGTGCAAGAATATATTCGAATCAATTTGTTGATTTTTAATGTCAAACGATCATCAGTTGTTGTCACAGTTGAAAAGTTATGGGAATTAAAATGGAATACTATGAGGTTGTGTCATGTATAATCTTGTTTAATTGTTGCGCGTTCTGAATGATGGGACCACTTAGATTATACGAGTATCAATTATCTTGATTTGGTTTTCGGTTGTATTTGTATGTGTGTGGTATTTGTCATAGCAGTGCTAAGTGGTATGTTTTGTTAAATTTTTAAGTTTGGTTGTTCATAATCATGTCATTATTGATTGTGATTATTAATAATATATTCTTTTTCTTTGCAAAAAAAAAAAAAAAAAAAAAAACAGCGTAACTTAAAATTTTTGACATATCGGAATTATGTAAAAACGCTGTAAGGTAATAATGATCATGAAGACGATGATGATTCTCACTGTGAATTGAGTTTACGATGTGAAAGTTGAGTTAAGTGAGACTATGAGAGTAAATTGACTAAATCATGATGACACTCTACAAAAATATTTCAAATTAGAATTAATAAGATGCACAAGATGAAGGTAAACAAAATGAAACCATGTGGAAACTTGACTACATAGGTGTTTTTAGGGCTACCGAATGCTTTATATCAATTACTCTATATATCGGGACCAATGTACAACTTTTTAAATGACTATATATTTGTTTTGGGTCTTTTGATTTTGGTGCATGATGAATATGCACGATGAATATGAATCTATTTGATTTACACATAAATTTACACATGTATATAAGAATATGCACTTGATATACAGACTTATTATAATGGTTCATCATACAGTGCTAAATTAGTTAGGGTTGAAACGCTCTCTCAATTATTAAACATTTGGATTTTCAGTAATACCCTACTCAAATCGCATCCATAACACTTAACAAACAAGTATATATGTAATTATTTATTAATGTAACACGTTAATAATGTAATTTTACCTATTTACATCGTTAATTCAAATGATTATCAAACAGTTTATTTTCTTTTAGAACTAAGTTTATTGAGAGACTTCAATTCATTCATATGCATCATTCAGCGCTGAATCATTCAATTTTATTAAACGAAACATGAATTTTAGTCTATCTCACAGACTGGGCTTGCAAGCCTACAGAATGAGCTTCGACTAAGCCTACAAATTGGGCTTAGTGTTTGCCATGTGCAATAGCCACACAAACTAAATATGAAAACTCAGCCACACAAACTAAGCAACGTAGATTAAACTTGCTAGACATGGCAGTCTCTTCAAAGATTAGTTTCTATCGGATCTTTACCTATTTTACATTGTTATTCAAAAAAGTATTAGAGTGTTCGATTGATTTATTGAATTTATTAAATAACGAATTTAATTCATGCTACTTAAGTGGACATTCATTTAACATAGTAAACCTATATACACTCCGTATCTTTTTTATTTTTGAACAGCAGTACGAGATCATTCAGGGAACTTAACCACCCACTCGTTCATCTCCCTACAATTGCATAACATGCCCCCAACTGCTGCCCAGGAGGAAACCCGGCCAAATCTAAGGGCATGGGCGGTAAAACCCTCAACCCTCACTACTGGGGCAACGCGATGTGCAGAAGGCACCCTTGAGTGAAATTCAAGAGTAAAGAGGCAATCTTGAGTGCAATGTTGCACCCCACGGGAGTCAAACTCCTAATCTCATGTTAAAAGAGGCAAACCACTACTAAATGAGCTACAACACAAAAACCCTGTATCTATTAGATCACTCGTATCGGACCGCCGTTGGAACCCGCCGTTGGAACCCGCCCATAAGTGTGCCGATACTAGCAAACTCGCCGTCCACCGCCCTTGATCGACCGTCATTTAATTTGCTTGGGTTTGACAATGTGCATCACGGAGTAAATACAGAGAAACAGCTATTTTTTTTTACAACGGCTACTGAACACTTTTTTTTTTCACAACTATAATCTTATTTAACACATTCATCTATCTTATTTAAATACATACATCTATGTCATTTTCACCAACATTCAACACCCATTCTCATCTACTTCTATCACCTTCATCTCCACTTTAATCTCCATCATGTACAACAACAACAACAACAGTACCCAATACCACTTGAGTGGTGTATGGGGGAGGTGAGATGTAGACAATCCTTCCCTTATCCGAGAATAAAAAAACAAGTCATTTCTCCACCCAGAAAAGTAGAGAAAGTCATCCCTCTCTTTATTCGGCGGATAAAGAGATTGCTTCCGAGTGGACCTCCGGCCTTTTTTTATTTATTTAAAAAAAAAAAAAAAAAAAAAATATATATATATATATATATATATATATTGAGACGCCATGAAAATGATAGAATCAAAATTTCATGGGTTTAAAAGTCTCCCTGAAAATCAATTTAGGCTCTAAGCGGCTAAAAAATAAAAATACTAATACTAGTACTAGTGTTAGTAAAAAATAGTTAAAAGCAATAGTAATAATATTAATACCACAAATAATATTAATAATTAATATTAACACCCCCATAATACAATAATAGTAATAATAATAATAATAATAATAATAATAATAATAATAATAATAATAATAATAAAAATAATAATAATAAAAGTAATAGTAGTAGTCGTAATAGTACCATTACTAGTAATACCAAGAGTATTATAGTAGTAGTACACAATAATAAAAATAATACTAATAGTAATAGTAATAATAATAATAATAATAGTAATAATAATAATAATAATAATAATAATAATAATAATAATAATAAAAATAATAGTAATAATAAAAATAATAATAATAAAAATAATAATAATAATAAAAACTAACAATAATAATATAGAGATAATAATAATAATAAATAAAGTAATAATAATAATAAAAGTGGCAGTTGATGAAGACATGTGGCAGTTGATCCTTCAAAGCACTCTTCATCAAACTCATTAAAACACGGTTCATCAATCTCACATAAATATGCAATACCCCCAATATCATCAACTAGATAATTTGGCTGTGAATCCATTTTTCATACCTCATTACCTCACTAATCCCCACTATCAAACATCTCAATATAACCAATCACAAACAAGTCAACATAACCAACCACAAACACCTCAAAACAACCAACCTCAAAGCCCTTACATACCAACGCTTGACACATCACTCGAAGAAGACGAACCCGAGGAAGTGCAAGAAACACAACCCGAAATTGAGGAGGTCGAAGAAACACAAGAAACTGCGCCTTCAAAAAAGGGAAAAAGGGCAAAGGTTATGTGGTCGGACGAGGTAAGCAGTGGCCTAGTGGAGCCAATGACAGCGATATTATGGTGTCAGTTAAGAAGGCTTTTCGTGAGCAACAAAAGAAAGCCTTCGCGTTCGAAGAAGCGTGGAGGGTTGTTAGAGATTGCCCCTAATTTCAAGTGCATGAAACTGTGGTGTCCGCCAAACATCGTGCAACCGAGCCTGACCCTGTCAATTTAGGAGATGCCGATCAGACACCGACTTCGACTAATAGCCTGACAATCAATTTGGAGAATTTATTTCGAGGTCCATCAATCCGCCGTCCACCGGGTCGTGAAAAGTGTAACAACCCACCAAAATCGCCATCGACGCGGTACGTTATCTCTGGTCCCATTGCGAGGTATTGACCTCTAAATGATGCACAGTGATGTAGAGTCTTTCAAATCATCCATGAATGACTCCGTATAATGTTGTTTTTAAATAGCAAACGCACAGCGGAAGCATTATGTAATACCTGAGAATAAACATACTAAAAAGTGTCAACCAAAAGGTTGGTGAGTTCATAGGTTTATTAAAATCAATAGTTCAGTATAGCATTAGACCACAAGATTTTAGTTTAAAGTTGATTGATGTAGTGACCCGAACTTTTCCATGTTTATATATATATTAAATGAAATTGTTATTTACATGATTAAGTGTTTCCAACATATTAAGCAATCAAACTTGTTAAGACCTGATTAATTGAAATAGGTTTCATATAGACAATTGACCACCCAAGTTGACCGGTGATTCACGAACGTTAAAACTTGTAAAAACTATATGATGACATATATATGGTTATATATATAGTTAACATGATATTATGATAAGTAAACATATCATTAAGTATATTAATAATGAACTACATATGTAAAAACAAGACTACTAACTTAATGATTTTGAAACGAGACATATATGTAACGATTATCGTTGTAACGACATTTAATGTATATATATCATATTAAGAGACATTCGTACATCATAATATCATGATAATATAATAATTTAAAATCTCATTTGATATTATAAACATTGGGTTAACAACATTTAACAAGATCGTTAACTTAAAGGTTTCAAAACAACACTTACATGTAACGACTAACGATGACTTAACGACTCAGTTAAAATGTATATACATGTAGTGTTTTAATATGTATTCATACACTTTTGAAAGACTTCAAGACACTTATCAAAATACTTCTACTTAACAAAAATTCTTACAATTACATCCTCGTTCAGTTTCATCAACAATTCTACTCGTATGCACCCGTATTCGTACTCGTACAATACACAGCTTTTAGATGTATGTACTATTGGTATATACACTCCAATGATCAGCTCTTAGCAGCCCATGTGAGTCACCTAACACATGTGGGAACCATCATTTGGCAACTAGCATGAAATATCTCATAAAATTACAAAAATATGAGTAATCATTCATGACTTATTTACATGAAAACAAAATTACATATCCTTTATATCTAATCCATACACCAACTACCAAAAACAGCTACAAACACTTTCATTCTTCAATTTTCTTCATCTAATTGATCTCTCTCAAGTTCTATCTTCAAGTTCTAAGTGTTCTTCATAAATTCTACAAGTTCTAGTTTCATAAAATCAAGAATAATTCCAAGTTTGCTAGCTTACTTCCAATCTTGTAGAGTGATCATCCAACCTCAAGAAATCTTTCTTATTTACAGTAAGATATCTTTCGAATACAAGGTAATACTCATATTCAAACTTTGATTCAATTTCTATAACTATAACAATCTTATTTCGAGTGAAAATCTTACTTGAACTGTTTTCGTGTCATGATTCTGCTTCAAGAACTTTCAAGCCATCCAATGATCCTTTGAAGCTAGATCCATTTTTCTCATTTCCACTAGCTTTATCAAGAAAACTTGAGGTAGTAATGATGTTCATAACATCATTCGATTCATACATATAAAGCTATCTTATTCGAAGGTTTAAACTTGTAATCACTAGAACATAGTTTAGTTAATTCTAAACTTGTTCACAAACAAAAGTTAATCCTTCTAACTTGAATTTTAAAATCAACTAAACACATGTTCTATATCTATATGATATGCTAACTTAATGATTTAAAACCTGAAAACACGAAGAACACCGTAAAACCGGACATACGCCGTCGTAGTAATACCGCGGGCTGTTTTGGGTTAGTTAATTAAAAACTATGATAAACTTTGATTTAAAAGTTGTTCTTCTGGGAAAATGATTTTTCTTATGAACATGAAACTATATCCAAAAAATCATGGTTAAACTCAAAGTGAAAGTATGTTTTCCAAAATGGTCATCAAGATGTCATTTTTTTCGATGGAAATGACTACCTCTTTAGTAATTGACATGTAACTTAAATTTCCAACTATAAACCTATACCTTTTCTGTTTAGATTCATAAAATAGAATTCAATATGAAACCATAGCAATTTGATTCACTCAAAACGGATTTAAAACGAAGAAGTTATGGGTAAAACAAGATTGGAAAATTTTTCTTGTTGTAGCAACGTGAAAATTGGTAACAAATCTATATTAATCATATCCTAGCTAACTTATATTGTATTATACATGTATTCTAATATATTATGTAATCTTGGGATACCATAGACACGTATGCAAATGTTTTGACATATCATATCGACCCATGTGTATATATTATTTGGAACAACCATAGACACTCTATATGCAGTAATGTGGGAGTTAGCTATACAGGGTTGAGGTTGATTCTAAAAATATATATACTTTGAGTTGTGATCTAGCCTGAGACGTGTATACACTGGGTCGTGGATTGATTCAAGATAATATATATCAATTTTTTTTCTGTACATCTAACGTTGGACAACTAGTTGTAGGTTACTAACGAGGACAGCTGACTTAATAAACTTAAAACATCAAAATGTATTAAAAGTGTTGTAAATATATTTTGAACATACTTTGATATATATGTACATATTTGTTATAGGTTCGTGAATCAACCAGTGGCCAAGTCTTACTTCCCGACGAAGTAAAAATCTGTGAAAGTGAGTTATAGTCCCACTTTTAAAATCTAATATTTTTGGGATGAGAATACATGCAGGTTTTATAAATGATTTACAAAATAGACACAAGTACGTGAAACTACATTCTATGGTTGAATTATCGAAATCGAATATGCCCCTTTTTATTAAGTCTGGTAATCTAAGAATTAGGGAACAGACACCCTAATTGACGCGAATCCTAAAGATAGATCTATTGGGCCTAACAAACCCCATCCAAAGTACCGGATGCTTTAGTACTTCAAAATTTATATCATGTCCGAAGGAGGATCCCGGAATGATGGGGATATTCTTAAATATGCATCTTGTTAATGTCGGTTACCAGGTGTTCACCATATGAATGATTTTTATCTCTATGTATGGGATGTGTATTGAAATATGAAATCTTGTGGTCTATTGTTATGATTTGATATATATAGGTTAAACCTATAACTCACCAACATTTTTGTTGACGTTTAAAGCATGTTTATTCTCAGGTGAATACTAAGAGCTTCCGCTGTTGCATACTAAAATAAGGACAAGATTTGAAGTCCATGTTTGTATGATATTGTATAAAAACTGCATTCAAGAAACTGATTTCGATGTAACATATTTGTATTGTAAACCATTATGTAATGGTCGTGTGTAAACAGGATGTTTTAGATTATCATTATTTGATAATCTACGTAAAGCTTTTTAAACCTTTATTTATGAAATAAAGGTTATGGCTTGTTTTAAAATGAATGCAGTCTTTGAAAAACGTCCCATATAGAGGTCAAAACCTCGCAACGAAATCAATTAATATGGAACGTTTTTAATCAATAAGAACGGGACATTTCAGTTGGTATCCGAGCGTTGGTCTTAGAGAACCAGAATTTTGCATTAGTGTGTCTTATCGAGTTTGTTAGGATGCATTAGTGAGTCTGGACTTCGACCGTGTTTACTTGAAAAATGATTGCTTAACAAATTTTGTTGGAAACTATATATTTTTAACATGCGAATATTATGTGATATATTAATCTATTAACGTGTTTGATATTATGTGATAGATGGCTACCTCTAGAACAAGTCCCATTGACTCACCTATTAATAATGAAGAGTCAAATGTAAATTGGAATGATTCGTGGACTGATTCACAAGATCCCGAAGAGGAACCGGAAGAAGAGTCAGAACCGGAAGAAGAATCGGAACCGGAAGAAGAATCGGAACTGGAAGAAGAAATAGAACCAGTGGGGGAAATAATAAAACGGGTAAGTAGAAGAAAATCCTCAACCAACCGACCAAAGTTAATTATGGTCAATGGTGTTTCCGCCAAGGAAGCAAAGTATTGGGAGGATTACTAATTCTCCGATGAATCGGATCCCGACAAGGAATCCGATGATGTTATAGAAATTACCCCAACACAATTTAATAAGGCAAAAGAGAACAATAAGGGAAAGGGCATAAAAATAGAGAAATTTGATTCCAAACCCGATGAACTTTATATGTATCGTCAACCCCCGTATTTCTTAAGTTGTGACAATAACCCGGGAACCTCTAAACCACCAGGTTTTTCTAAACCATTGTGGAAAACGACGGCTCGTATTAGGGGAACATCATATATCCCTAGAAACTTGGCAAAACGAACCAAAACTGAACAAGAAGAAACGAGCGAGTCGGAATAAGATAGTTGTATCCGTGTGGTGTAATATATGTAATATAGTGTGCTTATGCTTTATGATATATGTAAAAATTGCTTGTATTAATAAGTATTTTTTTATGAATCTAACTCTTGTCTATTTTACAGTATAAAAACACAAAATGGATAGACAACTCAATATTTTAAGAGACCTACCCGGAGACATGATTGATGAAATCTTGTCTAGAGTCGGTCCGAATTCCTCGGCACAACTATTTAAGGCGAGATCAGTTTGTAAGACATTCGAAGAACGTTCCAAGAATGCCTTAGTTTATAAAAGGCTTTCGTTCGAAAGATGGGGGATATCACATTGGGAAATCCATAAGTTACGATGTGTTTACTTTGACGCATATATTGCGGGGAACCCAAATGCTATTTTACGCAACGGGTTAAGAAATTATTTTGACTCAATATATCCGAATATAGGACTTCGTGATTTAGAAAAAGCGGCTAACATGCAACATAAAGAAGCATGTTATGCTTACGGGTTAGTGATGTTTGCTTCTCACCAAAGTGAGAAAAAGAACATCGGATTACAACTGCTAAATAAAACATTCCCACAAGTGACGGACTCAGTAGTTGGGGTGAGAAACAAGGTTTTTAGATTGTTACGGGACTGTTGGACATTACGTAACCCTCGTCCCTTTGACGACGTTACAACACGCTGTCTTATCAACGGCCATAACGGTTATGTTCCACAAGACCAAGGATGGGAAGTAGTCCTAGTAAAACCAGAATGCATGACTTGTTTCTGGACGTATGAATTACGTGTCTTTATTGCCTTTGCTGAACGACTTGTGTACTAGCTAGAATTATCTTCACAACTATCTTGTATCAAAGTTATTGTGTGCTATATTTCATGCTATATGTAAAATAAGCGGTATTGTAAGTTTGTAAAATATTGTGTAAAAGTTTGAACGCGAAATATTATTATAATCAGTTTTTTCATATTGAATTGTAGTAGTTGAATTGTATATTAGCAACTAAGTATGAACCTAACGGGTAGGTACTACCCGAATTTAAACTTATAAAATGCTAATATGAAGAAAAAGCTTTTATAAATGAGTTCATATTATGCTACGAGATACTATTGACTACTCTTAATATTCTGTATGATTAACTTGTTTCATTTGACTATTTGAAGGAAATGGCACCGACTACTCGACAAACCATGAATATGAGCGAAGAGGAATTTCGTACCTTTCTTGCTGCAAACATAGCCGCAGTACAGGCTGCGCTACATACCAACAATAACTCCGAATCTAGCAATGCAGCTAACGGCGCAAGAAATCATGTAGGATGCACCTACAAAGAATTCACTGCCTGCAAACCTTTGGAATTTGATGGAACCGAAGGACCGATCGGATTGAAACGGTGGACCGAGAAGGTCGAATCGGTGTTTGCCATAAGTAAGTGTACTGAAGAGGACAAAGTGAAGTACGCTACGCATACCTTCACAGGTACTGCGTTAACATGGTGGAATACCTATCTAGAGCAAGTGGGACAAGATGATGCTTACACACTATCGTGGTAAGCATTCAAGCACTTGATGAACAAGAAGTACCGTCCCAGAACCGAGGTCAATAAGCTCAAGACAGAACTTAGAGGGTTACGAACCCAAGGATTTGATATTACCACGTACGAAATATGATTCATAGAATTATGCATATTGTGTCCGAGAGAGTTCGAAGATGAGGAAGAGAAGATCGGCGCGTTTGTGAAAGGATTACCGGAAAGAATCCAAGAAGATATAAGTTCACACGAGCCCGCCTCCATACAACAGGCATGTAGAATGGCTCACAAACTAGTGAACCAGATTGAAGAAAGAATTAAAGAACAGACTGCTGAAGAGGCCAATGTGAAGCAAGTCAAAAGAAAGTGGGAGGAAAACGGTGATAAGAATCACCAATACAACAACAACAGCAATTACAACAATAATCGCAACAACTATCCCAACAATCGCAACATCAATCGCAACTACAACAAACGGCCCAACAACAACAACAACAACAACAACAATAACAACAACAACAACAACAACAACAACAACAACAACAACAACAACAGCAGCAACTACAACAATCATCCCAACAACAATAACAACCGGAACAATAACAACAATCAGAAGCAGCTATGCCAAAGGTGTGAAAAGTATCACTCGGGGTTCTGCACCAAATTTTGCAACAAGTGTAAAATAAATGGTCATAGCGCAGCGAAGTGTGAGGTCTACGGACCAGGGGTTAACAGAACGAAAGGAACAAATGGTGTCGGAACGAGTAATGGCAGAGCAAGTAGTGTCAGAGCAAGTTATGCCAATGTAGTTTGTTATAAATGTGGAAAACCGGGCCACATTATTAGAAATTGCCCGAACCAGGAGAACACGAATGGACAAGGCCGCGGAAGAGTTTTCAATATTAATGCGGCAGAGGCACAGGAAGACCCGGAGCTTGTTACGGGTACGTTTCTTATTGACAATAAATCTGCTTACGTTTTATTTGATTCGGGTGCGGATAGAAGCTATATGAGTAGAGATTTTTGTGCTAAATTAAGTTGTCAATTGACGCCTTTGGATAGTAAATTTTTACTCGAATTAGCAAATGGTAAATTAATTTCAGCAGATAATATATGTCGGAATCGAGAAATTAAACTGGTTAGCGAAACATTTAAGATTAACTTGATACCAGTAGAGTTAGGGAGTTTTGATGTGATAATCGGTATGGACTGGTTGAAAGAAGTGAAAGCAGAGATCGTTTGTTACAAAAATGCAATTCGCATTATACGAGAAAAAGGAAAACCCTTAATGGTGTACGGAGAAAAGGGCAACACGAAGCTACATCTTATTATTAATTTGAAGGCACAAAAACTAATAAGAAAAGGTTGCTATGCTGTTCTAGCACACGTCGAGAAAGTACAAACTGAAGAAAAGAGCATCAATGATGTTCCCATCGCAAAATAATTTCCCGATGTATTTCCGAAAGAATTACCGGGATTACCCCCACATCGATCCGTTGAATTTCAAATAGATCTTGTACCAGGAGCTGCACCAATAGCTCGTGCTCCTTACAGACTCGCACCCAGCGAGATGAAAGAACTGCAAAGCCAATTACAAGAACTTTTAGAGCATGGTTTCATTCGACCAAGCACATCACCGTGGGGAGCTCCTGTTTTGTTTGTCAAGAAGAAAGATGGTACATTCAGGTTGTGTATCGACTACCGAGAGTTGAACAAACTTACCATCAAGAACCGCTACCCACTACCGAGAATCGACGACTTATTTGATCAACTACAAGGCTCGTCTGTTTATTCAAAGATTGACTTACGTTCCGGGTATCATCAAATGCGGGTGAAAGAAGATGATATTCCAAAGACTGCTTTCAGAACACGTTACGGTCATTACGAGTTTATGGTCATGCCGTTTGGTTTAACTAATGCACCGAGTGTGTCGACCATACCTTGACAAGTTTGTCATTGTTTTCATTGACCTTATGAACCGAGTGTGTGGACCATACCTTGACAAGTTTGTCATTGTTTTCATTGATGACATACTTATTTACTCAAAGAATGACCAAGAACACGGTGAACATTTGAGAAAGGTGTTAGAAGTATTGAAGAAGGAAGAATTGTACGCTAAGTTTTCAAAGTGTGCATTTTGGTTGGAAGAAGTTCAATTCCTCGGTCACATAGTGAACAAAGAAGGTATTAAGGTGGATCCGACAAAGATAGAAACTGTTAAAAAGTGGGAAACCCCGAAAACTCCGAAACACATACGCCAGTTTTTAGGACTAGCTGGTTACTACAGAAGGTTCATCCAAGACGTTTCCAGAATAGCAAAACCCTTAACTGCATTAACGCATAAAGGGAAGAAATTTGAATGGAAGGATGAATAAGAGAAAGCGTTTCAGTTATTGAAGAAAAAGCTAACTACGGCACCTATATTGTCATTGCCTGAAGGGAATGATGATTTTGTGATTTATTGTGACGCATCAAAGCAAGGTCTTGGTTGTGTATTAATGCAACGAACAAAGGTGATTGCTTATGCGTCTAGACAATTGAAGATTCACGAACAAAATTATACGACGCATGATTTGGAATTAGGCGCGGTTGTTTTTGCATTAAAGACTTGGAGGCGCTACTTATATGGGGTCAAAAGTATTATATATACCGACCACAAAAGTCTTCAACACATATTTAATCAGAAACAACTGAATATGAGGCAGCGTAGGTGGATTGAATTGTTGAATGATTACGACTTTGAGATTCGTTACCACCCGGGGAAGGCAAATGTGGTAGCCGACGCCTTGAGCAGGAAGGACATAGAACCCATTCGAGTAAAATCTATGAATATAATGATTCACAAGAACCTTACTACTCAAATAAAGGAGGCGCAATAAGGAGTTTTAAAAGAGGGAAATTTAAAGGATGAAATACCCAAAGGATTAGAGAAGCATCTTAATATTAGGGAAGACGGAACTCGGTATAGGGCTGAAAGGATTTGGGTACCAAAATTTGGAGATATGAGAGAAATGGTACTTAGAGAAGCTCATAAAACCAGATACTCAATACATCCTGGAACGGGGATGATGTACAAGGATCTCAAGAAACATTTTTGGTGGTAGGGTATGAAAGCCGATGTTGCTAAATACGTAGGAGAATGTTTGACGTGTTCTAAGGTCAAAGCTGAGCATCAGAAACCATCAGGTCTACTTCAACAACCCGAAATCCTAGAATGGAAATGGGAAAACATTACCATGGATTTCATCACTAAATTGCCAAGGACTGCAAGTGGTTTTGATACTATTTGGGTAATAGTTGATCGTCTCACCAAATCAGCACACTTCCTGCCAATAAGAGAAGATGACAAGATGGAGAAGTTAGCACGACTGTATTTGAAGGAAGTCATATCCAGACATGGAATACCAATCTCTATTATCTCTGATAGGGATGGCAGATTTATTTCAAGATTCTGGCAGACATTACAGCAAGCATTAGGAACTCGTCTAGACATGAGTACTGCCTATCATCCACAAACTGATGGGCAGAGCGAAAGGACGATACAAACGCTTGAAGACATGCTACGAGCATGTGTTATTGATTTCGGAAACAGTTGGGATCGACATCTACCGTTAGCAGAATTTTCCTACAACAACAGCTACCATTCAAGCATTGAGATGGCGCCGTTTGAAGCACTTTATGGTAGAAAGTGCAGGTCTCCGATTTGTTGGAGTGAAGTGGGGGATAGACAGATTACGGGTCCAGAGATAATACAAGAAACTACCGAGAAGATCATCCAAATTCAACATAGGTTAAAAACCGCCCAAAGTCGACAAAAGAGCTACGCTGACATTAAAAGAAAAGATATAGAATTTGAAATTGGAGAGATGGTCATGCTTAAAGCTGCACCTTGGAAAGGCATTGTTCGATTTGGTAAACGAGGGAAATTAAATCCAAGGTATATCGGACCATTCAAGATTATTGATCGTGTCGGACCAGTAGCTTACCGACTTGAGTTACCTCAACAACTCGCTGCTGTACATAACACTTTCCACGTCTCGAATTTGAAGAAATTTTTTGCTAAAGAAGATCTCACTATTCCATTAGATGAAATCCAAATCAACGAAAAACTTCAATTCATCGAAGAACCCGTCGAAATAATGGATCGTGAGGTTAAAAGACTTAAGCAAAACAAGATACCAATTGTTAAGGTTCGATTGAATGCTCGTAGAGGACCCGAGTTCACCTGGGAACGAGAAGATGAGATGAAGAAGAAATACCCGCATTTATTTCCAGAAGATACGTCAACACCTCCAACTGCTTAAAATTTCGGGACGAAATTTATTTAACTGGTAGATACTGTAGTGACCCGAACTTTTCCATGTTTATATATATATTAAATGAAATTGTTATTTACATGATTAAGTGTTTCCAACATATTAAGCAATCAAACTTGTTAAGACTTGATTAATTGAAATAAGTTTCATATAGACAATTGACCACCCAAGTTGACCGGTGATTCACGAACATTAAAACTTGTAAAAACTATATGATGACATATATATGGTTATATATATAGTTAACATGATATTATAATAAGTAAACATATCATTAAGTATATTAATAATGAACTACATATGTAAAAACAAGACTACTAACTTAATAATTTTGAAACGAGACATATATGTAACGATTATCGTTGTAACGACATTTAATGTATATATATCATATTAGGAGATATTCGTACATCATAATATCATGATAATATAATAATTTAAAATCTCATTTGATATTATAAACATTGGGTTAACAACATTTAACAAGATCGTTAACCTAAAGGTTTCAAAACAACACTTACATGTAACGACTAACGATGACTTAACGACTCAGTTAAAATGTATATACATGTAGTGTTTTAATATGTATTCATACACTTTTGAAAGACTTTCATATTATGCGAGGTGTATATAAAATAGCTTTTAAATTTTAGCAGGAAATACTATTAAATACGATACAATTTTATACAAGATATTTATTTATTTATAGAATGGATATACTTAAACCTTACTACAACACTTATAGGCAGTGTACCTAATCGTACAGTAGTGTAGTTTTTAGTAAGTCCGGTTCGTTCCACAGGGAATCTTTTTCACAAAGCTTAACGCTATATTAGTTTAAATTTATAAAAATATAAATATATATATAAGTAATATTATTATTATAAAGGGGGGTTTTTACCGTTTAATGACCGGTTTGTCGATTTTAAAACTTTAGTCGCAGTTAAAACCAAATGTAAAATAATAAATAAATACAAGACTTAATTTAAAGCGTAAAGTAAATAACGATAATGAAATTGCGAATAATAAAAGTGCGATAAAATAAACTTGCGATAATTAAAAAGTACGATAATTAAAAGTGCAATTAAATATAATAACAATAAATAAAAGTGCTATAATTAGAAGTGCAATTAAATATAAAATAAAGGAAATTAAATATGAAATAAAAGAATTATGCTTATTTAAACTTCCGTAATCATGATGTTTGACGTGTTGATTTTAGTTTTATGCCCATGGGTTAATTGTCCTTTGTCCTGGATTATTTAATATGTCCATACGGATTTTATCCATAATAGTCCATCAGTCATAAATATAAAGAGCGAAAGCCTTCGTCAAATTATTCTTATTCCCGAAGTCAAATATTCCAACTAATTGGAGATTCGAATTGTAACAAGGTTTTAATACTTTGTTTAATGAATACACCAGGTTATCGACTGCGTGTAAACCAAGGTTTTACTACTTTGTTAACAATTACACCAATTACCCTTGAATGTAATTCTGAAATGTCCCGTTCTTATTGATTAAAAACGTTCCATATTAATTGATTTCGTTGCGAGGTTTTGACCTCTATATGAGACGTTTTTCAAAGACTGCATTCATTTTTAAAACAAACCATAACCTTTATTTCATAAATAAAGGTTTAAAAAGCTTTACGTAGATTATCAAATAATGATAATCTAAAATATCCTGTTTACAGACGACCATTACATAATGGTTTACAATACAAATATGTTACATCGAAATCAGTTTCTTGAATGCAGTTTTTACACAATATCATACAAACATGGACTCCAAATCTTGTCCTTATTTTAGTATGCAACAGCGGAAGCTCTTAGTATTCACCTGAGAATAAACATGCTTTAAACGTCAACAAAAATGTTGGTGAGTTATATGTTTAACCTATATATATCAAATCGTTACAATAGACCACAAGATTTCATATTTCAATACACATCCCATACATAGAGATAAAAATCATTCATATGGTGAACACCTGGTAACCGACATTAACAAGATGCATATATATATAAGAATATCCCCATCATTCCGGGACACCCTTCGGATATGATATAAATTTCGAAGTACTAAAGCATCGCGTCAATTAGGGTGTCTGTTCCCTAATTGTTAGATTACCAGACTTAATAAAAAGGGGCACATTCGATTTCGATAATTCAACCATAGAATGTAGTTTCACGTACTTGTGTCTATTTTGTAAATCATTTATAAAACCTGCATGTATTCTCATCCCAAAAATATTAGATTTTAAAAGTGGGACTATAACTCACTTTCACAGATTTTTACTTCGTCGGGAAGTAAGACTTGGCCACTGGTTGATTCACGAACCTATAACAATATATACATATATATCAAAGTATGTTTAAAATATATTTACAACACTTTTAATATATTTTGATGTTTTAAGTTTATTAAGTCAGCTGTCCTCGTTAGTAACCTACAACTAGGTGTCCACAGTTAGATGTACAGAAATAAATCGATAAATATTATCTTGAATCAATCCACGACCCAGTGTATACATATCTCAGTATTGATCACAACTCAAACTATATATACTTTGGAATCAACCTCAACCCTGTATAGCTAACTCCAACATTCACATATAGAGTGTCTATGGTTGTTCCGAAATATATATAGATGTGTCGACATGATAGGTCGAAACATTGTATACGTGTCTATGGTATCTCAAGATTACATAATATACAATACAAGTTGATTAAGTTATGGTTGGAATAGATTTGTTACCAATTTTCACGTAGCTAAAATGAGAAAAATTATCCAATCTTGTTTTACCCATAACTTCTTCATTTTAAATCCGTTTTGAGTGAATCAAATTGCTATGGTTTCATATTGAACTCTATTTTATGAATATAAACAGAAAAGTATAGGTTTATAGTCAGAAATATAAGTTACAAGTCATTTTTGTAAAGGTAGTCATTTCAGTCGAAAGAACGACGTCTAGATGACCATTTTAGAAAACATACTTCCACTTTGAGTTTAACCATAATTTTTGGATATAGTTTCATGTTCATAATAAAAATCATTTTCTCAGAATAACAACTTTTAAATCAAAGTTTATCATAGTTTTTAATTAACTAACCCAAAACAGCCCGCAGTGTTACTACGACGGCGTAAATCCGGTTTTACGGTGTTTTTCGTGTTTCCAGGTTTTAAATCATTAAGTTAGCATATCATATAGATATAGAACATGTGTGTAGTTAATTTTAAAAGTCAAGTTAGAAGGATTAACTTTTGTTTGCGAACAAGTTTAGAATCAACTAAACTATGTTCTAATGATTACGAGTTTAAACCTTCGAATAATATAGTTTTATATATATGAATCGAATGATGTTATGAGCATCATTACTACCTCAAGTTTAGTAGGTAAACCTACTGGAAGTGACAAGAAATGATCTAGCTTCAAAGGATCTTGGATGGCTTGAAAGTTCTTGAAGTAGGATCATGACACAAAAACAAGTTCAAGTAAGATTTTTACTCGAATTAAGATAGTTTATAGTTATAGAAATTGAATCAAAGTTTCAATATGAATATTACCTTGAATAAGAAAGATAACCTACTGTATATAACAAAGGTTTCTTGATCTTAGATGATTACTTGGAATGGATTAGAAAGCTTGGAAGTAAATTAGTAAACTTGAAGGGATTTTTGAAGTGTTCTTGAAGTGTTCTTTCTATGATGATTATAGCTTGATTCTTGAAGTGATTTTTGATGAAGATGATGATTAACTACTGTAAAAATACGTTCATAATAGTGTGTGTGTGTTGAGAGAGAATTAGAAAGAGAATTGGAAGTGAAATGGAGTGAATGATGAGTGGTAATTGGTGAGTGGTGAGTGGGGTTAAAAGGAGTTCTAGTTAGTTGACTAGCTCATGGTAGAAGTTAAAATTGATTAGTCATACATGACATAATCAAGAGTGGAATCCCATGCTAGTTCCAATTTTTATATACTCATAGTAAGTACGTTTTGAAGCTGTGTATAATACGGGTAAGAATACGACTAGAATTCTTGATGAAAGAAAAGAATGGAAAAGTAACTGTAACCATTTTCGTTAAGTATGAGTGTTTTGATATATGTCTTGAAGTCTTCCAAAAGTATTTTAATACATCTAAATACACTACATGTATATACATTTTAACTGAGTCGTTAAGTCATCGTTAGTCGTTACATGTAAGTGTTGTTTTGAAACCTTTAAGTTAACGATCTCAATTAATGTTGTTAACCCATTGTTTATTATATCTAATGAGATGTTAAATTATTATATTATCATGATATTATGATATATTAATATATCTTAATATGATATATATACATTTAAATGTCGTTACAACGATAATCGTTACATATATGTCTCGTTTCGAAATCCTTAAGTTAGTAGTCTTGTTTATATGTATATAACTCATTGTTAATATACTTATGGAGATACTTACTTATCATAATCTCATGTTAACCATATGTATATCCATATATATATCGTCATGTCATTTTTACAAGTTTTAACGTTCGTGAATCGCCGGTCAACTTGGGTGGTCAATTGTCTATATGAAACATATTTCAATTAATCAAGTCTTAACAAGTTTGATTGCTTAACATGTTAGAAACATTTAATCATGTAAATATCAATCTCAATTAATATATATAAACATGGAAAAGTTCGGGTCACTACAATTCACCATTGTTTCAACAAGTCTATTAACTATTAATCCAGTTCCGTATCCGGTAAAATGAATAATTATTGGTATTTATAGATATCCCGCCCACCGTACCCAGTCAAGTGTATGTGGTTATATATAAATACGTCAAATTATAAGTTTGTATATTAAATTAACAAGGTATTGTTTAGTTAATATAAAACCCATTAATAGCCCATAGTCTAATTTCCATAAGTGTCGTTCTTTTATCCAAACCCCAATTATGGTACAAAGCCCAATTACCCAATTTTAGTAATTAGCCCAACATCATGATTACTTCGGTATTAAATAAGCATAATAATAACTTAGCTACGAGACATTAAATTAAAAAGGTTGAACATAACTTACAATGATTAAAAATAGCGTAGCGTTACACGGACAGAATTTCGACTTACACCCTTACAACATTTGCTAACATACCCTTATTATTAGGATTAAAAATAAAATTAAAATTAAAATATAAATTATAAATATAAATATTACGTATATAGATAGAAAGATTGATGGATATTGGATGAAAAATTGATCAGAATTCGTTGGGCTTTATAGGGAGTTTCAGCTTTTGGGGCTCCGCGACTCGCGGCCCATTCCTTCTTCAAACTCCGCGAGTCGCGGAGTTTGTAATTACAGCTCACTCCATTTTGGCTCTTTGTTTACCGACGGTTTATTATATAAATATAATATATATATAATTTATATAATTAATTATATATTATATTATATTTATATACATAGGTAACTTGTAATTTTTAGTCCGTTGCGTCGAGCATTGAGAGTTGACTCTGGTCCCGGTTCCGGATTTTCGAACGTCCTTGCGTACAATTTAATATCTTGTACTTTGCGTTTTGAATCTTGTACTCTTGTAATTTCGAGACGTTTCTTATCAATAATTGGAACCTCTTTAATTGTCTTTTGTACTTTTGAGCTTTTTGGTCGTTTGCGTCTTCAATTCGTCGAATCTGTCTTTTGTCTTCACCTTTTATTATTTAAACGAATATCACTTGTAAATAGAACAATTGCAACTAAAAACTTGTCTTTCTTGAGGAATAATGCTATGAAATATATGTTCGTTTTTAGCATTATCAAATATTCCCACACTTGAGCGTTGCTTGTCCTCAAGCAATATCGTCTTGAAATACTAGAATCACTTCTTTATTCTTCACACTTTGTACATCAGTGATTTCTATACGGCGGTATAAACAATGGTAGTAACGATATGGTTTACAGTCCCACATGACTATAAAAATTTAGATCCATTAAGAAAATTGGATCTTTATGAAAACATTTGATCTTTTGAAAATTAAATCTAGTTTTTACCCTAGATAAGTTTTCCGGAATAACCCTTCACCGGTGTTTGCAAAATATTTTTGTGGGTTTGGTGGGTTTCAGATTTGAAAATTTTAGCTCAAAACTTATGGTTTTGTGTCACCCACTTGCTAACCTTGTATTTGGAAAGCAACACGTCCAGTTTACTTGTCCCGTATATTACCTTTCGGTAAACTACCGTCCGGTTGTAAAGGAAAGCGTTGAACAAGCAACTGTGAAGGCAATGTCCCCTGACATGCTTTTAATTATGGTCTATAACGTGTCAGACTCAATTACTATCCTTGGTAGGAGCAATAGTAAAGCTCACCCTTATAATTTGTAGGTTTGGCACAAGGTCCTGTCTTTGACCACTATGCAACCACCGTTCTTACGGTTGACACCCGATTTGGTTCAGGTGACCTAATAAATTCCACGTGAATTCCTAGGATTTTACGTTCAATGGTAATGAATGCATTGAAAATGGGTTTTTAGAAAACAAATCGGTTTGTAATTTTGATCAAAATATTTTCTCGTTCAGGCTCGAGTTTAGATATCATTGAATTCCATGAGTTAGTAATTCTCAATCTTTAAGGTCAATCTCAAGGATTGAGTAATATCAGGCTTAAAAGCTGATTTTTGATCTTTTAAGGAGATTATCCTTTCTGGGGATCTGATTCATTAGTCTTATCCAGCTAATTTGCATGGTGCCCCCCCCATTGTACGAGATAAATCCTTCTCATGGTTAGGATAAATCTGACCACTTGGCGACCCTGTTTAATGCTGAGGTCCGTGGATTTCCTACTGATTTTAGTGATGACTTTTCTAGGTTTTTCGTCAACCTACAGTTGGTCTGGACGACAACTTCCTGACCTAAATCAAGAAGCGCGTTTCTTTTTCGGAAGACTTTACTTCCTTTTAATGATGGAATTGATTCATTGTGTAGATCCATCTCTTCTTTTCTTTCATCGGGTAAAACAGTTTAGTTTAGTCCAAAGCAAAAGTATTTTCAATTATTTGTACAAAAATATGTGACATATGTTTTGAATAACTTGGAGAATTTTCCCACACTTGGCTTTTATTTTCCTTTTTATTGTCCTCTATTCCATTTTAAATGAATTTTAACATTTTGGTTTGTTTATCAATTTATGTCCTTTCCGAGGTAACAATAATTTCGGTGTTAAAACCTAGTTTTATCATTCATAAATATGTATAAACATGATTTTGGGTTCATTTAATTAAAAATTTTGAAAAATTTTACTAGAATTGGGTAGTCAGTATATAAGACTAGGGCTGTTCTTTATTATCAGAGAGCACTAGATTCTAATACAACTACTACTTTACTAGTATTTCTAATGGTAACCAAGTGTATAAAGTAAAAATTTTAAAATCCGAAAGAATTTAACCCCTTCCCACACTTAAGATCTTGCAATGCCCTCATTTGCAAGAAATCAGTAACAATTTAAATTATTGAGGGTGATTTGTGTGAAAATGATTAAATTTTACCAAAGTTTTCAAACATATTTGTGTTTGTTTGCTGAATGATAAATGGTGCACATCATTTGTTCATTCCGTCTTGTTGTTATTTCACATATATTTTGCATCTTGTCGTCAAAATTAGTTGCTTTTGCTGAACTTAATGCCAGTCTTTGAAAATGCGTTGTTTTACCCTGTTGTGTACATAAGATAAACTGCATACATATATACATATTTTTGAAGTTTGGTATATTACCCCATATTCAAAAATTATTAAAATCTAAGAATAAAAGTTAGAAAATTATAAAAACTATTACAATATTAAATAAGTATTAAACGTATCAACATTACAAATTACAAAATAAATAAAACTAAGTAGACTAGGGATGATACTGATACCAGTAGGGGTTCTATGCATAACCATAGGTGCTATAAAATGCTTCGGCTGGGTTATACGTAGGATACGGTGGTTGAATCTCTATAGACCTGGGAGGGAATATGGGCGATGAAGTAGGAATATAGTTTCTACCTATATGTTGGCAATAAGCTATGATTTGGTTTTGATGAATTTTCCAATCTTCAAATGCTCTATGTCTAGCATTTTCGTACTCCTGTGAAGCTATAAACCTTTGCATTTCTTGCATTTCATTTCCCCCTCCTACATTACCTTGCTGTTGGTTTCTCTCAACCTGTGGATGTCTACCATGGTATTGTACTGCGGCGTTATTTCGCCTCTTTAAAACTTTCGCACCATGGTATACATTTAAACCTATTGTATCGCGGGGTTCTGGTTCTTCGACTAATAATCCCCCCGACTTATATCCACACCGAGATATTCAGCAATCAAAATTAATAAATATACCACCTCATATTATGCTATGCGGTCTCATCCCCCTAACCATAGCTGATAAATAATAACCCACACAATAAGGTATACTTACAGCGCTTTGTGGGTCTCGAATACACATATGGTAAAACAAATCCCGTTCATTTACCTTTTCCTTGTTCTTTCCTCTTTGTGTAATCGAATTAGCTAAAAACCTATGAATTACTCTTAATTCAGCTCTATCTATATCCAAATAAGAGTAATTTCCCCCTTTGAATTGGTGATGGCTTGTCATTTGACTCCATACACCATGTGTATCAAAATTTTCATCTATCTTTCTACCATTTAGTATCAACCCTCTACAATCGGCAGATGCTAACTCCTCAGGCGTATATATACGTAAAGCCTGAGCCATGTCTAGTAAAGACATGTGGCGCATCGAACCTCCTAACAAAAATCTAATAAAAGATCGATCGGTTAAACTAGCTACCCGATCATTTAATTCTATACTACACAACAATTCTTCACACCATACTTTATATATAGGTCTACGCATGGTGAATAAACGTACCCAGTCGTTAAAAGTAGAATTACCATACCTCTGTGCAAGTAATTCCCTAATTGGCCCGGCCAATTCTACAGCTTCTAATGGTCCCCATTCTATGACCCTAGGTACCTCAACAACTTTAGAATGAAGAGTATGCAAACCCCTTTGGTATTTTGGATAATCTATCCAAAGTCTGTCAAATCTCAGGTTCGGGTGCAAATCTTCCAAGTGCATATCAGAAAATGTCATGACTGGATGAGGTATATCTTGTTTGTAGTAGTTATCCACCTCTTGTTGTTCCGCATTCTCAGCAGCAGCATTGCGAGATTGGGATGAAGATTCACCCCTTTCAGTCTGCAAAACACATCAAACACAATTTTTGTGCATCCAAATATGCATTAATGTCAGCAAAATCATCAATCAAAATAATTACAATGACATGATCAATTTATATCAAACTTAAGCTCATTTTCATATTTTCATCAAATTTACACTTTTTCAAATAAGCATATACGAAAATGTTCGCCAAGTTCATAAGCATTCAACTCAAATAACATGTCAAAATAATCATTACTAGCAATTAAACAAGTTTCAAATGGCATTATCTCTCAAAAATCAAGTTCATGAATTTTAGACTTGAAAAAGTCCACTTTAATTCTCAAAATCATGTTTAGGCTCAAAGTTTGGATCATTTAACTACCTAAACATGTTACACTACTTAATTTAGCAACAATTCATGACAAAAATCGGCCATAACCTGTTTATATCAAAAAGTCCCAAATTGCTCAAGAACACAAACTCTAGATTTCTCAAAATTTGAAGTTTAAGGCTTCTAATCATGTTAAATAGCATCAATCTAGGTTATACAAGCATAATACATAAACAATTTAAGCATAATTACACTAAAAAGCATCAAAATCAAATTGGGGAAAAAATTGCTCAAGAACACTAATTTTTGGATTAAATGGTGTTTAGGTGTAGAAATTTATCGTTTTTCTTGAGTAATTCCTTGATAGCATCCTTCTCAAAATGATTTTAGTAAAAGATTTGATGATTAACGGTCAAAAATTGTGAATTTGGGGGTGTTTTTTCGGGTTTTTGCGGGTTTTATCGCAGTGTTTTCGTGGGTGTGGGTTGTGGACTGATCAGTTCTGCCCCTTTTATTTTTTTCGGTATTTTTGGAACTCCGTGAGTCGCGGTGTTTTTCCCTTTCAAACTCCGCGAGTCGCGGAGTTTGTATTTTTTTTTATTTTTTATTTTTTTTACACAAACCTTAACTTGTAAAACAAATATAAAATAAATTTAAAATTTTGTTTTCCTTTGTTTTAGGACGAGGTCGTTTCGGATCGATGTCCTAGTCCTTCATTCGACAAAATTTTAAAATTTGTCTTTTTCAAGCGATTGTTTTAAAAGCTTAGATTTTTTTTTTAGTTTTTTAATGTTTTTGGCATACTTTAATTCAATAAGATTAAAAATAATGATAATAAAAGTTCTCGTCCCTCCCTCGGGTAAAGCAATTTCGGTTCAACGACCTAGTCTTCAACTTACGACGAATTTTAAAAATCATATTTTTAACTTAATGAGATAAAGTAAATTTTTGTTTTTAAATTCACACAACTTAAATATAAAATTCAAAATTAATATTAAAAATTCACACCAAACTTAAAATTTGAAATGCATAAAATTAAAAATTCATATTTTAAAAATTAAAAATTCACACCAAACTTATATTAATTTTTCAAATATTTACAATTTTAAATATATTGATTTTACAAAGTTTACAATATTAATTTAAGATTTATATATTAATTTTAAAAACATGGTAAAAATAAAATTAAAAATCTTTTTGGCTTTTTATCCCACTTTAATCAATCAAATATTATCAAAAATATGCGCCCCTCTTTTCGGTAAAGTAATTTCGGTTCCATGACCTAATTTAACTCATGACGAATTTTTGAAATATTTTGGGTTGATTGATTAAAGATATTTATACCTTAAGAATAAACGTTAAATTTCGCAGTGATGTAATAAATTTTTGAATGATATCAATAATTTCGGTCGCCAAACCTAATTTTATTCAATACCAATTTAATACTTTATAGCGAACAAATTAGCGTTTATTATCAAAAGGTTAAAAATAAAAATAAAAAAAATAAAAACTGTACAAACATACCTGTGAAATAGATTTCTTAGTTATATGATCTATCCCATTCATAAGATAGTCGGTTTAATTGGTTTTCCATGGCTACATAGGCGTAACCTCGAGCATTCAGTGTTTTTTCTTCTAAACATATGAACGGTTCGTCTCTGCATAAAGTAACAAATTCGGTGTTTGAATAGGTTTGATTATTTGAACATTTACCTCCATGTGATCATTTTCCGCATTTGTGACATCTTTCTAGGTGTCGTGCTCTTCTTTTCGCTGCGAATTTTGATTTTCCTTTACCAAATTGTAACTTATTATCTTCGCATCTGGATTCTTTTCTAACTCCGTCCAATCTTTCTCTGATGACTGATACTATTTCACTCGGAAGTGTGTCATTATTACGTTTAGTGATCAAAGCGTGTAGCATTAGACCATGGTTTAGTTCACAGGCAGTCTTCATTTTCTAAAAAAATAAAAATTCAGAATGGGGGGAGAAGACTAGTTCTTTAGGGTCTGCTAGGGAAAGACCGTTCGGGTTTCATTTTCGAGAACTACACGAAAACATACAATCTAACTCTAACAGAAATACATAAACCCCCTATACTTAGTTAGCTGTGGTATCGAAATTGTGATTAACTTCATTGTCTTCTTCCATCGAACCATGTATGTAATGTTTAACTCTGTGACCATTAACTTTAAATTCAATCCCATTTGAATTTATTAATTCTATCGTTCCGTATGGGAAAACTCTTTTGACTATGAATGGTCCAGACCATCTTGATTTCAATTTTCCAGGAAATAGCTTGAATCGTGAATTGAAAAGAAGAACTCTGTCTCCTTCTTTAAATTCTTTTGAACTTCTGATTCTTTTATCATGCCATTTCTTCATTCTTTCTTTATAGATTAACGAATTTTCGTATGCTTCATGTCTTAATTCTTCTTATTCGTTTAGTTGACTTAATCGTAGACGTCCGGCTTCATGTAAATCAAGATTACATGTCTTCAAAGCCCAAAATGCTTTGTGTTCAATTTCTACTGGAAGATGACATGCTTTTCCATAAACAAGTCTAAAAGGTGTGGTTCCAATTGGAGTTTTGTAGACTGTTCTAAAAGCCCAGAGTGCATCCTCCAATTTAATGGACCATTCCTTCGGATTTGATCCTACGGTTTTCTCTAGAATACGTTTTAAAGCTCGGTTGGTATTTTCAACTTGTCCACTTGTTTGTGGATGATATGCGGTGGAGATTTTATGAGTTACTCCATATCTTTTAAGAACTTTCTCAAGTTGATTATTACAGAAATGAGTACCCCGATCACTTATTAAAGCTTTCGGTGTTCCAAACCTTGCAAAAAGACGTTTTAAAAAGTTGACTACAACTCGTGCATCGTTAGTTGGGAGAGCTTGTGCTTCCGCCCATTTAGATACATAATCAATGGCTACGAGTATATATAGATTATTATGAGATTTTGGAAATGGACCCATAAAGTCAATACCCCAAATGTCAAATATTTCACATACTTGGATGACATTTTGTGGCATTTCATCACGTTGACTTATTTTTCCGGCCCTTTGACAAGCATCACAGGATTTGCAAAGAAGGTGTGCGTCTTTGTAAATTGTAGGCCAATAGAATCCAGCATCATAAACTTTTCTTGCTGTTAGTTGAGGCCCATAATGCCCTCCTGTTGGTCCTGTGTGACAATGGTTTAAAATTTTACTAGCTTCATCTCCAAATACACATCGGCGTATTATTCCATCGGGACAACTTTTAAACAGATGTGGATCTTCCCAAAAATAGTGTTTTATATCACTGAAGAATTTCTTTCGTTTTTGGTACGATAATCCTTTTTCAAGGAATCCACAAACTAAGTAGTTTGCATAGTCTGCAAACCATGGAATTTCTTTATAATCTATCTTCAATAGATATTCATCAGGAAAGTTGTCTTGTATGGCCGATTCATTTATAACTTCTAATTCGGGATTTTCAAGACGAGAAAGATGATCAGCGGCGAGATTTTCTGCTCCTCTTTTATCTCGGATTTCAATATCAAACTCTTGTAAGAGTAAGATCCAACGGATTAATCTTGGTTTAGCATCTTGTTTTGAAAATAGGTATCTAAGAGCAGAATGGTCGGTATAGACCACCGTTTTTGCTAGAACGAGATATGATCGAAATTTGTCAAAAGCAAAGATGATGTCGAACGAGGTGTATATAAAATAGTTATTATTTTACTAGAAAAATACTATTAAATACGATACAATTTTACACAAGATATTTATTTATTTATAGAATGGATATACTTAAACCTTGCTACAACACTTATAGGCAGTGTACCTAATCGTACAGTAGTGTAGTTTTTAGTAAGTCCGGTTCGTTCCACAGGGAGATCTTTAAGCAAAGCTCAACGCTATATTAGTTTACTTTTATAAAAATACAAATATATATATAAGTAATATTATTATAAAGGGGGGTTTTTACCGTTTAATGACCGGTTTGTCGATTTTAAAACTTTAGTCGCAGTTAAAACCTAATGTAAAATATTAAATAAATACAAGACTTTAAATTAAAGCGTAAAGTAAATAACGATAATGAAATTGCGAATAATAAAAGTGCGATAAAATAAACTTGCGATAATTAAAAAGTACGATAATTAAAAGTGCGATAAAATGAAATAACAATAAATAAAATGCGATAATTAGAAGTGCAATTAAATATAAAATAAAGGAAATAAAATATGAAATAAAAAGAATTATGCTTATTTAAACTTCCGTAATCATGATGTTTGACGTGTTGATTTTAGTTTTATGCCCTTGGGTTAATTGTCCTTTGTCCTGGATTATTCAATATGTCCGTCTGGTTTTTGTCCATAACAGTCCATCAGTCATAAATATAAATTGCAAGTGTCCTTGTCAAATTATTATTATACCCGAAGATAAATATTCCAACTAATTGGGGATTCGAATTGTAACAAGGTTTTAATACTTTGTTTAATGAATACACCAGGTTATCGACTGCGTGTAAACCAAGGTTTTACTACTTTGTTAACAATTACACCAATTACCCTTGAATGTAATTTCACCCCTGTTTTAATTATTCTAGTGGCTATTAATCCATTCCCGTGTCCGGTTAAATGAACGATTATTCGTACATATAAATACCCCGCCCATCGTGTCCGATCGAGTGTATATGGTAATTTATAGGGACGCCCAATTGTAAATCTTTATATTAACATTAACAAACTTTCATTTAGTTAAACAAATATAAAGCCCATTAATAGCCCATAGTCTAGTTTCCACAAGTGTCGTTCTTTTATCCAAACCCCAATTATGGTACAAAGCCCAATTACCCAATTTTAGTAATTAGCCCAACATCATGATTACTTCGTTTTAAACAAGCATAATAATAACTTAGCTACGAGACATTAATATAAAAAGGTTGAACATAACTTACAATGATTAAAAATAGCGTAGCGTTACACGGACAGAATTTCGACTTACACCTTTACAACATTCGCTAACATACCCTTATTATTAGAATTATAATTAAAATTAAAATATAAATTATAAATATAAATATATATTACTTATGAAGAGGAAGAGAAAAAAGATGTTCAAAACTCGTCAGAAAACTGGCTATTTATAGGACCTGACCAGCAATCTTACACCATGCGACTCGCATGGTTTTGTGCTTCTGGCCATGCGAGTCGCATGGCCACCCTGGATTCAGCCAACTACTTTTGTTTTCTTCTTGCCGACGTAATATAATAATAATAATATATATAATATATAATTATATATAATTATATATATATTATATTATATTCTTGTGCATAGTAGACTAGATATTTTTGGTCCGTTGCGTCGGGCGTTTCTTCTTGGCTCAGGTCCCGGTTCCGGATTTTCGGACGTCCTCGCGTATTATTTTATATCGTGTACTTTGCGTCTTGTAACTTGTACTCTTGTCATTTTGAGACGTTCCTCATCAATATTTTGAACCTTTTTGATTGTATCTTGTACTTTTTAGCTCTTTGGACCTTTTTGTCTTCAATTTGTCGAATCTGCCTTTTGTCTTCACCTTTTATTATTTAAACGAATATCACTTGTAAATAGAACAATTGCAACTAAAAGCTTGTCTTTCTTGAGGAATAATGCTATGAAATATATGTTCGTTTTTAGCATTATCAAATATTCCCACACTTGAGCGTTGCTTGTCCTCAAGCAACATTGTCTTGAAATACTAGAATCACTTCTTTATTCTTCATACTTTGTACATCAGTGATTTCTATACGGCGGTATAAACAATGGTAGTAACGATATGGTTTACAGTCCCACATGACTATAAAAATTTAGATCCATTAAGGAAATTGGATCTTTTATGAAAACATTTGATCTTTTGAAAATTAAATCTAGTTTTTACCCTAGATAAGTTTTCCGGAATAACCCTTTACCGGTGTTTGCAAAATATTTTTGTGGGTTTGGTGGGTTTCAGATTTGAAAATTTTAGCTCAAAACTTGCGGTTTTGTGTCACCCACTTGCTAACCTTGTATTTGGAAAGCAACACGTCCAGTTTACTTGTTCCGTATATTACCTTTCGGTAAACTACCGTCCGGTTGTAAAGGAAAGCGTTGAACAAGCAACTGTTAAGGCAATGTCTCGTGACATGCTTTTGATTATGGCCTATAACGTGTCGGACGCAATTACTATCCTTGGTAGGAGCAATAGTAAAGCTTACCCTTATAATTTGTCGGTCTGGCACAAAGTCCTGTCTTTGACCATGTTATGCAACCACCGTTCTTACGGTTGACACCCGATTTAGTTCAGGTGACCTAATGAATTCCAGGTGAATTCCTAGGATTTTACGTTCAATGGTAATGAACGCATTGAAAATAGGGTTTTCAGAAAACAAATCGGTTTATAATTTTGATCAAAATATTTTCTCGTTCAAGCTCGAGTTTAGATATCATTGAATTCCATGAGTTTGAATTCTCAATCTTTAAGGTCAATCTCAAGGATTGAGTAATATCAGGCTTAAAAGCTGATTTTTAATCTTTAAGGAGATTATCCTTTCTGGGGATCTGATTCATTAGTCTTATCTAGCTAATTTGCACGGTGCCTCCCCATTGTACGAGATAAATCCTTCTCATGGTTAGGATAAATCTGACCACTTGGCGACCCTGTTTAATGCTGAGGTCCGTGGATTTCCTGCTGATTTTAGTGATGACTTTTCTAGATTTTTCGTCAACCTACAGCTGGTCTGAACGACAACTTCATGACCTAAATCAAGAAGCGCGTGTCTTTTTCGGAAGACTTTACTTCCTTTTAATGATGGAATTGATTCATCGTGTGGATCCATCTCTTCTTTTCTTTCATTGGGTAAAACAGTTTAGTTTAGTCCAAAGCAAAAGTATTTTTAGTTATTTGTTACAGATATATGTGACATATGTTTAAAATAACTTGGTAAATTTTCCCACACTTGGCTTTTTATTTTTTCTTTTTATCGTCCTCTATTCCATTTTAAATGAATTTTAACATTTTAGTTTGTTTCTCAATTTATGTCCTTTCCGAGGTAACAATAATTTCGGTGTTAAAACCTAGTTTTATCGTTCATAAATATGTTTAAACATGATTTTGAATTCATTTATTTGAAAATTTTTTTAAAAATTTTACTAGAATTGGGTAGTCAGTATATAAGACCAGGGCTGTTCTTTATTATCAGAGAGCACTAAATTCTAATACAACTACTGCTTTACTAGTATTTTTAATGGTAACCAAGTGTATAAAGTAAAAGTTTTAAAATCCGAAAGAATTTAACCCCTTCCCACACTAAAGATCTTGCAATGCCCTCATTTGCAAGAAATCAGTAACAATTTAAATTATTGAGGGTGATTTGTGTGAAAATGATTAAATTTTTACCAAAGTTTCCAAATATATTGGCGTTTGTTTGCTGAATGATAAATGGTGCACGTCATTTGTTCATTCCGTCTTGTTGTTATTTCACATACATTTTGCATCATTGTCGTCAAAATTACTTGCTTTTGCTGAACTTAATGCCAGTCTTTGAAAACGCGTTGTTTTACCCTGTTTTGTGCATAAAATAGAATACATACAATACAAATATAATCATACATGCAATTTGAAATGGAACTTTGGCATCCCACTTTCAAACTATAAGAAAAATATTAGTACACAATAATAATAAGAATATCAAACATTACATAAACGTAAATAAATGTTAAGTGTTTAAAATAAAAATAAAAATTACCACTTATCTCTACTGATCAGGAGGTGGGTTAGGAGGAAAATTAGGATATGGATCCCAATTCATGTTCGCGTCCGGGTTCCATGGCTGATTATAGGTGTACTGGTATGCTGCGTCATAATCATATGAATCATAGGGTGGTCTCATCTCTGGCTGATGTGCGGGATAGTATGCGGGTCGGGTCGGATAATACATCTCACCAGGCTGCAACTGGCTTATAATTTGGCGCTGATGATAATCCCATCGGTCATGCTCTCGTTGCCGGGAATGCTCGTAGTCATTCCGGCGTTGCCATGCCTCGTACTGCATATGCCTATCATAGTTCGTCATGTATTCATCCTCCATACGAATACCTAAATCAAGAGCAGTCTCCCGAACAACTCCTATAATGTTGTTCGCCTCCTCCATCTCGTCATCCGAACCTCTCTCTACCTGTCGCTGAGGTCCCTCGTATCGATGTACCCGACCACGTCTCATCAATAATACCCTTGCACCGTGATAAAGGTTTGAACTTATAGTTTCACCTCCGTCCTCTATTTCGTTCATTGGACCCCCTTGGTGCTTATCTACACCTAAATACTCTCCAATGAGAGTAATGAAAATACCACCACCTATAATACTCCCCGATTTCATCCCCGAAACTACATTAGCGAGATAATAACCAACACAATAGGGAATGTTAACGAAACTCCTCGGGTCTCTAATACACTTGAGGTAGAACAAATCGTTTACGGTCAATTTCTCCTTATTCCTACCCCTTTGTGTGATTGTGTTTGCTAAGAATCTATGAATCACCCGGAGTTCAGCTCTGTCTATATCTAAGTATGTATGATTTCCACTGGCGTGAAATTCATTAAAGTGTGACATACGCCTCCAGACAGCGTTAACATCAAATTCCCTATCTACCCTTTCTCCTTGGGCAATCAGGCTATTACAGTCGGGGCTCAAAAGTTCAGCAGGGGTGTAAATCTGTAAGGCCCTGGCTAAATCTATCATGGACATTCTGTACATGCGTCCACCTAACAGAAATCTAATAAAGCTTCTATCATCTATCCTCCTAACATCACTGTTTAACTTAATAGTACTAAGTAATTCTATACACCATTCCCTATATATGGTTCTACGAATGGAAAATAGGCGCATCCAATCGTTAAACTGAGAATTACCATACCTTTGCACCAATAATCCCCGAATCGGTTCGGCAAGGTCAACTGTTTCCAAAGGTACCCAGTCAATTGCCCTTGGCATTTCAACAACCTTATTGTAGAGAATGTGCATGTTCTTTTGATAATCTGGATACTCTATCCAACATCGATCAAATCTCAGATTTGGATGTAACTGATCTTCATTAATGTCTAAGCTCAGAATCCTTTGATGTGGAGCGAATTGACGAAACTGATTCACGAATAATTGATCTTGATCGTGATAAGGAATATGTTGCTCCTCCTGTTCTTCTTCTTCTTGTTGCATATGTTGTTCTTGTTCATGAAACATTTGCGGTTCGGGCTCTGGTTGCCTGGATGATGATGCTCCTGAACCTCCAGTATCGGCTTTCTGCAAAACACATTAAACACAAAATTTTTGCATCCAAATATGCATTAGTGTTAGCAAAATAATAACTTGAAACAATTATGATGACATGTTCAATTCATAACATATTTTATACATATTTTCCTAACGATAACAATTCTACACTTTTACATACGAAAATGTGTACAATGTTTTATCACATTTAAACTCTTAAACATGTCAACAATAATTATTATAACAATTAAACACTTGTTACATGGCATTCAAATCAAACTAGTGCTCATTTTCATATTTTTGTCAAGTCTACACTTTGTCAAATAAGCATATACGAAAAATGTACATCAAGTTCATAAGCATTTATCTCAAATAACATGCCAAAATAATCACTACTAGCAATGAAACAAGTTTCAAATGGCCTTTATATCAAATTATCCAAGTTCATGAATTTTTAGGCTTAAAAAGTCTACTTTAATTCTCAAAAACATGTTTAGGCTCAAAGTTTGGATCAATTAACTACCTAAACATGTTACACTACTTAATTTAGCAACAATTCATGACAAAAATCGGCCATAACCTGTTTATATCAAAAAGCCCTAAATTGCTCAAGAACACAAACCCTAGATTCTTAAAAATTTGAAGTTTTTAGCTTCAATTCATGTTAAATAGCTTCTATCTAGGATATACATGCATAATATAACATCAATTTAGCTCTAATTACACCTAAATTTAACAAAATCAAAATATAAATTTTTTAGCTCAAGAACACAAAAATTCGAATTTAAAGAGATTAGGGGTGAAATCTTTACCTTTCTCCTGAAGGGGTTGAGACTACTGAATCTAGGCATGATTATTGTGAAGTTTTGCAAGAAATTTGGTGAAAATTGGTGAAAAATTGAGAGGGTTTTGGAGATGGTTCGTGTATATGTGTGTGTAATGTGAGAGACAGAGCAGCTCGCTGGAAGTTTTGATCCTGTCCAGTATTTTATGGCCATGCGAGTCGCATGGCTTAAGCCTTTCCCCCATGCGACTCGCATGGGGGTATTTTCCAGAATTTTTGTTGTTTTTTTTTTTTTTTTTTTTTTTTTTTTTTTTTTTTTTATATAAACCTTATACTTTTAAAACATATAATTAAATAAAATTTTAAAAATTTTGTTTCTTTTTAAGACGAAGTCGTTTCGGGACGATGCCCTAGTCCGTCCCTCGACAAAATTTTAAAATTTGTCTTTTTGTAGCGATTGTTTTAAAAGCTAAGATTTTTGGGTTTTTTAATGTTTTTGGCATACTTTAAATCAATAAGATTAAAAATAATGATAATAAAAGTTCTCGTCCCTCCCTCGGGTAAAGCAATTTCGGTTCAAAGACCTAGTCTTCAACTTACGACGAATTTTAAAAATCATATTCTTAACTTAATGAGATAAAGTAAATTTTTGTTTTTAAATTCACACAACTTAAATATAAAATTCAAAATTAATATTAAAAATTCACACCAAACTTAAAATTTAAAATGCATAAAATTAAAATTTCATATTTTAAAAATTAAAAATTCAAACCAAGCTTAATTTAAAAATTCATAAATTCATATCAAACTTATATTAATTTTTCAAATATTTATAATTTAAATATATTGTTTTTACAAAGTTTACAATATTAATTTAAAATATTAAGATTAAAAACATAATAAAATTAAAAATCTTTTTGTCTTTTTATCCCACTTTAATCAATCAAATATTATCAAAAATATGCGCCCCTCTTTTCGGTAAAGTAATTTCGGTTCCAAGACCTAATTTAACTCATGACGAATTTTTGAAATATTTTGGGTTGATTGATTAAAGATATTTATACCTTAAGAATAAACGTTAAATTTCGCAGTGATGTAATAAATTTTTGAATGATATCAATAATTTCGGTCGCCAAACCTAATTTTATTTAATACCAATTTAATACTTTTTAGCGAACAAATTAGCGTTTATTATCAAAAGGTTAAAAAATAAAAATAAAAATAAAAACAAAACTGTACAGACATACCTGTGAAATAGATTTCTTAGTTATATGATCTATTATATTCATAAGATAGTCGGTTTAATTGGTTTTCCATGGCTGCATAGGCGTAACCTCTAGCATTCATTGTCTTTTCTTCTAAACATATGAACGGTCCGTCTCTGCATAAAGTAACAAATTCGGTATTTGAATAGGTTTGATTATTTGAACATTTACCTCCATGTGACCACTTTCCGCATTTGTGACATTTTTCTAGGTGTCGTGCTCTTCTTTTCGCTGCGGATTTTGATTTTCCTTTACCAAATTGTAACTTATTATCTTCGCATCTGGATCCTTTTCTAACTCCGTCCATTCTTTCTCTGATTACTGATACTATTTCACTCGGGAGTATGTCATTATTTCGTTTAGTGATCAAAGCGTGTAGCATTAGACCATGGTTTAGTTCACAGGCAGTCTTCATTTCCTAAAAAAAATAAAAATTCAGAATGGGGGGAGAAGACTAGTTCTTTAGGGTCTGCTAGGGAAAGACCATACGTGTTCCATTTTCGAGAACTACACGAAAACAGACAATCTAACTCTAACAGAAATACATATTATCCTTTAAAGACTTGATTCTCCCCACACTTAGTTAGCTGTGTTGTCGAAATTGTGATTAACTTCGTTGTCGACTTCCATTGGACCCTGTATGTAATGTTTAACTCTGTGACCATTAACTTTAAATTCAATCCCATTTGAATTTATTAATTCTATCGTTCCGTATGGGAAAACTCTTTTGACTATGAATGGTCCAGACCATCTTGATTTCAATTTTCCAGGAAATAGCTTGAATCGTGAATTGAAAAGAAGAACTTTGTCTCCTTCTTTGAATTCTTTTGAACTTCTGATTCTTTTATCATGCCATTTCTTCGTTCTTTCTTTATAGATTAACGAATTTTCGTATGCTTCATGTCTTAATTCTTCTAATTCGTTTAGTTGACTTAATCGTAGACGTCCGGCTTCATGTAAATCAAGATTACATGTCTTCAAAGCCCAAAATGCTTTGTGTTCAATTTCTACTGGAAGATGACACGCTTTTCCATAAACAAGTCTAAAAGGTGTGGTTCCAATTGGAGTTTTGTAGGCTGTTCTAAAAGCCCAGAGTGCATCCTCCAATTTAATGGACCATTCCTTCGGATTTGATCCTACGGTTTTTTCTAGAATACGTTTTAAGGCTCGGTTGGTATTTTCAACTTGTCCACTTGTTTGTGGATGATATGCGGTGGAGATTTTATGAGTTACTCCATATCTTTTAAGAACTTTCTCAAGTTGATTATTACAGAAATGAGTACCCCGATCACTTATTAAAGCTTTCGGTGTTCCAAACCTTGCAAAAAGACGTTTTAAAAAGTTTACTACAACTCGTGCATCGTTAGTTGGGAGAGCTTGTGCTTCCGCCCATTTAGATACATAATCAATGGCTACGAGTATATATAGATTTTTATGAGATTTTGGAAATGGACCCATAAAGTCAATACCCCAAATGTCAAATACTTCACATACTTGGATGACATTTTGTGGCATTTCATCACGTTGACTTATTTTTCCGGCCCTTTGACATGCATCACAGGATTTGCAAAGAAGGTGTGCGTCTTTGTAAATTGTAGGCCAATAGAATCCAGCTTCATAAACTTTTCTTGCTGTTAGTTGAGGCCCATAATGCCCTCCTGTTGGTCCTGTGTGACAATGGTTTAAAATTTTACTCGCTTCATCTCCAAATACACATCGGCGTATTATTTCATCGGGACAACTTTTAAACAGATGTGGATCTTCCCAGAAATAGTGTTTTATATCACTGAAGAATTTCTTTCGTCTTTGGTACGATAATCCTTTTTCAAGGAATCCACAAACTAAGTAATTTGCATAGTCTGCAAACCATGGGATTTCTTTATAATCTATCTTCAATAGATATTCATCAGGAAAGTTGTCTTGTATGGTCGATTCATTCAGAACTTCTAATTCGGGATTTTCAAGACGAGAAAGATGATCAGCGGCGAGATTTTCTGCTCCTTTTTTATCTCGGATTTCAATATCAAACTCTTGTAAGAGTAAGATCCAACGGATTAATCTTGGTTTAGCATCTTGTTTTGAAAATAGGTATCTAAGAGCAGAATGGTCGGTATAGACCACCGTTTTTGCTAGAACGAGATATGATCGAAATTTGTCAAATGCAAAGACAATAGCAAGGAGTTCTTTTTCAGTAGTTGTATAGTTCGTTTGTGCTCCTTGTAATGTCTTACTAGCATAATATATAGGTTGAAATCGTTTTTCAATCCTTTGTCCTAAAACGGCTCCCATTGCAAAATCACTTGCATCGCACATTAGTTCAAATGGTAGATTCCAATTTGGTGTTATCATGATCGGCGCATTAGTGAGTTTTTCTTTAAGAATATTAAAAGATTTGATACATTCATCTGAAAAGATGAATGGCGCATCCTTTTCTAGGAGTTTATTCATAGGAGTGGCAATTTTTGAAAAATCTTTTATGAAACGTCGGTAAAAACCGGCATGCCCTAGAAAACTCCTAACTCCTCTAACATTGGTGGGATGTGGAAGTTTAGCAATTACATCTACTTTAGCTCTATCCACTTCAATTCCTTCTTTTGAAATTTTATGTCCAAGAACGATGCCTTCTTTAACCATGAAATGGCATTTCTCCCAATTAAGTACTAGATTTGATTTTTCGCATCTAATTAGCATTCGTTCCAGATTAACTAGACATGATTTAAATGTATCACCAAAGACTGAAAAGTCATCCATGAATACTTCCATGCATTCTTCTATCATGTCGTGAAAAATCGCCATCATACACCTTTGAAAGGTTGCAGGGGCGTTACAAAGTCCAAATGGCATGCGTTTGTAAGCAAAAGTACCATAAGGGCACGTGAATGTGGTTTTCTCTTGATCTTCAGGTGCTATTGGAATTTGAAAATATCCGGAAAATCCATCTAGAAAACAGTAGTAACTATTTCCGGCTAATCTTTCCAACATTTGATCTATGAAAGGTAAGGGAAAGTGATCTTTTCTGGTGGCGTCATTTAATTTTCTATAATCAATACATACACGCCATCCTGTTACAGTCCTAGTAGGAATAAGCTCATTTTTCTCATTTGTGATGACAGTCATGCCACCCTTCTTAGGCACGCATTGAACTGGGCTTACCCATGGACTATCAGAGATTGGATATATCAAACCTGCATCTAGCAGTTTAATAATCTCTTTCTTAACTACATCTTGCATATTAGGATTTAGTCTTCGTTGGCGTTGCACATACGTTTTATGACCTTCTTCCATAAGGATTTTATGTGTGCAATACGAAGGACTTATTCCTTTAATATCATGAATCTTCCATGCAATGGCTGGTTTATGAGCTTTCAACACAGAAATGAGCTGTGATTTCTCATTTTCAGTAAGAGAAGACGATATTATTACAGGTAATTCAGATTCACCATGTAAATAAGCGTATTCCAAATGGTTTGGAAGTGGCTTTAACTCTAATTTCGGAGGTTCTTCTATCGATGATTTATATCGATATCTGTCTTCTTCTTTTAGCATTTGAATTTCTTCTGTTGTTGGTTCATATCCATTAGCTATAAGTGTAGCTAACATTTCAGCTTCATCAATTGGTTCATTACCTTCTCCTAAAGAACATTCTCCTGTTCCTTGTAATTCTGGAAATTCTTCTAATAATTCTGCATGTGCATCTATAGTTTGAATATAATAACATGTATCATCTGCAGATTGTGGTTGTTGCATTGCTCTATCAACTGAAAAGGTAACACTCTCATCCTCTATACTTAGGGTCAGTTTCTTACCGAACACGTCTATCATTGCTTTAGCCGTGTTTAAGAATGGTCTTCCTAAAATGAGAGGAACTTGAGAATCTTCTTCCATGTCTAAAACAACAAAATCTACTGGAAATACTAAAGTACCAACTTTAACTAGCATGTTCTCCATTATCCCTCTAGGATATTTTATTGATCTATCGGCTAGTTGTATGCTTATTCTAGTTGGTTTCAATTCTCCAAGGTCTAGTTTAGCGTATAGTGAATACGGCATTAGATTTATACTAGCACCTAAATCTGCTAATGCTTCTATTGAACTAAGACTACCCAGAAAACATGGAATTGTGAAACTTCCTGGATCAGATAGTTTTTCTGGTATCTTATTCAACAGCACTGCTGAACAATTAGCATTCATAGTAACAGCCGAGAGTTCTTCCATTTTCTTTCTATTCGTGATTAGATCTTTCAAGAATTTAGCATATCTTGGCATTCCTGAAATTACATCAATGAAAGGAAGATTTACATTTATCTGTTTAAACATATCCAAGAATTTGGATTGCTCGGCTTCTAGTTTTTCCTTCTTCATTTTACTCGGGTAAGGAAGTGGTGGTTGGTATGGTTTAACATAAGGTTTATCCTTAACTGTGTTATCTTCATTAACCTTCTCAACTACCGGTTCTTTTTCCTTATCTTGATCAGGTTGTGGTTCTTGTGGAGTAGGAATAGTTTCATCAGAAGTTACAGGTATTTCAGGTGGTTTAAGTGTTGTACCACTTCTTGTGGTAATAGCTTTAGCTGTTTCATTCCGGGGGTTAGCATTTGTATCACTAGGTAAACTTCCCGGTTTTCTTTCACCTATTAACCTTGCTAGGTTACTCACTTCTTGTTCCAGATTTTGAATAGAAGCTTGTTGATTTCTAAATGCTTGAGCATTTTGTTCATTGGTTTGTTTTTGAGATGTGAAAAACTGCGTTTGAGTTTCAACTAGCTTCGTCATCATATCTTCTAAATTCGGCTTTTTATCTTCGGTTTGTTGTGGTGGTTTGTTTTGAAAATTAGGTCTTTGCTGATTGTAAGCATTGTTGGATAATTGTTGATTGCTAGGACCTTGTTGGTTATTGTATGGAATATTTCGGTTATAATTCTGGTTTTGATTGTAAATCGGTCTTGGCGGTTGATAATTATTCTGATAATTATTTCCAGGCCTTTGGTTTATGTATGAAATATTCTCTCTTTGTTCCATTGTTAATTCAATACTGAGACAATCTTTTGTCAAATGTGGTCCTCCACACTGCTCACAACTAATTCGTATAGAGTGAATATCCTTAGTCATCTTTTCCATTCGTCTCTCGAAAGCATCTATCTTTGCCGAAATGGAATCTAAGTCATGGCTAGAATCGGCTCTAGCTGCTTTAGATGATCTAATGATATCTTTTTCTTGGTGCCACTCATGTGAGTGGGAAGCAGTATTATCAATAATTTTGTAAGCATCAGTTTCGGTTTTCTTCATAATAGAACCACCAGCTGCTATATCTATGTCTTTTCTTGTAGCGATGTCGCATCCTTGGTAGAATATTTGTACTATTTGACAGGTGTCTAAACCATGTTGCGGACATCCTCTTAATAACTTTCCATATCTTGTCCACGCCTCATATAGAGTTTCATTTGGCTTCTGTGTGAACGTAACAATTTCTGCTTGAAGTCTTACGGCTTTAGATGCAGGAAAGAATTGTTTAAGAAATTTATCAATTAAAACATCCCATGTATCGATCGCTCCTTCAGGTAACGATTCCAACCAATCTTTGGCTTCTCCCTTTAAAGTCCAGGGAAATAACATGAGATATATCTGTTCATCCTCCACTTCTCGGATTTTAAATAGTGTGCAGATCCTATTAAAGGTACGTAGATGTTCATTTGGATCTTCCTTCGGCGCACCACTAAATTGGCATTGATTAGTCACCATGTGTAGAATTTGTCCTTTGATTTCATAATCTGGCGCATTAATGTCTGGATGAGTAATTGCGTGACCTTGGCCAGTGCGTTTAGCTCTCATTCGGTCTTCCATACTTAAAGGTTCCAGATTCTCCATAATTGAATTTGTTGAATCGGTATCACTGAATGATTCTGATTTAATAGTTCGTTCCTCAACAATCTCTGTTTGAATGATTGGTGGTTCCGGAGGAAAGTTTAATGGTTCAGGATCTATGAACCGTTCCTGAATATTTTCTGGATTCTCAATTGTGAGGTCGGGTTCAAAAAATGGATTATCGGTATTTTGAACTGAAGTACTTGGTCGACTGGATGACGATTCTAAAGAAAAATCAACGGCGGTTATATTTGTTAAACGATGTCTTGATCGAGTTACAGGTGGTGAACGTACAAAAGGTGGTGAACGTCTTGCTCGGTGCATTCACTGAATATCCTATTAGTTTTTAAAAGGAAAGAAAAATTATAATAAGTTATCCAATCAATAGACTTTTCTGATTTTGCCCACGTTTCGAATAGCCAAAAGATGCAGCAGAGGGGCAGGATTCGTTTGGTCTCAATATAATTGAGGACTGTTTGGCTCCAATAACCCGGTCCACGTACAAATCCAACTATTACTACGAACCAGAAAATTTTGATGTCTATCAATTTAACCACTTAAAATAAATTTTCATAATTTTAAGAAATTTAGATAAGAAGTAGAATAAAATTCTAAGTCCTAAAAACTAGAATAGCGAGAAATAAGAAAGAAAAAGATTGCGCGTCGAAAAATGTCGAAAAAGAAAAAATGGTTGAAAAATAAAAGGTGACGGAAAAAAAAGAAACTTATCAAAACTTAAAAAAAATACTTAACTAATTTAACCTTATTACTACAACTAACTTAAAATTATAATCGCAAATTGATATTACTAATTGGAATGATAATTGGTACATAGTAAAAGGTCTCTAAAAATATTAAAGCTTAAAGGAAAAACTAAATCCCAAATTGAAATAACTTAAAAAGAAACTAAAACGTAAAAAGGCGTCGCAAAATTCTAAAGCACCTAAATCTTAGTCTAAAGAAAAAGCACTTAAGGAATTTTACGGCAAAGCCTAAAAATCTAGGAGTAAAAATAACTATAGCAAAAACTAAGTTTAAAATTAAATATGAGTTAGAAATACAAATATTACGCTACAACGATTAAAAAGGTACAAAATATTAAAAGTTATTAAAAGTTATAAAAATATTAGATTTTATAAAAATATTATTTTTATATTTTATAATTTAAAGTATTAAGTATTATATAATTAAAACTAGTTAAAAGTAATAATTAATTTAAATAACTAAAACTTAATTAATAATAATAAATAAAACTAGGGTTTAAATAATAATAATAAATAATATCCGTAATTATTACGAAATTAGGGTTCAGATGTGGTCCTGTCAGACTCCTCATGCGACTCGCATGGGGTTTAGTTGAAATGCCATGCGACTCGCATGGTGTTCGGATCCAGGCCAAAAGTTGGGCTGCTACAGTACCTTGGCCCGATTATTATTATTTTTTTTTTTTTCGATTTTAAAAGCTTTTTTTTTTTTTTTATATCTTTTTAATTTTTAAACAAAAATATAAATTTTACAAAAACTAATTATAACTTAAAAATTAAAAATATGGCGTTTCGCTTCGGCGAATGCTATTCCCCGGCAGCGGCGCCAAAAATACTTGATGTCGAACGAGGTGTATATAAAATAGTTATTATTTTACTAGAAAAATACTATTAAATACGATACAATTTTACACAAGATATTTATTTATTTATAGAATGGATATACTTAAACCTTGCTACAACACTTATAGGCAGTGTACCTAATCGTACAGTAGTGTAGTTTTTAGTAAGTCCGGTTCGTTCCACAGGGAGATCTTTAAGCAAAGCTCAACGCTATATTAGTTTACTTTTATAAAAATACAAATATATATATAAGTAATATTATTATAAAGGGGGGTTTTTACCGTTTAATGACCGGTTTGTCGATTTTAAAACTTTAGTCGCAGTTAAAACCTAATGTAAAATATTAAATAAATACAAGACTTTAAATTAAAGCGTAAAGTAAATAACGATAATGAAATTGCGAATAATAAAAGTGCGATAAAATAAACTTGCGATAATTAAAAAGTACGATAATTAAAAGTGCGATAAAATGAAATAACAATAAATAAAATGCGATAATTAGAAGTGCAATTAAATATAAAATAAAGGAAATAAAATATGAAATAAAAAGAATTATGCTTATTTAAACTTCCGTAATCATGATGTTTGACGTGTTGATTTTAGTTTTATGCCCTTGGGTTAATTGTCCTTTGTCCTGGATTATTCAATATGTCCGTCTGGTTTTTGTCCATAACAGTCCATCAGTCATAAATATAAATTGCAAGTGTCCTTGTCAAATTATTATTATACCCGAAGATAAATATTCCAACTAATTGGGGATTCGAATTGTAACAAGGTTTTAATACTTTGTTTAATGAATACACCAGGTTATCGACTGCGTGTAAACCAAGGTTTTACTACTTTGTTAACAATTACACCAATTACCCTTGAATGTAATTTCACCCCTGTTTTAATTATTCTAGTGGCTATTAATCCATTCCCGTGTCCGGTTAAATGAACGATTATTCGTACATATAAATACCCCGCCCATCGTGTCCGATCGAGTGTATATGGTAATTTATAGGGACGCCCAATTGTAAATCTTTATATTAACATTAACAAACTTTCATTTAGTTAAACAAATATAAAGCCCATTAATAGCCCATAGTCTAGTTTCCACAAGTGTCGTTCTTTTATCCAAACCCCAATTATGGTACAAAGCCCAATTACCCAATTTTAGTAATTAGCCCAACATCATGATTACTTCGTTTTAAACAAGCATAATAATAACTTAGCTACGAGACATTAATATAAAAAGGTTGAACATAACTTACAATGATTAAAAATAGCGTAGCGTTACACGGACAGAATTTCGACTTACACCTTTACAACATTCGCTAACATACCCTTATTATTAGAATTATAATTAAAATTAAAATATAAATTATAAATATAAATATATATTACTTATGAAGAGGAAGAGAAAAAAGATGTTCAAAACTCGTCAGAAAACTGGCTATTTATAGGACCTGACCAGCAATCTTACACCATGCGACTCGCATGGTTTTGTGCTTCTGGCCATGCGAGTCGCATGGCCACCCTGGATTCAGCCAACTACTTTTGTTTTCTTCTTGCCGACGTAATATAATAATAATAATATATATAATATATAATTATATATAATTATATATATATTATATTATATTCTTGTGCATAGTAGACTAGATATTTTTGGTCCGTTGCGTCGGGCGTTTCTTCTTGGCTCAGGTCCCGGTTCCGGATTTTCGGACGTCCTCGCGTATTATTTTATATCGTGTACTTTGCGTCTTGTAACTTGTACTCTTGTCATTTTGAGACGTTCCTCATCAATATTTTGAACCTTTTTGATTGTATCTTGTACTTTTTAGCTCTTTGGACCTTTTTGTCTTCAATTTGTCGAATCTGCCTTTTGTCTTCACCTTTTATTATTTAAACGAATATCACTTGTAAATAGAACAATTGCAACTAAAAGCTTGTCTTTCTTGAGGAATAATGCTATGAAATATATGTTCGTTTTTAGCATTATCAAAAGACAATAGCAAGGAGTTCTTTTTCAGTAGTTGTATAGTTCGTTTGTGCTCCTTGTAACGTCTTACTAGCATAATATATAGGTTGAAATCGTTTTTCAATCCTTTGTCCTAAAACGGCTCCCATTGCAAAATCACTTGCATCGCACATTAGTTCAAATGGTAGATTCCAATTTGGTGTTATCATGATCGGCGCATTAGTGAGTTTCTCTTTAAGAATGTTAAAAGATTTGATACACTCATCTGAAAAGATGAATGGAGCATCCTTTTCTAGGAGTTTATTCATAGGAGTGGCAATTTTAGAAAAATCTTTTATGAAACGTCGGTAAAAACCGGCATGCCCTAGAAAACTCCTAACACCTATAACATTGGTGGGATGTGGAAGTTTAGCAATTACATCTACTTTAGCTCTATCCACTTCAATTCCTTCTTTTGAAATTTTATGTCCAAGAACGATGCCCTCTTTAACCATGAAATGGCATTTCTCCCAATTAAGTACTAGATTTGATTGTTCGCATCTAATAAGCATTCGTTCAAGATTAGCTAGACATGTTTCAAATGTATCACTGAAGACTGAAAAGTCATCCATGAAAACTTCCATGCATTCTTCTATCATGTCATGAAAAATCGCCATCATACACCTTTGAAAGGTTGCAGGGGCGTTGCTGAAATGTCCCGTTCTTATTGATTAAAAAAGTTCCATATTAATTGATTTCGTTGCTAGGTTTTGACCTCTATATGAGACGTTTTTCAAAGACTGCATTCATTTTTAAAACAAACCATAACCTTTATTTCATAGATAAAGGTTTTAAAAAGCTTTACGTAGATTATCAAATAACGATAATCTAAAATATCCTGTTTACACACGACCATTACATAATGGTTTACAATACAAATATGTTACAACAAAATAAGTTTCTTGAATGCAGTTTTTACACAATATCATACAAGTATGGACTCCAAATCTCGTCCTTATTTAAGTATGCGACAGCGGAAGCTCTTAATAATCACCTGAGAATAAACATGCTTAAAACGTCAACAAAAATGTTGGTGAGTTACAGGTTTAACCTATATATATCAAATCATAATAATAGACCACAAGATTTCATATTTCAATACACATCCCATACATAGAGATAAAAATCATTCATATGGTGAACACCTGGTAATCGACATTAACAAGATGCATATATAAGAATATCCCCATCATTCCGGGACACCCTTCGGATATGATATAAATTTCGAAGTACTAAAGCATCCGGTACTTTGGATGGGGTTTGTTAGGCCCAATAGATCTATCTTTAGGATTCGCGTAAATTAGGGTGTCTGTTCCCTAATTCTTAGATTACCAGACTTAATAAAAAGGGGCATATTCGATTTCGATAATTCAACCATAGAATGTAGTTTCACGTACTTGTGTCTATTTTGTAAATCATTTATAAAACCTGCATGTATTCTCATCCCAAAAATATTAGATTTTAAAAGTGGGACTATAACTCACTTTCACAGATTTTTACTTCGTCGGGAAGTAAGACTTGGCCACTGGTTGATTCACGAACCTATAACAATATATACATATATATCAAAGTATGTTCAAAATATATTTACAACACTTTTAATATATTTTGATGTTTTAAGTTTATTAAGTCAGCTGTCCTCGTTAGTAACCTACAACTAGTTGTCCACAGTTAGATGTACAGAAATAAATCGATAAATATTATCTTGAATCAATCCACGAACCAGTGTATACGTATCTCAGTATTGATCACAACTCAAACTATATATATTTTGGAATCAACCTCAACCCTGTATAGCTAACTCCAACATTCACATATAGAGTGTCTATGGTTGTTCCGAAATATATATAGATGTGTCGACATGATAGGTCGAAACATTGTATACGTGTCTATGGTATCTCAAGATTACATAATATACAATACAAGTTGATTAAGTTTTGGTTGGAATAGATTTGTTACCAATTTTCACGTAGCTAAAATGAGAAAAATTATCCAATCTTGTTTTACCCATAACTTCTTCATTTTAAATCCGTATTGAGTGAATCAAATTGCTATGGTTTTATATTGAACTCTATTTTATGAATCTAAACAGAAAAAGTATAGGTTTATAGTCGGAAAAATAAGTTACAAGTCGTTTTTGTAAAGGTAGTCATTTCAGTCGAAAGAACGACGTCTAGATGACCATTTTAGAAAACATACTTCCACTTTGAGTTTAACCATAATTTTTGGATATAGTTTCATGTTCATAATAAAAATAATTTTCTCAGAATAACAACTTTTAAATCAAAGTTTATCATAGTTTTTAATTAACTAACCCAAAACAGCCCGCGGTGTTACTACGACGGCGTAAATCCGGTTTTACGGTGTTTTTCGTGTTTCCAGGTTTTAAATCATTAAGTTAGCATATCATATAGATATAGAACATGTGTTTAGTTGATTTTAAAAGTCAAGTTAGAAGGATTAACTTTTGTTTGCGAACAAGTTTAGAATTAACTAAACTATGTTCTAGTGATTACAAGTTTAAACCTTCGAATAAGATAGCTTTATATGTATGAATCGAATGATGTTATGAACATCATTACTACCTTAAGTTCCTTGGATAAACCTACTGGAAAAGGGAAAAATGGATCTAGCTTCAACGGATCCTTGGATGGCTCGAAGTTCTTGAAGCAGAATCATGACACGAAAACAAGTTCAAGTAAGATCATCACTTGAAATAAGATTGTTATAGTTATAGAAATTGAACCAAAGTTTGAATATGATTATTACCTTGTATTAGAATGATAACCTACTGTAAGAAACAAAGATTTCTTGAGGTTGGATGATCACCTTACAAGATTGGAAGTGAGCTAGCAAACTTGAAAGTATTCTTGATTTTATGAAACTAGAACTTTTGAAATTTATGAAGAACACTTAGAACTTGAAGATAGAACTTGAGAGAGATCAGTTAGATGAAGAAAATTGAAGAATGAAAGTGTTTGTAGGTGTTTTTGGTCATTGGTGTATGGATTAGATATAAAGGATATGTAATTTTGTTTTCATGTAAATAAGTCATGAATGATTACTCATATTTTTGTAATTTTATGAGATATTTCATGCTAGTTGCCAAATGATGGTTCCCACATGTGTTAGGTGACTCACATGGGCTGCTAAGAGCTGATCATTGGAGTGTATATACCAATAGTACATACATCTAAAAGCTGTGTATTGTACGAGTACGAATACGGGTGCATACGAGTAGAATTGTTGATGAAACTGAACGAGGATGTAATTGTAAGCATTTTTGTTAAGTAGAAGTATTTTGATAAGTGTCTTTAAGTCTTTCAAAAGTGTATGAATACATATTAAAACACTACATGTATATACATTTTAACTGAGTCGTTAAGTCATCGTTAGTCGTTACATGTAAATGTTGTTTTGAAACCTTTAGGTTAACGATCTTGTTGAATGTTGTTAACCCATTGTTTATTATAACAAATGAGATGTTAAATTATTATATTATCATGATATTATGATATATAATATATCTTAGTATGATGTATATACAGTTAAATGTCGTTACAACGATAATCGTTACATATATGTCTCGTTTCGAAATCATTAAGTTAGTAGCCTTATTTTTTACATATGTATTTCATTGTTAATACACTTAATAATATATTTACTTATCATTTAACATAATTAACCAAGTGTATCAATATCTTAATATGATTCATATGTACCTAGTAAGACGTTGTTATAACGATAATCGTTATATATATCGTTTTCGAGTTTCTTAAATTAATAGTCTCATTTTTATGTATATAACTCATTGTTAAAATACCTAATGAGATACATACTTATAATAAAAACATGTTAACTATATATATAACCATATATATGTCATCGTATAGTTTTTACAAGTTTTAACGTTCGTGAATCACCGGTCAACTTGGGTGGTCAATTGTCTATATGAAACATATTTCAATTAATCAAGTCTTAACAAGTTTGATTGCTTAACATGTTGGAAACATTTAATCATGTAAATATCAATCTCAATTAATATATATAAACATGGAAAAGTTCGGGTCACTACAGTACCTACCCGTTAAATAAATTTCGTCCCGAAATTTTAAGCTGTTGAAGGTGTTGACGAATCTTCTGGAAATAGATGCGGGTATTTCTTCTTCATCTGATCTTCACACTCCCAGGTGAACTCGGGTCCTCTACGAGCATTCCATCGAACCTTAACAATTGGTATCTTGTTTTGCTTAAGTCTTTTAACCTCACGATCCATTATTTCGACGGGTTCTTCGATGAATTGAAGTTTTTCGTTGATTTGGATTTCATCTAACGGAATAGTGAGATCTTCTTTAGCAAAACATTTCTTCAAATTCGAGACGTGGAAAGTGTTATGTACAGCCGCGAGTTGTTGAGGTAACTCAAGTCGGTAAGCTACTGGTCCGACACGATCAATAATCTTGAATGGTCCAATATACCTTGGATTTAATTTCCCTCGTTTACTAAATCGAACAACGCCTTTCCAAGGTGCAACTTTAAGCATGACCATCTCTCCAATTTCAAATTCTATATCTTTTCTTTTAATGTCAGCGTAGCTCTTTTGTCGACTTTGGGCGGTTTTCAACCGTTGTTGAATTTGGATGATCTTCTCGGTAGTTTCTTGTATAATCTCCGGACCCGTAATCTGTCTATCCCCCACTTCACTCCAACAAATCGGAGACCTGCACTTTCTACCATAAAGTGCTTCAAACGGCGCCATCTCAATGCTTGAATGGTAGCTGTTGTTGTAGGAAAATTCTGCTAACGGTAGATGTCGATCCCAACTGTTTCCGAAATCAATAACACATGCTCGTAGCATGTCTTCAAGCGTTTGTATCGTCCTTTCGCTCTGCCCATCAGTTTGTGGATGATAGGCAGTACTCATGTCTAGACGAGTTCCTAATGCTTGCTGTAATGTCTGCCAGAATCTTGAAATAAATCTGCCATCCCTATCAGAGATAATAGAGATTGGTATTCCATGTCTGGATATGACTTCCTTCAAATACAGTCGTGCTAACTTCTCCATCTTGTCATCTTCTCTTATTGGCAGGAAGTGTGCTGATTTGGTGAGACGATCAACTATTACCCAAATAGTATCAAAACCACTTGCAGTCCTTGGCAATTTAGTGATGAAATCCATGGTAATGTTTTCCCATTTCCATTCTGGGATTTCGGGTTGTTGAAGTAGACCTGATGGTTTCTGATGCTCAGCTTTGACCTTAGAACACGTCAAACATTCTCCTACGTATTTAGCAACATCGGATTTCATACCCGGCCACCAAAAATATTTCCTGAGATCCTTGTACATCTTCCCCGTTCCAGGATGTATTGAGTATCTGGTTTTATGAGCTTCTCTAAGTACCATTTCTCTCATATCTCCAAATTTTGGTACCCAAATCCTTTCAGCCCTATACCGGGTTCCATCTTCCCGAATATTAAGATGCTTCTCCGATCCTTTGGGTATTTCATCCTTTAAATTTCCCTCTTTTAAAACTCCTTGTTGCGCCTCCTTTATTTGAGTAGTAAGGTTATTATGAATCATTATATTCATAGATTTTACTCGAATGGGTTCTCTGTCCTTCCTGCTCAAGGCATCGGCTACCACATTTGCCTTCCCCGGGTGGTAACGAATCTCAAAGTCGTAATCATTCAATAATTCAATCCACCTACGCTGCCTCATATTCAGTTGTTTCTGATTAAATATGTGTTGAAGACTTTTGTGGTCGGTATATATAATACTTTTGACCCCATATAAGTAGTGCCTCCAAGTCTTTAATGCAAAAACAACCGCGCCTAATTCCATATCATGCGTCGTATAATTTTGTTCGTGAATCTTCAATTGTCTAGACGCATAAGCAATCACCTTCGTTCGTTGCATTAATACACAACCGAGACCTTGCTTTGATGCGTCACAATAAATCACAAAATCATCATTCCCTTCAGGCAATGACAATATAGGTGCCGTAGTTAGCTTTTTCTTCAATAACTGAAACGCTTTCTCTTGTTCATCATTCCATTCAAATTTCTTCCCTTTATGCGTTAATGCAGTCAAGGGTTTTGCTATTCTGGAAAAGTCTTGGATGAACCTTCTGTAGTAACCAGCTAGTCCTAAAAACTGGCGTATGTGTTTTGGAGTTTTCGGGGTTTCCCACTTTTCAACAGTTTCTATCTTTGCCGGATCCACCTTAATACCTTCTTTGTTCACTATGTGACCGAGGAATTGAACTTCTTCCAACCAAAATGCACACTTTGAAAACTTAGCGTACAATTCTTCTTTCCTCAATACTTCTAACACCTTTCTCAAATGTTCACCGTGTTCTTGGTCATTCTTTGAGTAAATAAGTATGTCATCAATGAAAACAATGACAAACTTGTCAAGGTATGGTCCACACACTCGGTTCATAAGGTCCATGAACATAGCTGGTGCATTAGTTAAACCAAACGGCATGACCATAAACTCGTAATGACCGTAACGTGTTCTGAAAGCAGTCTTTGGAATATCATCTTCTTTCACCCGCATTTGATGGTACCCGGAACGTAAGTCAATCTTTGAATAAACAGACGAGCCTTGTAGTTGATCAAATAAGTCGTCGATTCTCGGTAGTGGGTAGCGGTTCTTGATGGTAAGTTTGTTCAACTCTCGGTAGTCGATACACAACCTGAATGTACCATCTTTCTTCTTGACAAACAAAACAGGAGCTCCCCATGATGATGTGCTTGGTCGAATGAAACCACGCTCTAAAAGTTCTTGTAATTGGCTTTGTAGTTCTTTCATCTCGCTGGGTGCGAGTCTGTAAGGAGCACGAGCTATTGGTGCAGCTCCTGGTACAAGATCTATTTGAAATTCAACGGATCGATGTGGGGGTAATCCCGGTAATTCTTTCGGAAATACATCGGGAAATTCTTTTGCAATGGGAACATCATTGATGCTCTTTTCTTCAGTTTGTACTTTCTCGACGTGTGCTAGAACAGCATAGCAACCTTTTCTTATTAGTTTTTGTGCCTTCAAATTACTAATAAGATGTAGCTTCGTGTTGCCCTTTTCTCCGTACACCATTAAGGGTTTTCCTTTTTCTCGTATAATGCGAATTGCATTTTTGTAACAGACGATCTCCGCTTTCACTTCTTTCAACCAGTCCATACCGATTATCACATCAAAACTCCCTAACTCTACTGGTATCAAATCAATCTTAAATGTTTCGCTAACCAGTTTAATTTCTTGATTCCGACATATATTATCTGCTGAAATTAATTTACCATTTGCTAATTCGAGTAAAAATTTACTATCCAAAGGCGTCAATGGACAACTTAATTTAGCACAAAAATCTCTACTCATATAGCTTCTATCCGCACCCGAATCAAATAAAACGTAAGCAGATTTATTGTCAATAAGAAACGTACCCGTAACAAGCTCCGGGTCTTCCTGTGCTTCTGCCGCATTAATATTGAAAACACTTCCGCGGCCTTGTCCATTCGTGTTCTCCTGGTTCGGGCAATTTCTAATAATGTGGCCCGGTTTTCCACATTTATAACAAACTACATTGGCATAACTTGCTCCGACACTACTTGCTCCGCCATTACTCGTTCCGACACCATTTGTTCCTTTCGTTCTATTAACCCCTGGTCCGTAGACCTCACACTTCGCCGCGCTATGACCTTTTCTTTTACACTTGATGCAAAATTTGGTGCAGAACCCCGAGTGATACTTTTCACACCTTTGGCATAGCTGCTTCTGATTGTTGTTGTTGTTGCGGTTATTATTGTTGTTGGGATGATTGTTGTAGTTGCTGTTGCTGTTGTTGTTGTTGTTATTGTTGGGCCGTTTGTTGTAGTTGCGATTGATGTTGCGATTGTTGGGATAATTGTTGCGATTATTGTTGTAATTGCTATTGTTGTTGTATTGGTGATTCTTATCACCGTTTTCCTCCCACTTTCTTTTGACTTGCTTCACATTGGCCTCTTCAGCAGTCTGTTCTTTAATTCTTTCTTCAATCTGGTTCACTAGTTTGTGAGCCATTCTACATGCCTGTTGTATAGAGGCGGGCTCGTGTGAACTTATATCTTCTTGGATTCTTTCCGGTAATCCTTTCACAAATGCGTCGATCTTCTCTTCCTCATCTTCGAATGCTCCCGGACACAATAGGCAAAATTCTGTGAATCGTCTTTCGTACGTGGTAATATCAAATCCTTGGGTTCGTAACCCTCTAAGTTCTGTCTTGAGCTTATTGACCTCGGTTCTGGGACGGTACTTCTCGTTCATCAAGTGCTTGAATGCTGACCACGGTAGTGCGTACGCATCGTCTTGTCCCACTTGCTCTAGATAGGTATTCCACCATGTTAACGCAGAACCTGTGAAGGTATGCGTAGCGTACTTCACTTTGTCCTCTTCAGTACACTTACTTATGGCAAACACCGATTCGACCTTCTCGGTCCACCGTTTCAATCCGATCGGTCCTTCGGTTCCATCAAATTCCAAAGGTTTGCAAGCAGTGAATTCTTTGTAGGTGCATCCTACACGATTTCCTGTACTGCTAGATCCAAGGTTATTGTTGGTATGTAGCGCAGCCTGTACTGCGGCTATGTTTGAAGCTAGAAAAGTACGGAATTCCTCTTCATTCATATTCACGGTGTGTCGAGTAGTCGGTGCCATTTCCTTCAAAATAGTCAAATGGAACAAGTTAATCATACAGAATATTAAGAGTAGTTAATAGTATTTCGTAGCATAATATGAACTCATTTATAAAAGCTTTTTCTTCATATTAGCGTTTTATAAGTTTAAATTCGGGTAGTACCTACCCGTTAAGTTCATACTTAGTAGCTAATATACAATTCAACTACTACAATTCTATATGAAAAACTGATTATAATAATATTTCGCGTTCAAACTTTTATACAATATTTTACAAACTTACAATACCGCTTATTTTACATAAAGCATGAAATATAGCACACAATAACTTTGATACAAGATAGTTGTGAAGATAATTCTAGCTAGTACACAAGTCGTTCAGCAAAGGCAATAAAGACACGTAATTCATACGTCCAGAAACAAGTCATGCATTCTGGTTTTACTAGGACTACTTCCCATCCTTGGTCTTGTGCAACATAACCGTTATGGCCGTTGATAAGACAGCGTGTTGTAACGTCGTCAAAGGGACGAGGGTTACGTAATGTCCAACAGTCCCGTAATAATCTAAAAACCTCATTTCTTACCCCAATTACCGACTCCGTCACTTGTGGAAACGTTTTGTTTAATAGTTGTAGCCCGATGTTCTTGTTCTCACTTTGGTGAGAAGCGAACATTACTAATCCGTAAGCATAACATGCTTCTTTATGTTGCATGTTAGCCGCTTTTTCTAAATCACGAAGTCCAATATTCGGATATATTGAGTCAAAATAATTTCTTAACCCGTTGCGTAAAATAGCATTTGGGTTCCCCGCAATATATGCGTCAAAGTAAACACATCGTAACTTATGGGTTTCCCAATGTGATATCCCCCATCTTTCAAACGAAAGTCTCTTATAAACCAAGACATTCTTGGAACGTTCTTCGAATGTCTTACAAACTGATCTCGCCTTAAATAGTTGTGCCGAGGAATTCTGGCCGACTCTAGACAATATTTCATCAATCATGTCTCCGGGTAGGTCTCTTAAAATATTGGGTTGTCTATCCATTTTGTGTTTTTAAACTGTAAAATAGACAAGAGTTAGATTCATAAAAAAATACTTATTAATACAAGCAATTTTTACATATATCATAAAGCATAAGAACGCTATATTACATATATTACACCACACGAATACAACTATCTTATTCCGACTCGCTCGTTTCTTCTTCTTCGGTTTTGGTTCGTTTTGCCAAGTTTCTAGGGATATATGATGTTCCCCTAATACGAGCCGTCGTTGTCCACATTGGTTTAGAAAAACCTGGTGGTTTAGAGGTTCCCGGGTCATTGTTACAACTTAAGAACTTCGGGGGTTGACGATACATATAAAGTTCATCGGGGTTGGAATTAGATTTCTCTATTTTTATGCCCTTTCCCTTATTATTTTCTTTTGCCTTTTTAAATTCAGTTGGGGTAATTTCTATAACATCATTGGAATTCTCGTCGGAATCCGATTCATCGGAGAATTGGTAATCCTCCCAATATTTTGCTTCCTTGGCGGAAACACCATTGACCATAATTAACCTTGGTCGGTTGGTTGAGGATTCTCTTTTACTTAACCGTTTTATTATTTCCCCCACCGGTTCCGATTCTTCTTCCGGTTCCGATTCTTCGTCCGGTTCCGATTCTTCTTCCGGTTCCGACTCTTCTTCCGGTTCCTCTTCGGGAACTTGTGAATCAGTCCATGAATCATTCCAATTTACATTTGACTCTTCATTATTATTAGGTGAGTCAATGGGACTTGTTCTAGAGGTAGACATCTATCACATAATATCAAACACGTTAAGAGATTAATATATCACATAATATTCATATGTTAAAAATATATAGTTTCCAACAAAAATGTTAAGCAATCATTTTTAAAGAAAACACGGTCGAAGTCCAGAATCACTAATGCATCCTAACAAACTCGATAAGACACACTAATGCAAATTTTCTGGTTCTCTAAGACCAACGCTCGGATACCAACTGAAATGTCCCGTTCTTATTGATTAAAAACGTTCCATATTAATTGATTTCGTTGCGAGGTTTTGACCTCTATATGAGACGTTTTTCAAAGACTGCATTCATTTTTAAAACAAACCATAACCTTTATTTCATAGATAAATGTTTTAAAAAGCTTTACGTAGATTATCAAATAACGATAATCTAAAATATCCTGTTTACACACGACCATTACATAATGGTTTACAATACAAATATGTTACAACAAAATAAGTTTCTTGAATGCAGTTTTTACACAATATCATACAAGTATGGACTCCAAATCTCGTCCTTATTTAAGTATGCGATAGCGGAAGCTCTTAATAATCACCTGAGAATAAACATGCTTAAAACGTCAACAAAAATGTTGGTGAGTTATAGGTTTAACCTATATATATCAAATCATAATAATAGACCACAAGATTTCATATTTCAATACACATCCCATACATAGAGATAAAAATCATTCATATGGTGAACACCTGGTAATCGACATTAACAAGATGTATATATAAGAATATCCCCATCATTCCGGGACACCCTTCGGATATGATATAAATTTCGAAGTACTAAAGCATCCGGTACTTTGGATGGGGTTTGTTAGGCCCAATAGATCTATCTTTAGGATTCGCGTCAATTAGGGTGTCTGTTCCCTAATTCTTAGATTACCAGACTTAATAAAAAGGGGCATATTCGATTTCGATAATTCAACCATAGAATGTAGTTTCACGTACTTGTGTCTATTTTGTAAATCATTTATAAAACCTGCATGTATTCTCATCCCAAAAATATTAGATTTTAAAAGTGGGACTATAACTCACTTTCACAGATTTTTACTTCGTCGGGAAGTAAGACTTGGCCACTGGTTGATTCACGAACCTATAACAATATATACATATATATCAAAGTATGTTCAAAATATATTTACAACACTTTTAATATATTTTGATGTTTTAAGTTTATTAAGTCAGCTGTCCTCGTTAGTAACCTACAACTAGTTGTCCACAGTTAGATGTACAGAAATAAATCGATAAATATTATCTTGAATCAATCCACGACCCAGTGTATACGTATCTCAGTATTGATCACAACTCAAACTATATATATTTTGGAATCAACCTCAACCCTGTATAGCTAACTCCAACATTCACATATAGAGTGTCTATGGTTGTTCCGAAATATATATAGATGTGTCGACATGATAGGTCGAAACATTGTATACGTGTCTATGGTATCTCAAGATTACATAATATACAATACAAGTTGATTAAGTTTTGGTTGGAATAGATTTGTTACCAATTTTCACGTAGCTAAAATGAGAAAAATTATCCAATCTTGTTTTACCCATAACTTCTTCATTTTAAATCCGTATTGAGTGAATCAAATTGCTATGGTTTTATATTGAACTCTATTTTATGAATCTAAATAGAAAAAGTATAGGTTTATAGTCGGAAAAATAAGTTACAAGTCGTTTTTGTAAAGGTAGTCATTTCAGTCGAAAGAACGACGTCTAGATGACCATTTTAGAAAACATACTTCCACTTTGAGTTTAACCATAATTTTTGGATATAGTTTCATGTTCATAATAAAAATCATTTTCTCAGAATAACAACTTTTAAATCAAAGTTTATCATAGTTTTTAATTAACTAACCCAAAACAGCCCGCGGTGTTACTACGACGGCGTAAATCCGGTTTTACGGTGTTTTTCGTGTTTCCAGGTTTTAAATCATTAAGTTAGCATATCATATAGATATAGAACATGTGTTTAGTTGATTTTAAAAGTCAAGTTAGAAGGATTAACTTTTGTTTGTTAACAAGTTTAGAATTAACTAAACTATGTTCTAGTGATTACAAGTTTAAACCTTCGAATAAGATAGCTTTATATGTATGAATCGAATGATGTTATGAACATCATTACTACCTTAAGTTCCTTGGATAAACCTACTGGAAAAGGGAAAAATGGATCTAGCTTCAACGGATCCTTGGATGGCTCGAAGTTCTTGAAGCAGAATCATGACACGAAAACAAGTTCAAGTAAGATCATCACTTGAAATAAGATTGTTATAGTTATAGAAATTGAACCAAAGTTTGAATATGATTATTACCTTGTATTAGAATGATAACCTACTGTAAGAAACAAAGATTTCTTGAGGTTGGATGATCACCTTACAAGATTGGAAGTGAGCTAGCAAACTTGAAAGTATTCTTGATTTTATGAAACTAGAACTTTTGAAATTTATGAAGAACACTTAGAACTTGAAGATAGAACTTGAGAGAGATCAATTAGATGAAGAAAATTGAAGAATGAAAGTGTTTGTAGGTGTTTTTGGTCGTTGGTGTATGGATTAGATATAAAGGATATGTAATTTTGTTTTCATGTAAATAAGTCATGAATGATTACTCATATTTTTGTAATTTTATGAGATATTTCATGCTAGTTGCCAAATGATGGTTCCCACATGTGTTAGGTGACTCACATGGGCTGCTAAGAGCTGATCATTGGAGTGTATATACCAATAGTACATACATCTAAAAGCTGTGTATTGTACGAGTACGAATACGGGTGCATACGAGTAGAATTGTTGATGAAACTGAACGAGGATGTAATTGTAAGCATTTTTGTTAAGTAGAAGTATTTTGATAAGTGTCTTTAAGTCTTTCAAAAGTGTATGAATACATATTAAAACACTACATGTATATACATTTTAACTGAGTCGTTAAGTCATCGTTAGTCGTTACATGTAAATGTTGTTTTGAAACCTTTAGGTTAACGATCTTGTTGAATGTTGTTAACCCATTGTTTATTATAACAAATGAGATGTTAAATTATTATATTATCATGATATTATGATATATAATATATCTTAGTATGATGTATATACAGTTAAATGTCGTTACAACGATAATCGTTACATATATGTCTCGTTTCGAAATCATTAAGTTAGTAGCCTTATTTTTTACATATGTATTTCATTGTTAATACACTTAATAATATATTTACTTATCATTTAACATAATTAACCAAGTGTATCAATATCTTAATATGATTCATATGTACCTAGTAAGACGTTGTTATAACGATAATCGTTATATATATATCGTTTTCGAGTTTCTTAAATTAATAGTCTCATTTTTATGTATATAACTCATTGTTAAAATACCTAATGAGATACATACTTATAATAAAAACATGTTAACTATATATATAACCATATATATGTCATCGTATAGTTTTTACAAGTTTTAACGTTCGTGAATCACCGGTCAACTTGGGTGGTCAATTGTCTATATGAAACATATTTCAATTAATCAAGTCTTAACAAGTTTGATTGCTTAACATGTTGGAAACATTTAATCATGTAAATATCAATCTCAATTAATATATATAAACATGGAAAAGTTCGGGTCACTACAGTTGCAAAGTCCAAATGGCATGCGTTTGTAAGCAAAAGTACCATAAGGGCACGTGAATGTGGTTTTCTCTTGGTCCTCGGGTGCTATTGGAATTTGAAAATATCCGGAAAATCCATCTAGAAAACAATAGTAACTATTTCCGGCTAATCTTTCCAACATTTGATCAATGAAAGGTAAGGGAAAGTGATCTTTTCTGGTGGCGTCATTTAATTTTCTATAATCAATACATACACGCCATCCTGTTACATTCCTAGTAGGAATAAGCTCATTTTTCTCATTTGTAATGACAGTCATGCCACCCTTCTTAGGCACGCATTGAACTGGGCTTACCCATGGACTATCAGAAATTGGATAAATTAGACCTGCGTCTAGCAGTTTAATAATTTCTTTTTTAACTATATCTTGCATATTAGGATTTAGTCTTGGTTGGCGTTGCACATACATTTTATGACCTTCTTCCATAAGGATTTTATGTGTGCAATACGAAGGACTTATTCCTTTAATATCATGAATCTTCCATGCAATGGCTGGTTTATGAGCTTTTAACACAGAAATGAGTTGTGATTTCTCATTTTCAGTAAGAGAAGACGATATTATTACAGGTAATTCAGATTCACCATGTAAATAAGCGTATTCCAAATGGTTTGGAAGTAGCTTTAACTCTAATTTCGGTGGTTCTTCTATCGATGATTTATATCGATATCTTTCTTCTTCTTTTAGCATTTGAATTTCTTCTGTTGTTGGTTCATATCCATTAGCTATAAGTGTAGCTAACATTTCAGCTTCATCAATTTGTTCTGTTCCTTCTCCTAAAGAACATTCTCCTGTTCCTTGTAATTCTAGAAATTCTTCTAATAATTCTGCATGTGCATCTATAGTTTGAATATAATAACATGTATCATCTGCAGATTGTGGTTGTTGCATTGCTCTATCAACTGAAAAGGTAACACTCTTATCCTCTATACTTAGGGTCAATTTCTTACCGAACACGTCTATCATTGCTTTAGCCGTGTTTAAGAATGGTCTTCCTAATATGAGAGGAACTTGAGAATCTTCTTCCATGTCCAGAACAACAAAATCTACTGGAAATACTAAAGTACCAACTTTAACTAGCATGTTCTCCATTATCCCTCTAGGATATTTTATTGATCTATCGGCTAGTTGTATGCTTATTCTGGTTGGTTTCAATTCTCCAAGGTCTAGTTTAGCGTATAGTGAATATGGCATTAGATTTATACTAGCACCTAAGTCTGCCAATGCTTCTATTGAACTAAGACTACCCAGAAAACATGAAATTGTGAAACTTCCTGGATCAGATAGTTTTTCCGGTATCTTATTCAACAGCACTGCTGAACAATTAGCATTCATGGTAACAGCCGAGAGTTCTTCCATTTTCTTTCTATTTGAGATTAGATCTTTCAAGAATTTAGCATATCTAGGCATTCCTGAAATCACATCAATGAAAGGAAGATTTACATTTATCTGTTTAAACATATCCAAGAATTTGGATTGCTCGGCTTCAAGTTTCTCTTTCTTCATTTTACTCGGGTAAGGAAGTGGTGGTTGGTATGGTTTAACATAAGGTTTAGCCTTAACTGTGTTATCTTCATTAACCTTTTCAACTACCAGTTCTTTTTCCTTATCTTGATTAGGTTGTGGTTCTTGTGGAGTAGGAATAGCTTCATCAGAAGTTACAGGTATTTCAGGTGGTTTAAGTGTTGTACCACTTCTTGTGGTAATGGCTTTAGCTGTTTCATTCCGGAGGTTAGCATTTGTATCACTAGGTAGACTTCCCGGTTTTCTTTCACCTATTAACCTTTCTAGGTTACTTACTTCTTGTTCTAGATTTTGAATAGAAGCTTGTTGATTTCTAAATGCTTGAGCATTTTGTTCATTAGTTTGTTTCTGAGATGTGAAAAACTGCGTTTGAGTTTCAACTAGCTTCGTCATCATATCTTCTAAATTCGGCTTTTTATCATCGGTTTGTTGTGGTGGTTTGTTTTGAAAATTAGGTCTTTGCTGATTGTAATTATTATTGGATACTTGTTGATTGCTAGGACCTTGTTGGTTGTTGTATGGAATATTTCTTTTATAGTTCTGGTTTTGATTGTAAATAGGTCTTGGCGGTTGATAATTATTCTGATAATTATTTCCAGGCCTTTGGTTTATGTATGAAATGTTCTCTCTTTGTTCCATTGTTAGTTCAATACTGAGACAATCTTTTGTCAAATGTGGTCCTCCACACTGCTCACAACTAATTCGTATTAAGTGAATATCTTTAGTCATCTTTTCCATTCGTCTCTCAACAGCATCTATCTTTGCGGAAATGGAATCTAAGTCATGGCTAGAATCGGCTCTAGCTGCTTTAGATGATCTAACGATATCTTTTTCTTGGTGCCACTCATGTGAGTGAGAAGCAGTGTTATCAATAATTTTGTAAGCATCAGTTTCAGTTTTCTTCATAATAGAACCACCAGCTGCTATATCTATGTCTTTCCTTGTAGTGATGTCGCATCCTTGGTAGAATATTTGTACTATTTGACAGGTGTCTAAACCATGTTGCGGACATCCTCTTAATAACTTTCCAAATCTTGTCCACGCCTCATATAGAGTTTCATTTGGCTTCTGTGTAAACGTAACAATTTCTGCTTGAAGTCTTACGGCTTTAGATGCCGAAAAGAATTGTTTAAGAAATTTTTCAACTAAAACATCCCATGTATCAATCGCCCCTTCAGGTAACGATTCCAACCAATCTTTGGCTTCTCCCTTTAAAGTCCAGGGAAATAACATGAGATATATCTGTTCATCCTCCACTTCTCGGATTTTAAATAGTGTGCATATCCTATTAAAGGTAAGAAGATGTTCATTTGGATCTTCCTTCGGCGCACCACTAAATTGGCATTGATTAGTCACCATGTGTAGAATTTGTCCTTTGATTTCATAATCTGGCGCATTAATGTCTGGATGAGTAATTGCGTAACCTTGGCCAGTGCGTTTAGCTCTCATTCGGTCTTCCATACTTAAAGGTTCCAGATTCTCCATAATTGAATTTGTTGAATCAGAATCACTAGAGGATTCTGATTTAATGGTTCGTTCCTCAACAATCTTTGTTTGAATGATTGGTGGTTCCGGAGGAAAATTTAATGGTTCAGGATCTACGAATCGTCCCTGAATATTCTCCGGATTCTCAATTGTGAGGTCGGGTTTAAAAAATGGATTATCGGAAATTTGAACTGGAGTACTTGCTAAATGTCTTGATCTAGTTACAGGTGGTGAACGTCTTGCTCGGTGCATTCACTGAATATCCTATTAGTTTTTTTAAAAAGGAAAGAAAAATTATATAAGTTATCCAATTAATAGACTTTTCTGATTTTGCCCACGTTTCGAATAGCCAAAAGATGCAGCAGAGGGGCAGGATTCGTTTGGTCTCAATATAATTGAGGACTGTTTGGCTCTAATAACCCGGTCCACGTACAAATCCAACTATTACTACGAACCAGAAAATTTTGATGTCTATCAATTTAACCACTTAAAATAAATTTTCGTAATTTTAAGAAATTTAGATAAGAAGTAGAATAAAAATCTATGTCCTAAAAACTAGAATAGCGAGAAATAAGAAAGAAAAAGAGCGCGTCGAAAAAGATCGAAAAAGAGAAGGGGTGAAAAATAAAAGGCGTCGAAAAATAAGAAAAAGAAAAAAAAATGACTTATAAAACTTAAAAATACTCGACTAACCTAACCTTATTACCACAACTAACTTAAAATTATAATCGCAAATTGAGATTATTAATTGGAATGATAATTGATACATAGGTAAAAGTTGTCTAAAAATATTAAAGCTTACAGGAAAAACTAAATCCCAAATGGCAATAACTTAAAAAGAAACTAAAACTTAAAAAGGCGTCTCAAAATTCTAAAGTTCCTAAATCTTAGTCTAAAAAAAAAGCACTTAAGAGATTTTACGGCAAAGCCTAAAAATCTAGAAGTAAAAATAACTATGGCAAAAACTAAGTTTAAAACTAAATACTAGCGAAGAATACAAATATTACGCTAAAACAATTAAAAAGAGACAAAATATAAAAATATACTAAAAGTTGTAAAAAGTACAATTTTTATAAAAATATTATTTTTATATTATTTATTTTATAAAACTATTAATTTTATATATAATAAAACTAATTAAAATTTAAAATACAATTTAATTTAAAAACTTAAACTAATTATAATAATAATTAAGTAATTAAGGTTTATTAATAATAATAATAAAATCCATAATTAATGCGAAATTAGGGTTCTGTCACGTGTGTCAGGGAGGCTCCGCGAGTCGCGGTATTCGAGGCTGCAAACTCCGCGAGTCGCGGGGTTCCAATTTTTTTTTTAAAAAATTCGACGCTTTTTTTTATATTTTCTGTTTAAATCAAAATATTTATATAATAAAAACTTATATTTAAAAACTAAAATAAAAATAGAACTACTTTATAATTTTAAAAATATCTTAAAAATAGATTTATATATATATTAAATTTTTTTTTTCGGTTTTTTTATGTTCTAAATAAACACAAAATATTTAAATAAAACTTATATTTTTATAAAATAAAAATAAAGAAACTTTATAAAACTTAAATATTTAACAAACTCTTAAAAATATTTATATTTTTGTTTTCTTTTTATATTTTCGAATAATTAAAAACGTATTTTTTACAAAAACGTATTTTTATAAAAGTAAACTAAAAATAAAAATCTTTTTTTTTATATTAGCGTTGCGCTTCCGGATTTTAAGCGAGTCCCCGGCAGCGGCGCCAAAAATACTTGATATTATGCGAGGTGTATATAAAATAGCTTTTAAATTTTAGCAGGAAATACTATTAAAAACGATACAATTTTATACAAGATATTTATTTATTTATAGAATGGATATACTTAAACCTTGCTACAACACTTATAGGCAGTGTACCTAATCGTACACTAGTGTAGTTTTTAGTAAGTACGGTTCGTTTCACAGGGAATCTTTTTCACAAAGCTTAACGCTATATTAGTTTAAATTTATAAAAATACAAATATATATATAAGTAATATTATTATTATAAAGGGGGGGGGGGTTTTTACCGTTTAATGACCGGTTTGTCGATTTTAAAACTTTAGTCGCAGTTAAAACCAAATGTAAAATAATAAATAAATACAAGACTTAATTTAAAGCGTAAAGTAAATAACGATAATGAAATTGCGAATAATAAAAGTGCGATAAAATAAACTTGCGATAATTAAAAAGTACGATAATTAAAAGTGCAATTAAATATAATAACAATAAATAAAAGTGCTATAATTAGAAGTGCAATTAAATATAAAATAAAGGAAATTAAATATGAAATAAAAGAATTATGCTTATTTAAACTTACGTAATCATGATGTTTGACGTGTTGGTTTTAGTTTTATGCCCATGGGTTAATTGTCCTTTGTCCTGGATTATTTAATATGTCCATACGGATTTTGTCCATAATAGTCCATCAGTCATAAATATAAAGAGCGAAAGCCTTCGTCAAATTATTCTTATTCCCGAAGTCAAATATTCCAACTAATTGGGGATTCGAATTGTAACAAGGTTTTAATACTTTGTTTAATGAATACACCAGGTTATCGACTGCGTGTAAACCAAGGTTTTACTACTTTGTTAACAATTACACCAATTACCCTTGAATGTAATTCACCCCTGTTTCAACAAGTCTATTAACTATTAATCCAGTTCCGTATCCGGTAAAATGAATAATTATTGGTATTTATAGATATCCCGCCCACCGTATCCAGTCAAGCGTATGTGGTTATATATAAATACGTCGAATTATAAGTTTGTATATTAAATTAACAAGGTATTGTTTAGTTAATATAAAACCCATTAATAGCCCATAGTCTAATTTCCATAAGTATCGTTCTTTTATCCAAACCCCAATTATGGTACAAAGCCCAATTACCCAATTTTAGTAATTAGCCCAACATCATGATTACTTCGGTATTAAATAAGCATAATAATAACTTAGCTACGAGACATTAAATTAAAAAGGTTGAACATAACTTACAATGATTAAAAATAGCGTAGCGTTACACGGACAGAATTTCGACTTACACCCTTACAACATTTGCTAACATACCCTTATTATTAGGATTAAAATTAAAATTAAAATTAAAATATAAAATATAAATATAAATATTACGTATATAGATAGAGAGATTGATGGATATTGGATGAAAAATTGATCAGAATTCGTTGGGCTTTATAGGGAGTTTCAGTTTTTGGGGCTCCGCGACTCGCGGCCCATTCCTTCTTCAAACTCCGCGAGTCGCGGAGTTTGTAATTACAGCTCACTCCATTTTGGCTCTTTGTTTACCGACGGTTTATTATATAAATATAATATATATATAATTTATATAATTAATTATATATTATATTATATTTATATACATAGTTAACTTGTAATTTTTAGTCCGTTGCGTCGAGCGTTGAGAGTTGACTCTGGTCCCGGTTCCGGATTTTCGAACATCCTTTCGTACAATTTAATATCTTGTACTTTGCGTTTTGAATCTTGTACTCTTGTAATTTCGAGACGTTTCTTATCAATAATTGGAACCTCTTTGATTGTCTTTTGTACTTTTGAGCTTTTTGGTCGTTTGCGTCTTCAATTCGTCGAATCTGTCTTTTGTCTTCACCTTTTATTATTTAAACGATTATCACTTGTAAATAGAACAATTGCAACTAAAAGCTTGTCTTTCTTGAGGAATAATGCTATGAAATATATGTTCGTTTTTAGCATTATCAGACTTCAAGACACTTATCAAAATACTTCTACTTAACAAAAATGCTTACAATTACATCATCGTTCAGTTTCATCAACAATTCTACTCGTATGCACCCGTATTCGTACTCGTACAATACACATCTTTTAGATGTATGTACTATTGGTATATACACTCCAATGATCAGCTCTTAGCAATCCATGTAAGTCACCTAACATATGTGGGAACCATCATTTGGCAACTAGCATGAAATATCTCATAAAATTACAAAAATATGAGTAATCATTCATGACTTATTTACATGAAAACAAAATTGCATATCCTTTATATCTAATCCATACACCAACTACCAAAAACACCTACAAACACTTTCATTCTTCAATTTTCTTCATCTAATTGATCTCTCTCAAGTTCTATCTTCAAGTTCTAAGTGTTCTTCATAAATTCTACAAGTTCTAGTTTCATAAAATCAAGAATAATTCCAAGTTTGATAGCTTACTTCCAATCTTGTAGAGTGATCATCCAACCTCAAGAAATCTTTCTTATTTATAGTAAGATATCTTTCTAATACAAGGTAATACTCATATTCAAACTTTGATTCAATTTCTATAATTATAACAATCTTATTTCGAGTGAAAATCTTACTTGAACTGTTTTCGTGTCATGATTCTGCTTCAAGAACTTTCAAGCCATCCAAGGATCCTTTGAAGCTAGATCCATTTTTCTCATTTCCACTAGCTTTATCCAGAAAACTTGAGGTAGTAATGATGTTCATAACATCATTCGATTCATACATATAAAGCTATCTTATTCGAAGGTTTAAACTTGTAATCACTAGAACATAGTTTAGTTAATTCTAAACTTGTTCGCAAACAAAAGTTAATCCTTCTAACTTGACTTTTAAAATCAACTAAACACATGTTCTATATCTATATGATATGCTAACTTAATGATTTAAAACCTGAAAACACGAAGAACACCGTAAAACCGGACATACGCCGTCGTAGTAACACCGCGAGCTGTTTTGGGTTAGTTAATTAAAAACTATGATAAACTTTGATTTAAAAGTTGTTCTTCTGGGAAAATGATTTTTCTTATGAACATGAAACTATATCCAAAAATCATGGTTAAACTCAAAGTGAAAGTATGTTTTCCAAAATGGTCATCAAGATGTCGTTTTTTTCGACGGAAATGACTACCTCTTTAGTAATTGACATGTAACTTAAATTTCCAACTATAAACCTATACCTTTTCTATTTAGATTCATAAAATAGAATTCAATATGAAACCATAGCAATTTGATTCACTCAAAACGGATTTAAAACGAAGAAGTTATGGGTAAAACAAGATTGGAAACTTTTTCTTGTTGTAGCAACGTGAAAATTGGTAACAAATCTATATTAATCATATTCTAGCTAACTTATATTGTATTATACATGTATTCTAATATATTATGTAATCTTGGGATACCATAGACACGTATGCAAATGTTTTGACATATCATATCGACCCATGTGTATATATTATTTGGAACAACCATAGACACTCTATATGCAGTAATGTGGGAGTTAGCTATACAGGGTTGAGGTTGATTCCAAAAATATATATACTTTGAGTTGTGATCTAGCCTGAGACATGTATACACTGGGTCGTGGATTGATTCAAGATAATATATATCAATTTTTTTTCTGTACATCTAACGTTGGACAACTAGTTGTAAGTTACTAATGAGGACAGCTGACTTAATAAACTTAAAACATCAAAATGTATTAAAAGTGTTGTAAATATATTTTGAACATACTTTGATATATATGTACATATTTGTTATAGGTTCGTGAATCAACCAGTGGCCAAGTCTTACTTCCCGACGAAGTAAAAATCTGTAAAAGTGAGTTATAGTCCCACTTTTAAAATCTAATATTTTTGGGATGAGAATACATGCAGGTTTTATAAATGATTTACAAAATAGACACAAGTACGTGAAACTACATTCTATGGTTGAATTATTGAAATCGAATATGCCCCTTTTTATTAAGTCTGGTAATCTAAGAATTAGGAAACAGACACCCTAATTGACGCGAATCCTAAAGATAGATCTATTGGGCCTAACAAACCCCATCCAAAGTACCGGATGCTTTAGTACTTCGAAATTTATATCATGTCCGAAGGAGGATCTCAGAATGATGGGGTTATTCTTAAATATGCATCTTGTTAATGTCGGTTACCAGGTGTTCACCATATGAATGATTTTTATCTCTATGTATGGGATGTGTATTGAAATATGAAATCTTGTGGTCTATTGTTATGATTTGATATATATAGGTTAAACCTATAACTCACCAACATTTTTGTTGACGTTTAAAGCATGTTTATTCTCAGGTGAATACTAAGAGCTTCCGCTATTGCATACTAAAATAAGGACAAGATTTGGAGTCCATGTTTGTATGATATTGTGTAAAAACTGCATTCAAGAAACTGATTTCGATGTAACATATTTGTATTGTAAACCATTATGTAATGGTCGTGTGTAAACATGATGTTTTAGATTATCATTATTTGATAATCTACGTAAAGCTTTTTAAACCTTTATTTATGAAATAAAGGTTATGGTTTGTTTTAAAATGAATGCAGTCTTTGAAAAACGTTCCATATAGAGGTCAAAACCTCGCAATGAAATCAATTAATATGGAACGTTTTTAATCAATAAGAACGGGACATTTCAATTGGTATCCGAGCGTTGGTCTTAGAGAACCAGAATTTTGCATTAGTGTGTCTTATCGAGTTTGTTACGCATATGATGGCACTGAACAAGGGCGGGGTTGACCTCGGATTCACGAACATATATCATTTATATATATTAACACATATAGTTGTAATCGAACAAATTTAGATATTTTTATTAGTGATATATATCTGTTATTTTAATGATTTATGCATTCCCTTAATAACTTAAATATATTTCTTTTATATATCTTACTTATTATAAAAATAATAATAGAGTTAGGTTATGTGTATTAGATATATTTTTATGTAACCAATATTTATCTGGTTAAAATAATACTGATAAATGAAAAGTCGTATTATCTTTATAATAATAATAATAATAATAATAATAATAATAATAATAATAATAATAATAATAATAATAATAATATCAGTATTTATAATAATAATGCTACTCATTTGAAAATGGTAATAATAATAATAATAAGTAAAAAAGTTGTAATGTCTTTATAATGTTAATAATAACAATAATTTTAATTGTAATAATCATTTTTAGTAATAATAATAATAATAATAATAATAACAATGATAATAATAATAATAATAATAATAGTACTACTAATAATAATAATAAAATAATAATTTTAATAAAAATGATACTTTTAATAATAATAGTAGTTTTTAATAAAAATGATAAGTTTAATAATAATGATAATGAAAATAATAGTTTTGATAATAATACTTATTTTAACATTAATAATAATAATAATAATATTAATAATGCTTTCATGATATTACTTAATAATAACTAAATGATAATAATATTAATCATTTTATTTATATAATAACAACAATAATAATAATTAATAATTATACCATAATAATAATAATAATAATAATAATAACAATAATAATAATAATAATAATAATAATAATAATAATAATAATAATAATAATAATAAAAATAATAATAATAATGAGAAAGAAACTACCTTATATAGCTTTTCAAAAAAAAAAATGCCCCGAACCGGGCTCGAACCCGTAACCTCTCGCTAACCCGTAAACACCTCACACCACTCCTCCATTTCGTATTTTCTGTTTTAATACCCAATATATATATATATATATATATATATATATATATATATATATATATATATATATATATATATATATATATATATATATATATATATATATATATATATATATATATATATATTAATATATCCCGTAATTCTGTCTGTTTCTTTTCTTCTTCATCAACAACTTTGAACGACCCAAATAATCATAAAATCAATGTTTTAAACTCTTCACTATAATTAGAACTAAACCAAATTAATTGTTTGCAATAATAGAAAACGAAAAAATAAAAAAAATTTAAAAGAAACAGACCTGCTTTGTCGCGGCCTTTTTGAAAAAAAAAATATGATTTCGATTTTGAGGCTGTTTTGGCTTATGATTCCAACATGAATTAGTTTGCAAATCACTCAAAGAAATTATTGGAATCATCAATTGAACCGAAAACACAAAAACGATCTCGAATTTCTCCAAGAACAAAACAGTTGACTTTTTAAAATTTAACTTTGACTCAAAAATTCGAATTCGTTATGAGGAATTGGAACTTGGGATTTTACAGAAAGTTTGAGTAAATGATTCCTAACAAAACTGCAATTAAGGATTTTGAAATTTGTTACGAAATCAGGCTTTTGGATAAATGAACAAGAACAGAGGTTGTCGAGCTTTTTTTTTAATTCAACAAATAAAACTGATGTAATTGATAATGATGATAGATAGTCGAGTGTGTTCCTTATGATTAATCGATTGTTATATATAATGGTTTATGGATTCAAGAGAAGACAAAATTAAAACTAGTAGCAGAATAAAAAAATTAAAATAATCAGGAGATAATAATAAAAAATAATAAATGCTAGATCATGATGGATAAAAAATTAAAAAGCAGATCATGATTTTTTTTAAAGCTGATAACCTAATATAGGTATCTATCATTTTCATTTTATTTTATTTTTTAATTTAGTATTAATAATTAATAAGTATTTTAATAATAATACTAATAATAATTATAATAATCAAAATAATAAAATGATCTCAATAATAATGTTTTTTTATAATAATAACTAATAATGTTAATAATAATATTATTATTAATAATAATAAATTGTATAAATATAATAATGATATTTTAATAATTTTAGTAATAATAATAATAATAATAATAATAATAATAATAATAATAATAATAATAATAATAATAATAATAATAATAATAATAATAATATTAGTAATGATAACAACTTGTATTATCTTTATACTTATATTAATAATGATTACTATAATAATAATTATAATAACTAAAATTATAATTTTAATCATTATATATATATATATATATATATATATATATATATATATATATATATATATATATATATATATATATATATATATATATATATATATATATAAGCAAACGTTGTTGACTAAAAATTACTATTCGGTCAACGTTCATAATATCGTATATAAATATATATAACAACCTAGGGATATTTTAGTAAAATCCGAAGTCGAAAAGTGAGGGTGATAGTGCTCCAAATGAACAATTATTTAGGCACAATATCCTTCCAATATGTAAAGTTTTCAGTTGCAATTGTTCTATTTTTATGTAATATTCGTTTAAATAAATAAATGCGAAGACAAAAGAAGAAAACGACGATTAGAAGACGCAAATGACCAAAAAGCTCAAATGTACAAGATACAATCCAAGTGGTTCAATTTATTGATGAATAATGTCTAAAAATGACAAAAGTACAAGCCGCGAAACGCGATATCTAAGCATACAAAAAAGCGTTCAAAAATTCGGAACCGAGACATGAACCGAGCATCAACGCGTGAGTCAATGAAGCTAAAATTACAAGTCAACTATGCACAAGAATATAATATAATATATATATAATTATATAAATTATATATAAATTATATATATTTATTAATTATGTCGACAAGTAAATGGCCAAAAATTGGTGAGCTGGAATCCGAAGCTCCACACTCGCGGAGCTGTAAGGCACAAAAGTACCGCACTCGCGGATCAGCCAAAGTTAGAAATCTCCTATAAAAGGCACGAAGTCTGCCGAATCCATTGCACCTTATAGCAATTCAATCTCTCTATTTCTATAATATATATTATATATTTATACTATATATTAGTTTAGTTTTATATTAGTTAGTTTGGGTAACGTAAAAGTTATTTTACGGGTTTTAAAGTCGGAACTCTGTCCGTGTAACGCTACGCGATAAATAATCACTGTAAGCTATGTTCTTCCTTTTTAAATTAATGTATCGTACTTAAGTTATTATTATGCTTATGTGAGCCGAAGTAATCGTGATGTTAGACTAAATATTAAGATGGGGTTATTGGGCTTTGGACCATAATTGGGGTTTGAACAAAAGAACGACGCTTGTGGAAATTGGACTATGGGCTATTAATGGGCTTTATATTTAATTAACTACATGATATCTTGTTAATTTAATATAAAGGTTATAATTTGACGAATCTATAAATAACCACACTCGCTTAATCGGGTGCGGTGGGCAGGATATCTATAAATACCAATAATTGTTCATTTGACCGGACACGGGAATGGATTAATAGTCAATGGACTCGTTGAAACAGGGGTGGATTACATTCAAGGGTAATTGGTGTAATTGTTTACAAAGTATTGAAACCTTGGATTACACGCAGTCGATAACCTGGTGTATTCATTAAACAAAGTATTAAGACCTTGTTACAGTTCGAATCCCCAATTAGTTGGAATATTTGACTTCGGGTATAAGGTTAATTTGACGAAGACTCTTTCACTTTATTATTATGACCGATGGACTATTATGGATAAAACCAGATGGACATATCGAATAATTCAGGACAAAGGATAATTAACCAATGGTAATAAATTAAAATCAACACGTCGAACATCATGATTACGGAAGTTTAAATAAGCATAATTCCTTTATTTTATATCTCATCGCACTTTTAATTATCGTACTTTTAATTATCACAATTTTATTTACCGTCATTTTATTTATCGCACTTTAAATTACCGCACTTTAATTATCGTCATTTACTTTACGCTTTAAATTAAGTTATATTTATTTTTAATATTTTGCATTAGGTTTTAATTGTGACTTAAGTTTTAAAATCGACAAACCGGTCATTAAACGGTAAAACTCCCCTTTTTATAATAATAATAATAATTGTAATATATATAATTATATTTTGTACAAATATAGTTACATAAAAATATAGTGTAAAATAAGCCGTCTCCCTGTGGAATGAACCGGACTTACTAAAAACTATACTACTCTACGATTAGGTACACTACCTATTGTGTTGTAGCAAGGTTTAGGTATATCCTATCTGTAAATAAATAATTAAAACTTGTGTAACTTGTATTATATTTCGTCGTATTTCGTAATAAAAATAATAATATTTCGTATACACCTCGCATAACATCAAGTATTTTTGGCGCCGCTGCCGGGGAGCGTTAAAACGCCATATTTTTAAAAAAATATATATTAAAAATAATAATAATAATAATGTAAAAAAGAAAAAAATATATTTTAAGAGTTTGTTTAATATATATAAAATTAAAAAGTATTTTTAGTTTTATTTCTAATTTTTAAAATATAAGTTTATTTTATTTTCTAAAAAAAATTAAAAAAAAAACTGAACCTGCACGAATTTGGCCTGCACGAAATCTGAATCTGCAAACTCCGCACTTGCGGAGACATTTGGGCATCAAGAATCCGCACTCGCGGAGCTGTCTAACACGCCCAAATCTGGTACAGCATTTATTACGGGTTAGGTTTTAAATTAATTATTATTAATATTTAACCTAATTAGGGTTGTAATTAATTAATTAGTTTTTAAGTTTAGTTTTAATTAGTAATATTAAGTGTAATTTTTATTATTAATTATATAAATTAATATCTTTTATAAAATAATAATATAAAAATAATTTTTTTATAAAATTAAGTAATTTTATCATTTTTGTATCTTTTTATTATTTAGTACGTAGTTTATATTTATCGTTCGTAATTAGTTTTAAACTTAGTATTTTGCCGTAGTTATTTTATATTTCTAGATTTCTAGGCTTTTCCGTAAAATCCCTTAAGTCCATTTTCTTTAGATTAAGATTTAGACGCTTTAGCATTTTACGACGTCTCTTATCGCTTTAGTATTTAAATAGATTTTAGTGCCTATTAAGTTATTGCCGTTTTGGATATATAATTCCTTTTAAGCTTTAATACCTTTAGATGCAACTTTTAATATTTAGTTTTTAGACCTTTAGGTTTCGACGCTCTACTTTCTTATTATTGTTTTTCGACCTTTTATTTTTCAACGCACTCTTTTTCTATCTCTTATTTCTTGACACTCTAGTTTTTAGGACATAGAATTTTCTTTATTTTCTTTAAACTTCGACCGAAAAAAAATTATTTTAAGCGGTTAAATTGATAGACATCTAAATTTTATGCTTCGTAGTAATAGTTGGATTTGTTAGTGGCTGAGTTGTGGATTTTCCGACTTAAAGGATCCTGGCCCCCTGCTGCATCTTTTGTGTAACATCCCGCCTTTTTCCATTTACTTTTCCGTTATACTAATATAAAGTCCGTTATATGTTTATAACATCTCCCGTTGATACGCGTTTTAAATTATCTCGTTTAGGTAATTCACGCACCCAAACGAAAGTTGAGGGACTAAACTTGACAAGGGATCAAACCCTTGACTAGGTCAAAGGGTCAAACCCCTTTCACCCATTCATTATCATCTCCATCTCTCTCTCTTTTTCTCTAGCAAGAACACACACACCATTACCAAATTCATTCAATCATCATCTAAATCCGATCTAGGAGGCTTACAACAAAATAAATTACATATTCGTAATCCTCTCTTCATCCTCTTCATTTTGGTACCAACTTCATCTCGTTTGGGTAACATTTCTAAAACTCTAGATTTCTCTAAATTCGTGTTTTTGACTTGAAATGGTGTTAGTTAGTGTCTATGGCTCATTGTGATGTCGTGTGTGTAATTTATATGCTCGATCTCGTTGTTTTAGTGTAACTAGCATGAACTTGAATTTTGGTGTGTTGTTCTTGAATTTTGGATGATCATATGTTGTTAGATGTTAAAAGTTCATGTTCTAATTGTGTTCCTAGTATCACTAGCTTCAATTTAATGTGTAGGTTGCTTTAGAAAAGTTCATGAACTTGATTTATGATTTTGGTGAATTTGGGTTAGGGTTGATGAACTTGAAATGGACTTTTGATGCATTGAATGCCATGGATTATTATTGGTAAGTGTTTAGTTGGATTGTATGCTTGATTACCTTCGAAACGGCATATCATTCATGTAAATTGGTTGCCCGAATCATTGAATTGCATTTATGAACTTTTATGCGGTTAATGTTAAGCATTAGATGCGGTTTTGGTTGTTGTAATAAGTAGATTGGTTGATGAAATGTGTTTAGTTGTTTTCCTCGTCAAATTACCTTCCCAACGGTATAAGATACTTGTCTTGATTGTTTGCGGATCATAAATGGTGATTGTTTGAAGTTAGGTTCATGCATAAAACTTAAAAACTGCCAGAATTCTCTGCACAGCTAATGGCGCGACGCGCCATATACCTGCGCGGCGCGCCAAAGTGGTCTGTCCAACTTTGTCAATTTTCGAATAATGTTTGCTATGCTACGCACCTCCGATTCACATGTAACTTGTTCTAACATGCTCATACATGATTAAAAACCTCAGAAAAATAGTTCGGGATCCGACCCAAACGTGTTGACTTTTTCGTTGACTTTGACCGACCAAAGTTTGACTTTTTGTCAAACTTAACCAAATGATTATGCAACCTTCCTAACTTGTTTATATACTTGTACCTTGCATGAAACTTGACAATTTGATTTCACATGCTACATAATCGAGTCGTAACGAACCATAGGACTAATTGAACATCTTTGACCTATCGTGTTTACCGTTATTGATACAACCTATTGTTTAGGTCAAGACTAGCATTGTTCTTTACACACGTTTACTTGTTAAAGTACTTTACTACTCGTGCACTCAAGGTGAGATCATAGTCCCACTTTTACTCTTTTTGAACTTACATTTGGGATGAGAAAACATAAACATTTCTTTACTAAGTGAACACAAGTACAGGAAAACAAACATTCTACATACGAGTTTAGAACAAAATCCTCAATTCGATTATCATTAGTTACACTTGCCGGGTGTAAGCGAGAACTTATGTTGTATGGATCCATACGGGTTTGACAAACCCTCATTCAAACGGTTCGCTACCGTTTACGAATGAAATATATTTTCGAGAAACAGTGTATGTTCTAGCACTAAGTGATGGGGTTCTATGGAAGGAATGTTAAGCATTGATAATTGGGTGCTCGTGAAACAAACTTTTGGAATGTATTACTATTATTTCATTGATGCAAATCTTGTGGTTCACTTGTACTTACTTACTTAAACCTATGATTTCACCAACGTTTTCGTTGACAGATTTCTATGTTTTTCTCAGGTCTTTGAACGATACATGATACATGCTTCCGCTCATTATTTTGATACTTGCATTGGATGTTGAGTATATATGCATACATGGAGCGTCTTTTGGCTACTTTTAAATTGTGTCGCATAAGTTTCATTTGTACTTATAACTTTGTAATGTAACTTGTGGTGGAACTATTCTCGTAAACTTTGAACAATCTTTACATTTGAAATGAATGCGACATATCTTTTGGTCAAACGTTGTTTTAAAGACTTATGACCACGTAACGGGACCTAAGTAGACGGCGCCGTCAATGACGATTTTGTCGGGTCGCTACAGATGGTATCAGAGCGTTGGTTGTAGGGATTTAGAGTTCATTGGTGTCAACCTCGAGTCATAGGGTACATTGGTGAGTCTAGACTACAACCGGCATATAGACTTGAAGTAGGAATTACTTGACTACTTGTGCATTTATACTCGAACGCTTCTACTCATATCTACTCTTAGTTCATCTTAATCTCACGTTGTTTAATTTGATTGACGCGCCACCTTGACTATATGAAATGATGTCGAATGCACATATGAATCAGGGTAATATAATTTCCGGGATTATATTACGGTGACTCATATGAACGTTCCGACATTATGGCATAAAGAATTTAAGGCGAGTCGAGGAAAAACTTCTCTTTATCTTTATTCTATATCACGGTTAGTATTATTGAGAATACTAATCAATGATATTCTTGTGTCTTGAAGGAACAATGGCTCCTCGTCGTGTACGCCGCAATGAAACTCCCAAACAAGCTCTCGAACGGATGATAGCTACCGCCGTAGATGCGGCCATGGCCGGTCACTCATCCAACAACAACAACAATAATAACAAAAACCACAACAACAACAACAACAATGGAGCCGGTAACTCAAATGAGGGATGCTCCTATAAAGCTTTCATGGGGTGCAAACCTCACACTTTCGATGGAACCGGGGGACCGGTCATGCTCACCCGATGGTTTGAGCAAACGGAAGCCGTCTTTAGCATAAGCGGTTGTCGGGACCAAGATAAGGTCAAATACTCCACTCACACCTTCGCCGGTGTCGCTCTTACATGGTGGAATACTTATGTATAATCGGTGGGTACCGATGAAGCTCACGCCCTCTCTTGGGCCGACTTGAGGGAAAAGATGATTGTCGAATATTTCCCTCGTGAAGAAACCCGAAGGCTCGAACAAGAGCTAAGAACTTTAAAGGCGATCGGAAATGATCTCAAGGCTTACAATCAATGATTTTCCGAACTAGCCTTGATGTGCCCAAATCTTGTGAACCCCGAAGCTTTAAGGGTTGAACTTTACATAGATGGTCTTCCAAAGAGTATCAAACACGGAGTAATGTCATCCAAACCCACTAATCATCAATAAGCTTTGAACATGGCCCGCAAATTGATAGAAACGGTTGACGAAATCGTAGTTCCGACACCTAAGGCCGAGGATAAATCGGGCGGCAACAAAAGAAAGTGGGAACCCTCCCAATCAAACAACAACAACTTTGCTAAGAAGCCTTACATCTCCGACGGCAAGAAGGGTTATGCCGGGAACCTACCTCTTTGCAACAAATGCAACAAACATCACTTTGGCGAATGTAGTAAGTTAATTTGCCACCGGTGCCAAGGAATTGGTCATAAGGCCAACGATTGTAAAAGTGCCACTCCCGTCGCTCGAAAGTGGCCCAATGCACCAAAGACGGGCACTTGTTACGAATGTGGCCAAACGGGTCATTATAGAAATGCATGCCCAAAGAAGAAAGATAACCCCAACACGCGCGGCCGAGCTTTCAACATCAACACCGAGGAAGCCCGGGATGACACTGAACTAGTCACGGGTACGTTTCTTCTCAACAATTCTTATGTCTCTTGCTTATTCGATTCGGGTGCCGATAAATGCTTTGTATCCAAGACTTTGACTCATTCTTTTAGCACTCCACCTCTTCCATTAGATACCACTTATACCATTGAAGTGGCTAACGAGAAACTATTAAGTGCCGACACATATTACCGGGGGTGTACGTTAAACATTTTGGGTAAGGAATTTGAAATTGACTTGATACCCATGGAACTAGGAAGCTTTGATGTAATAATCGGTATGAATTGGTTAGTCAAAACGAAATCTCACATCCTTTGTGATCTTAACGCAATCCGAATTCCTATCGAGAATGGTGAACCTTTGATTGTTTATGTCGATAAGAGTTCCACCAGACTCAACCTCATTTCGTGCCTTAAAGTTAGAAAACTACTCCGTAAGGGTTGTTTTGCGATCCTTGCCCACGTTAAGAAAGTCGAGTTCGATGAGAAGCATATCGATGATGTGCCAATTGTTAGTGACTTTTCCGATGTATTTCCCGACGAATTGCCGGGTCTTCCACCTCATCGACCGGTTGAATTCCAAATCGATCTTATTCCGGGAGCCGCACCCGTAGCACGTGCACCGTATAGACTTGCTGCATCCGAAATGCAAGAATTGCAAAGTCAAATCCAAGAACTACTTGACCGTGGTTTTATCCAACCTAGCCATTCACCTTGGGGCGCTCCGATTTTGTTTGTTAAAAAGAAAGACGGATCCCTACGAATGTGCATTGATTATCGTGAACTAAATAAATTGACGGTTAAGAACCGATATCCTCTTCCTCGCATCGATGACCTCTTTGATCAACTACAAGGGTCTTGTGTATATTCAAAAATCGATCTCCGCTCGGGTTATCATCAATTAAGGGTTAAGGGGGAAGATGTCTCCAAAACCGCTTTCCGGACTCGTTATGGTAGTTATGAATTCCTCGTCATGCCATTTGGTCTCACTAACGCACCGGCGGTGTTCATGGATCTTATGAACCGCGTGTGCAAACCGTATCTCGATAAATTCGTTATTGTGTTCATCGATGACATATTGATCTATTCTAAAAATGAAGAAGAGCACTAGCAACATCTCCGACTTGTGCTTGAACTCTTGAGACAAGAACGACTTTATGCCAAATTCTCCAAGTGTGAATTTTGGTTAAAGGAAGTTCAATTTCTTGGTCATGTTGTAAGTGATCAAGGTATTAAAGTCGATCCCACGAAAATCGAAGCCATTAGTAAATGGGAGACTCCTACTACTCCTACTCACATTCGTCAATTCTTGGGTCTCGCCCGGTACTATCGTAGATTCATCGAAAACTTCTCTTTGGTTGCACGTCCTCTAACCGCATTGACTCACAAGGGAAAGAAATTCATTTGGGCGACCGAACATGAATCCGCATTCCAAATCTTGAAAACGAAGCTAACCACCGCTCCTATCTTGTCCCTTCCCGAAGGCAATGATGACTTTGTTGTATATTGCGATGCCTCGAAACATGGTTTTGGGTGTGTATTGATGCAACGAACGAAAGTCATTGCTTATGCTTCTCGACAACTCAAAATTCATGAACGAAACTATACGACACATGATCTCGAACTCGGAGCCATTGTCTTTGCACTTAAAATGTGGAGACACTATCTTTATGGAACCAAGAGTATTATCTTCACCGATCACAAAAGCCTTCAACACATCTTCGATCAAAAGCAACTAAACATGAGACAACGACGGTGGATTGAAACCTTGAACGATTACGATTGCGAGCTTCGTTACCATCCCGGGAAGGCAAACGTAGTAGCCGATGCCTTAAGTCGAAAAGAAAGAGCGGTGCCTCTTCGTGTCCGAGCTTTAAACATCACCATTCACACCAACCTTAATAGGCAAATTCGGGTAGCCCAAGATGAGGCTCTCAAGGATGAAAACCATTCACACGAGCTCTTGAACATTCTCGTCTCTCGATTCGAAATTAGGGAGACCGGACTCCGATATTACGCCGGAAGGATTTGGGTGCCTAGTTATGGGGACCTACGAAGCCTTATTTTAGATGAAGCCCATAAGTCACGATACTCGATTCACCCCGGTGCCAATAAGATGTACCACGACCTTAAACAACTATATTGGTGGCCGAACATCAAAAGGGACGTAGCTACTTATGTTTCCAAGTGTTTGACATGTTCCAAAGTCAAAGCCGAACACCAAAGACCGTCCGGACTACTTCAACAACCCGAGATCCCGCAATGGAAGTGGGAAAGAATAACGATGGATTTTATCACCAAACTACCAAAAACGACGGGCGGTTATGATACCATTTGGGTTATTGTTGACCGTCTCACCAAATCCGCACACTTCCTTGCCATGAAAGAAACGGACAAAATGGAGAAACTTGCACAACTTTACATTAAGGAGATCGTAGCCCGACACGGTGTACCTTTATCGATTATCTCCGACCGAGATGGCCGTTTCGTTTCTAGATTTTGGCGTACATTGCAAGAAGCGGTGGGAACGCGTTTAGACATGAGCACCGCATATCATCCTCAAACCGATGGACAAAGCGAACGTACAATTCAAACCTTGGAAGACATGTTACGAGCTTGCGTGGTTGATTTCAGAAAAGCTTGGGACAAGCACTTACCTCTCGCCGAGTTCTCTTATAACAATAGTTATCACGCGAGTATTAAAGCCGCACCTTTTGAAGCGTTATATGGCCGCAAATGTCGTTCACCTCTTTGTTGGGCCGAGGTAGGCGACGTGCAAATCACCGGACCCGAACTCATTCACGAAACCACCGAGAAAATCGTTCAAATCCGAGATAGGCTTAGGACGGCCCGAAGTCGTCAAAAGAGCTATACCGACAAACGACGCAACGATCTTGAATTTCAAGTCGGTGACCGCGTCATGTTAAAAGTCGCACCTTGGAAGGGTGTAATTCGTTTTGGGAAACGCGGGAAGCTAAATCCACGGTATATTGGTCCTTTCGAAATCTTGGAGCGTATTGGAACCGTTGCTTATCGTTTAGATCTTCCGCCTCAATTGAACTCCGTTCATCCTACCTTCCATGTATCTAACTTGAAAAAGTGTCTTGCCGAACCCGATATCGTCATCCCTCTCGAGGAACTTACTATTGATGACAAACTTCATTTTGTGGAGGAACCGGTTGAAATTGTGGACACCTCCGTCAAGACATTGAAACAAAGCCGAATCCCGATTGTTAAAGTCCGTTGGAACGCCAAAAGGGGACCCGAGTTTACTTGAGAAAGACAAGATCAAATGCAAAGGAAGTATCCTCATCTATTCGTGAATTCGGAAACGCAAGATTTCGAGGAAGAAACAACGACTACTACGCCTACTTAAATTTCGGGACGAAATTTCTTTTAAGGAGTAGGTAATGTAACATCCCGCCTTTTTCCATTTACTTTTCTGTTATACTAATATAAAGTCCGTTATATGTTTATAACATCTCCCGTTGATACGTGTTTTAAATTATCTCGTTTAGGTAATTCACGCACCCGAACGAAAGTTGAGGGACTAAACTTGACAAGGGATCAAACCCTTGACTAGGTCAAAGGGTCAAACCCCTTTCACCCATTCATTATCATCTCCATCTCTCTCTCTTTCTCTCTAGCAAGAACACATACACCATTACCAAATTCATTCAATCATCATCTAAATCCGATCTAGGAGGCTTACAACAAAATAAATTACATATTCGTAATCCTCTCTTCATCCTCTTCATTTTGGTACCAACTTCATCTCGTTTGGGTAACATTTCTAAAACTCTAGATTTCTCTAAATTCGTGTTTTTGACTTGAAATGGTGTTAGTTAGTGTCTATGTCTCATTGTGATGTCGTGTGTGTAATTTATATGCTCGATCTCGTTGTTTTAGTGTAACTAGCATGAACTTGAATTTTGGTGTGTTGTTCTTGAATTTTGGATGATCATATGTTGTTAGATGTTAAAAGTTCATGTTCTAATTGTGTTCCTAGTATCACTAGCTTCAATTTAATGTGTAGGTTGCTTTAGAAAAGTTCATGAACTTGATTTATGATTTTGGTGAATTTGGGTTAGGGTTGATGAACTTGAAATGGACTTTTGATGCATTGAATGCCATGGATTATTATTGGTAAGTGTTTAGTTGGATTGTATGCTTGATTACCTTCGAAACGGCATATCATTCATGTAAATTGGTTGCCCGAATCATTGAATTGCATTTATGAACTTTTATGCGGTTAATGTTAAGCATTAGATGCGGTTTTGGTTGTTGTAATAGGTAGATTGGTTGATGAAATGTGTTTAGTTGTTTTCCTCGTCAAATTACCTTCCCAACGGTATAAGATACTTGTCTTGATTGTTTGCGGATCATAAATGGTGATTGTTTGAAGTTAGGTTCGTGCATAAAACTTAAAAACTGCCAGAATTCTCTGCACAGGTAATGGCGCGGCGCGCCATATACCCGCGCGGCGCGCCAAAGTGGTCTGTCCAACTTTGTCAATTTTCGAATAATGTTTGCTATGCTACGCACCTCCGATTCACATGTAACTTGTTCTAACATGCTCATACATGATTAAAAACCTCAGAAAAATAGTTCGGGATCCGACCCGAACGTGTTGACTTTTTCGTTGACTTTGACCGACCAAAGTTTGACTTTTTGTCAAACTTAACCAAATGATTATGCAACCTTCCTAACTTGTTTATATACTTGTACCTTGCATGAAACTTGACAATTTGATTTCACATGCTACATAATCGAGTCGTAACGAGCCATAGGACTAATTGAACATCTTTGACCTATCGTGTTTACCGTTATTGATACAACCTATTGTTTAGGTCAAGACTAGCATTGTTCTTTGCACACGTTTACTTGTTGAAGTACTTTACTACTCGTGCACTCAAGGTGAGATCATAGTCCCACTTTTACTCTTTTTGAACTTACATTTGGGATGAGAAAACATAAACATTTCTTTACTAAGTGAACACAAGTACAGGAAAACAAACATTCTACATACGAGTTTAGAACAAAATCCTCAATTCGATTATCATTAGTTACATTTGCCGGGTGTAAGCGAGAACTTATGTTCTATGGATCCATATGGGTTTGACAAACCCTCATTCAAACGGTTCGCTACCGTTTACGAATGAAATATATTTTCGAGAAACAGTGTATGTTCTAGCACTAAGTGATGGGGTTCTATGGAAGGAATGTTAAGCATTGATAATTGGGTGCTCGTGAAACAAACTTTTGGAATGTATTACTATTATTTCATTGATGCAAATCTTGTGGTTCACTTGTACTTACTTACTTAAACCTATGATTTCACCAACGTTTTCGTTGACAGATTTCTATGTTTTTCTCAGGTCTTTGAACGATACATGATACATGCTTTCGCTCATTATTTTGATACTTGCATTGGATGTTGAGTATATATGCATACATGGAGCGTCTTTTGGCTACTTTTAAATTGTGTCGCATAAGTTTCATTTGTACTTATAACTTTGTAATGTAACTTGTGGTGGAACTATTCTCGTAAACTTTGAACAATCTTTACATTTGAAATGAATGCGACATATCTTTTGGTTAAACGTTGTTTTAAAGACTTATGACCACGTAACGGGACCTAAGTAGACGGCGCCGTCAATGACGATTTTGTCGGGTCGCTACATTTTGGCTATTTGAAACGTGGGAAAAAGCAGAAAAGTCTATTAATTTGATAACTTATATAATTTTTATTTTTATAACTAATAGGATATTCAGTGAATGCACCGAGCAAAACGTTCACCACCTTTCATACGTTCACCACCGGTAACTCGATCAAGACATCTAGCCAATATTGTCGCCGTTGATTTTTCTTTAGAATCGTCATCAAGTCGACCAAGTACTCCAATTCAAATTTCCGATAATCCATTCTTTGAACTCGACCTCACAATTGAGAACTAGGAGGATATTCAAGGACAATTCAGAGATCCTGAACCACTAATCATTCCTCCTGAACCACAAATCATTCAACCAGAGATTGTCGAGGAAGAAACCATTAAATCAGAATCCTCTAGTGATTCAGATTCAACAATTTCAAATATGGAAATAACGGAACCTCTAAGTATGGAAGATCGAATGAGAGCTACACGCACTGGCCAAGGACATGCCATCACGCGACCAGACATTAATGCGCCAGATTATGAAATCAAGGGACAAATCCTACACATGGTAACTAATCAATGCCAATATAGTGGTACGCTAAAAGAAGATCCAAACGAACATCTTTGAACCTTTAATAGGATTTGTACTCTATTCAAAATCAGAGAAGTTGAGGATGAACAGATCTATCTCATGTTGTTTCCCTGGACTTTAAAGGGAGAAGCCAAAGATTGGTTAGAATCATTACCTGAAGGAGCGATTGACACATGGGATGTTTTAGTTGAGAAATTTCTTAAAAGATTCTTTCCGGCATCTAAAGCCGTAAGACTTCAAGGAGAAATTGTTACATTCGCGCAAAAGCTAAATGAAACATTATATGAGGCATGGACAAGATTCAGAAAGTTGTTGAGAGGATGTCCTCAGCACGGTTTAGACACTTATCAAATAGTACAAATATTCTACCAAGGTGTCGACGTTGCTACACGAAAAGACATCGACACAGCAGCTGGTGGTTCCATTATGAAGAAAACTGCAACTGAAGCTCACAAAATTATAGATAACACAGCTTCCCACTCGCATGAGTGGCATCAAAAAAAGATATCTTTCGTTCATCTAAAGCGGCTAGAGCTGATTCTAGCCATGACTTTGATTTCGTTTCCACAAAAATAGATGTTTTCGAGAGACGAATGGAAAAGATGACTAAAGATTCACACAATATGAATCAGTTGTGAGCAATGCGGTGGACCACACTTAACGAAAGATTGTCACATTGAGCAAACGATGGAACAACGAGAGAATGTTTCCTACATGAACCAAAGGCCGGGAAATAATTATCAAAATAATTATCAACCGCCAAGGCCAAACTTTAATAGATATCAAAACATTCTTTACAATCCAAATGGATCCAACAATAACTCGTACAACCAACAAGGTCCGAATAACCAACCAACTCAAAACAACACTTTCAATCAATAAAGACCTAGCTTGTATAAACCACCACAACAAACCGAAGTGAAAAAGCCAAATTTGGAAGAAATGATGGCAAAGCTAATGGAATCTCAAACACAATTTATTACATCTCAAACCCAAACAAATGATAGGTTTGATCAGTCATTAAGAACTCAACAAGCTTCCATTTTGAATCTAGAAAAACACGTAGGTACTCTTGCTAGCATGATGAGTGAGAGGGAACAAGGAAAGCTACCGAGTGATACTGAAGTAAATCCTCGGAATGAGGATGTTAATATGGTATCAACGAATTCTGAAAAACCAGCACCAGAAGATGGGAAGGTTTTAAATATGAGTAACAATGAAGACGTTACACCACCACCACCCGAGTATGTAAAGCCAGTGGTGGCACCATACAGACGACCCATCCCGTTTCCAAGAAAAGGAGTTGAGTATGAACAAGTGATAGGTAATAAAGTTTGTGATACCTTTGGAAAAAAGAAGAAGAATAAGAAGGTACAAGAAACAAAAACCGTAAAAATAAACCCGGTGAAGACAATTCCACCAAAAGTTCCACCCAGGTTAGGTGATCCGGGTGAATTTATTGTTCCTTGTCTACTTAGTGATTGTGTCATGTATGATGCACTAGCAGATTTAGGTGCAAGTGTGAGTGTTATGCCTCTTTCATTATATAAGAGATTAGGAGTAGGTGAGTTAAGTCCAACGGAAATGAGTGTTCGACTCTTTGATCAAACCATTAGGCACCCAGTTGGAATTGCTGACAACCTACCCGTTCAAGTGGGTAATTTAACCTTTCTAGTCGAATTTATTGTCATTGACATAGAAGAGGACTCAAACATTCCTCTAATTTTAGGTCGACCATTATTAGCATCCACCGGGGTGTTATTTGATGTAAGAGAGGGTAGAATGACACTTAGTAATGATGAAAAATCGACCACCTTTGTGAGTCGAAAGTCTAAATCTCCACCAATCAAAATCGTTGAACCAACAAAAACGATTGGTAAGAACCATATTGTTTTACCAACTCCAACGGTAGTGCTTAGCAATAATAAAACGCCTAAGTGTGGGAAAAATGAAGTAACACCTAATGATGACCTGATAACAAAGAACCCCGTTGTTGATAAAAAAATTAAATGACCCCGTTATTAACAGTTCAATGAAGAAACTTTATAAACGGATTCGTGATGCCAGAACCAAGGGGAACTTTAAGTTATGTAACCGGTTAGTATCCAATCTATCGCCTAAAGAAAAGGCAAAACTAGTTGAATTTGTGGATATTACACAGGAATCCGACCAATGGCTTAAAGCAACAGTCACAGATATGCAAGTTGATTATGGTCTAAGATAAATTGACAATGAAGTTAATCACAATTTCGACACCACAGCTACCTAAGTGTGGGGAGATTTAAATGTTCTAAAAAGAAAACATTGTCTAGAGTTAGTTGTTCTGTTCTCGTGTAGTTCCGAGAATGGAATCTGATTGGTCTTTTCCGCTAGCAGACACTAAAGAACTAGTTTTCTCCCCCCATTCTAAATTTTTTGTTTTATAGGTTTTATATGAAATTTATATGCATTTTTAAATTTAAGTTTTGTGTGATTTTAAAAACAAAAATTTACTTTATTTCATTAAGTTTAAAAAACTGATTTCTAAAATTCGTCGTGAGTTAAAGACTAGATCATAGAATCGAAATTGCTTTACCCAAAGATGGGGCGAAAAATTTTGTTATCATTATTTTTAATTTTATTGATCTAAAGTATACGAAAAGAATTAAAAAACCCAAAAATCTTTGCTTTTAAAACAATCGCTTTAAAAATGACAAATTTTAAATTTTGTCGAGGGACGGACTAGGTAAACATGCCGAAACTACCTAAAGTAAAAGGAAACAAAATTTTAAAAAATTATTCATTTAAATTGTTTTAATAAATAAAGGTTATATATATATATATATATATATATATATATATATATATATATATATATATATATATATATATATATATTATATGTTTGTAGTTTATCTTATGTACAAAACAGGGTAAAACAGCGCATTTTCAAAGACTGACATTAAAGTTCAGCAAAAGCTACTAATTTTGACGACAAGACGCAAAATATCAAATGTGATATAAAATAATTTGTTTGCAAACTCGGTATTTTTAATCACTTTCTACAATAATCACCCTCATGAATTTATAATTATAATCTGATTTCATGCAAATGAGGGCATTGCATGATCTCAAGTGTGGGGAAGGGTTATAAATTCTCTCGGGTTTACACTTAGTTTATTTGCCAAATTTTGTGAAAATTTGAAAAATTTTCAATAAAATGAATTCAAAATCATGTTTATACATATTTATGAACGATAAAACTAGGTTTTATTACCGAAATTATTGTTACCTCGGAGAGAACATAAATGGAGAAACAACCCAAAATGCTTGAATTCATTTAAAATGGAATAAAGGAGAATAAAAAGGCAAAGAAAAATAAAAGCTAAGTTTGGGAAGAATTTACATATATCATATATTTTGTACAAGATTATTGCAGGTACTTTTGTTTTGGACGATAATAATCAGTTTTACCTGATTTACTGTAATATATTTAAAAGAAAGATAGATCTACACGATAAATCAATTCCATCATTAAAAGGAAGTGAAGTCTTCCGAAAAAGACACGCGCTTCTTGATTTAGGTCAGAAAGTTGTCTTCCAGACCAGTTGTAGAGTCTACGAAAACCTTGAAAAGTTTTCTCGAAAATCAGCGGGAAATCCACGGACCTCAGCATCAAACAGGGTCGCCATGTGGTCAGACTTATCCTAACCATGAGAGGATCTGTCTCGTAAAATGGGGAAGGCGCCGTGCAAATTAGCTTGATAAGACTAATGAATCAGACTCTCAGAAAAGATAATCTCCTTAAAGATTAAAAATCAGCTTTTAAGCCTGATATTACTCAATCCTTGAAATTGACCTTAAAGATTGAGAATTACAAACTCATGGAATTCGATGATATCTAAACTCGAACTTGAACGAGAAAATATTTTGATCAAATTAAAACCGATTTGTTTTCTAAAAACCTATTTTCAATGCGTTCATTACCATTGAACGTAAAATCCTGAGAATTCATCGGAATTCATTTGGTCACCTGAACCAAATCGGGTGGCAACCGTAAGAACGGTGGTTGCATAGCATGGTCGAAGACAGGACCTTGTGCCAGACCGAAAAATTATAGGGTGATCTTTACTATTTCTCCTACAAACATTAGTAATTGCATCTGACACGTTGTGGACCATGAACATCTGCATGTCATTATACATTGCCTTAACAGTTGCTTGTTCATCGCTTTCCTTTACAACTGGACGGTAGTTTACCGAAAGGTAATATACGGAGCAAGTATACTGGACGTGTTGCTTTCCTAATACAAGGATTAGCAAGTGGGTGATACAAAACCATAAGTTTTGAGCTAAAATTTTCAAATCTGAAACCCACAAAACCCACAAAAATATTTTGCAAACACCGGTGAAGGGTTATTCCGGAAAACTTATCTAGGGAAAAAGCTAGAATGAATTTTCAAAAGATCAAATGTTTTCATAAAGATCCAATTTCCTTAAAGGATCTAAATTTTCATAGTCATGTGGGACTGTAAACCACATTGTTACTATCATTGTTTATACCACCGTATCAAAATCACTGATGTATAAAGTGTGAGAATAAATAAGTGATTCGAGTGAAGTGTGATTTAATTTCAAGTTCTATATTGCTTGAGGACAATCAACGCTCAAGTGTGGGGATATTTGATAGTGCTCCAAATGAACATATATTTAGGCACAATATCCTTCCAATATGTAAAGTTTTCAGTTGCAATTGTTCTATTTTTATGTAATATCCGTTTAAATAAATAAGTGTGAAGACAAAAGAAGAAAACGACGATTAGAAGACGCAAATGACCAAAAAGCTCAAATGTACAAGATACAATCCAAGTGGTTCAATTCATTGATGAATAATGTCTAAAAATGACAAAAGTACAAGCCGCGAAACGCAAAGTACAAGATATCTAAGCATACGAAAAAGCGTTCGAAAATCCGGAACCGAGACATGAACCGAGCATCAACGCGCGAGTCAACGGAGCTAAAATTACAAGTCAACTATGCACAAGAATATAATATAATATATATATAATTATATAAATTATGTATATATTACATATATTTATTAATTATGTCGACAAGCAAATGACCAAAAATTGGTGAGCTGGAATCCGAAGCTCCGCACTTGCGGAGCTGTAAGGCACAAAAGTACCGCACTCGCGGAGCAGCCAAAGTCAGAAATCTCCTATAAAAGGCACAAAGTCTGCCGAATCCATTGCACCCCATATCAATTCAATCTCTCTATTTCTATAATATATATTATATATTTATAGTATATATTTATAATATATATTAGTTTAGTTTTATATTAGTTAGTTTGGGTAATGTAAAAGTTATTTTACGAGTTTTAAAGTCGGAACTCTGTCCGTGTAACGCTACGCGATAAATAATCACTGTAAGCTATATTCTTCCTTTTTAAATTAATGTATCGTACTTAAGTTATTATTATGCTCATTTGAGCCGAAGTAATCATGATGTTTGACTAAATATTAAGATGGGGTTATTGAGCTTTAGACCATAATTGGGGTTTGAACAAAAGAACGACACTTGTGGAAATTGGACTATGGGCTATTAATGGGCTTTATATTTAATTAACTACATGATATCTTGTTAATTTAATATAAAGGTTATAATTTGACGTATCTATAAATAACCACACACGCTTAATCGGGTGCGGTGGGCAGGATATCTATAAATACCAATAATTGTTCATTTGACCGGACACGGGAATGGATTAATAGTCAATGGACTCGTTGAAATAGGGGTGGATTACATTCAAGGGTAATTGGTGTAATTGTTAACAAAGTATTGAAACCTTGGATTACACGCAGTCGATAACCTGGTGTATTCATTAAACAAAGTATTAAGACCTTGTTACAGTTCGAATCCCCAATTAGTTGGAATATTTGACTTCGGGTATAAGGTTAATTTGACGAAGACTCTCACACTTTATAATTATGACCGATGGACTATTATTGTCATACCTCCAAATAGGGTCGGGGGTAAATATGACTTCACAATATCACAACACAAGTATATAAGCGAGAACGACTCTAAATGAGACGTTTTATTAAAAACAATAATGATATTGCAGCGGAAACGAAATAAAGTTTTACAAGGTAAACCCAAATATAATTAACAAATGCTAAATTATAAATATGTGGACTCCAATGCATCAGCTAGCTAAGCATCATAGGGCAGCACATAAGCTAATCTTCACCTGAGACAAACATGCTTAAAATCGTCAACACAATGGTTGAGTGAACATCATAGGTTTATATAATCAATAAAGTTTTAGACCACAAGATTTAATTCTAAATAAAAATATTCAATATGCCATGAGTTATAATATCGAGCTAAACATTCACCCCTGACACTGTATGGGTGTCGGTAATCATTATTATGTACCTCATTGACGATCAGTCAATGGGTAGAGACGTCGCTCTCAGTAGGCCTACTCACAATAATTAAGCTTGCAACATTTTAATTCCAGCAATTAACGATATTATAGCGGGGATTTTGCATGTAAGAATACAAGTTAACAATAATCTCATGAAGTTGCATATCAAAAAGTTAAGTACTTGTGTCTAAAGTGTAAATTATTTAAATACAAGCATGTGTCTTACCCCAAGATTTATAAAATCAATAAATGTGAAAAAGCGGGGCTATGAAGTTCACCTTAAATAGCACAGAAGAGATATTCCACAAATGAGAGGATTGAACGGACGAACGTGATCGAGATCTCAACCTAGAGATAGAATGCACGATCAGATATTGTATAATAGACATAGTATAGTAACTGTACTAATGATAATGGTTTTCTAAAAGAGTTCTATTTTCAAAAAGTTACTAATTTTGGAAAGTTTCCATTTATAGTAAGTTTCCAAATTTAGGAAGTTCGGGTTATAAACTTTCTTAAGGTGTTGTATAACTTTACTCAAACTTCGTTGCTATCAAATAAGTCAGGAATGACCAGATGTAACCGGGAGCCCAGGACTCTTGACCAGAATCTAAGTCATGACATTCGAGATCCACAAGCTTACCCATAAATGGCAACCTAGACATCATTCACTTACGACCGTAAGTAGCGGTGAAATTCGCATGACTTGTACGTTATCTTTTGATTAACCTTCACTTTAGGTTTAAGTCATATTATTATATTATAAGTTATATTTTACCTATTTATTAATGACTTATTATTCATTTTTAAATCATACTTATAATAAAGTATTAATAGTTACATTATAATTATTCATTATTAATGTATTACTATGGTTAGTATTATTAATTATTATTAACTTTTAATTATTATATAATAACTAAAGTATTTTAATAACTCATAATATAAGTATTTATTAATAATGTATTATTATTATTATTATTATTATTATTATTATTATTATTATTAACTTATATTATAAACATTATACTTATTATTTATTTCCTTAAATTCGTTTTTAATTACAATAAATACCAAATAAATATAAATAAAATTTTTATAAGTTTATTTAAGTATTATAAACTCTGTAAATTTTTATAAATATAAATATAGCTCATTTTTATATCTCTTTCGTATTTTCTTTATATATACATATTCGATTCATTTTAATCAAGGTTAATTAGTTATTAATTATTAATTCGACCTAATTAAAAACTTTTATATTTTTTATAGGTTCTATATTCTTCAAATATATTACAAAAATTATAAATACGAATTTTATATAAATATATTATATATTTAATATTATCTTATCATTTAACCATTAAATTAGGCTTATAATTGAATAAATAAGATAAATTAATTTAAAATAAATTTTTATAATTTTTACAGTACATATACATCCTAATGATTATATAAAAAATTTATATTATCAGATTTAATACACTTTTGTATTTATTTGGTATTTATTTTTCTTTTCCTCTCGGTTAACAATTAAACACAAATAAATATACATTAAAAACTAAACGACCTATTTATTTTTATTTTTATACAATTATAATAATCTCATAAAAAATATTTATAATTATTTTTATTTATGTTTAATATTTATTACGAATTTCACTCAGTATTTGTGTTTAATCACTATTTAATTCGTATTTAAATATAAATAATATTACAAAATTTATTATAATTATTTTTATGAATGTTACTAATGTTATAAACACTTTCTAAGCAAAAATAACTGATATGAATATTTTTACCTAAATTAAATTCGTTTTTACATATTTAATCAATTCAAAACAACTAATTATTGAATAAATGTATAAATTGTTATATTAAATAATTTTTCTTATCCAATAATTTTTATATTTCATCTAACCACTGTAAAAATTATTATAACATTTTATAAGTATTTATAACATTTAATTTCTATTTTCCCAAAGTGTTCGATATATATATATTCATTAAATACATAATAATTCGAATTTAGATACTTATAAAATCTACAAAATTATTTTTGGTTACTATTATATCATATTAATATTTAAGAACCTGTAAAAATTATTATTATCAATTATATATATTTATTTGCTATTTAATTCGGGTATATACCCATATATATAATAATTTTGTTTTTAATTGTATTATAAATAAAATCCGAATATATAATTCATAAAAATAATTTTAATACATACTATAATACTTGTTATTAATTATAGTATGTTCAAATGAATTTTTAACACTGCATTATAATTTATTAACAATAAAAAAACAAATCGGCTAAAAAAATTAAGGAACGAAGCAAAAATAAAAAAATAGATAGGTAGAGATATACCTCAAATATGCTGCATGTTTTCTTGAGGGAAAGATTAGTGAATTTGTGAGTGATAAAAATAAATTAGGAGTGTGAGTAAAAAAAAATCTTAGAAGTGTAGTATTTATAGGATATATTTAGGAAATAAAAAAAAAGAAAATAAAATATACCGTAGGACTAGCAAGATTTTTGGGGATACATTTTTTTTTGAATTTATTTGACTAATTAAGTTTTATCCATTCACAAAAAAGAAAATAAAAATTTTGTGTTATCTCTCTTTTTTTTTAAACCGGCCGAGTGATACACATATACATATTTATATTTTTTTTAGATAAGATGAAGAGATCATTCTAGAATTTTTAGGATTTCCTTTTTATTTTTAATTAATTTTTAATTACGAAATTAATATATATTTATCTATACTTTTGGTATTTAATAATATTAAACTTTTATTTTTAAATTACTAACTTATAGTTTTTATTATTTATAGTTGACACATTACCTATCATGTAATTATTTTTGTTACTAAGTTAGTTATATAGTATTTTAGTTATTAAAAAAATTAATATAAGTTACATATATATATACATATATATGCACTATGAATACTTCATGTACCTAATTAATACTAGAGTTAGGGTTTATATTAGAAATTACTATTTAGGTTAGGGTTTATATTAGTAATTACTATTTAGGTTAGGGTTTATTTGTTACGAACATTTATTATCTGAATAACAACCCTAATGACAGTGTACCAGATCAGAAAATGAAACCCTAAGGGTAATATAGTAAATTCAGAATGGAAAAGTGAGGGTTGTTATAGTACCTCCCCGTTAATTTAAACTTCGTCCCGAAGTTTCAAGTGGATTTCTCGGATGCATCAGCGGTTGAGAAAAGATGGAGATATTTCCACTTCATCTGGTCTTCACGTTCCCAGGTATACTCGGGGCCTCTTCGTGAATTCCAATGGATTTTCACAATGGGAATATTACTCTGTTTCAAGCCTTTAACCTCACGATCCATAACCTCTATCGGTTCTTCAATGAAATGCATTTTATCATCAATGTGGATATCATCCAATGGAATAACAAGTGTGTCATCAGCAAGACACTTTTTAAAATTCGAGACATGAAATACATCATGTACATTATTAAGTTCAGAGGGTAATTCCAATCGATATGCCACAGGACCAATTCTTTCAGTAATCTTGAAAGGTCCAACAAATAGTGGGCTAAGTTTACTTCTCTTGCCAAAACGAACAACGCCCTTCCAAGGAGATACTTTCAACATGACTTTATCACCGACTTGGAATTCTGAATCTTTCCGATGAATATTAGCGTAGCTTTTCTGTCGGCTACGGGCAGTTTCTAATCGTTTCTTAATCTGAACGATCTTTTCTGTAGTTTCATGTATGATTTCAGGACCAGTTAACTGTCTGTCCTCAAGTTCATCCCAGCACAGTGGAGATCTACATTTTCGTCCATATAAAGCCTCAAAAGGTTCAGCCTTAATTCTTGAGTGATAGCTGTTGTTGTAAGAAAATTCAGCCAAAGGCAAATGTCTATCCCATCCTTTGCCAAAATTGATAACACAAGCACGTAGCATATCTTCCAATGTTTGAATGGTTCATTCACTTTGACCATCGGTTTGCAGATGATAAGCAGTACTCATGTCGAGTTGGGTTCCAAGTGCAGATTGTAGAGATTTTCAGAATCTAGAAATAAATCGACTGTCGCGATCAGAAATGATAGAGATAGGAACTCCATGATGAGAGACAATCTCTTTGATGTATAGATGTGACAATTTTTCCATTCTATCGGTTTCTTTGATCGGTAAGAAGTGTGCAGACTTAGTAAGACGATCAACTATGACCCAAATAGTATCATTGCCACTAGAAGTCTTGGACAATTTAGTATTAAAATCTATAGTGATACACTCCCACTTCCACTGCGGAATATCCGGTTGTTGAAGTAAACCAGATGGCTTTTGATGTTCGGCCTTAACTTTCAAACAAGTAAGACACTTGCTTACATACTCAGCGATATCAGATTTCAGATTAGGCCACCAATAAAACTTCTTCACATCGTGATACATTTTACTAGAGCCTGAGTGAATAGAATACCTAGTCTTATGTGCTTCATCCAAGACTAGTCCTCGTAGATTTCCGAAGATTGGGACCCAGATTCGGTTATTAAAATACATTGTTCCATTTCCCTTGAGTTCAAGTTGCCTTACAAGACCTCTAAGTCCCTTGAGTTGGACATTCTCTTCCTTCAATGCCTTAAGTTGTGCCTCACGGATTTGAGATGTAAGATTAGTACGAATGCGCAAATTCAAAGCTCGGACTCGGATTGGTTTGGCACGATCCTTTCTACTAAGGGAGTCGGCTACTACATTCACCTTTCCAGGATGATACCTAAGCTCACAGTCGTAGTCATTTAATAACTCGATCCAACGCCTTTGTCTCATATTTAATTGCTTCTGGTCAAAGATATGCTGAAGACTTTTATGATCGGTAAACACCGTGATTCTAACCCGTAGAGGTAATGTCTCCACATCTTCAATGCAAATACCATAGCTCCTAACTCCAAGTCATGTGTGGTATAGTTCTTCTCATGTTTCTTCAGCTGTCTAGATGCATAGGCGATAACCTTTTTACGTTGCATCAAAACACATCCGAAACCTTGATTCGAGGCATCACAATAGACTACAAAATCGTCAGTGCCCTCAGGTAATGATAGAATCGGGGCTGTGGTCAATTTATCCTTTAGAATCTTAAAAGCAGATTCCTGTTCTTCGGACCACTCGAATTTCTTCCCTTTATGAGTTAGCTTGGTGAGAGGTTTAGCTATAAGAGAAAAGTCCTTGATAAACCTTCGGTAATAACCAGTAAGTCCCAAAAATTGGCGAATATGCTCCGCACTTCTAGGTACTTCCCAGTTCTGGATAGCGGTAATTTTTGCAGGATCGACATGTATTCCCTTACTATCAACTACATGCCCGAGGAATTGTACGGTTCGCCGCCAAAATTCACACTTGGAAAACTTGGCATACAGTTGTTCCTTCTTTAAAATCTCTAGAATCAATCGCAAATATTGTTTATGCTCTTTCTCGCCTTAGAATAGATTAAGATATCATCGATGAAAATGATCACGAATTTGTCAAGATAAGGTTTGCATACACGGTTCATAAGATCCATGAATACAGCAGGAGTATTGGTTAAACCAAAAGGCATGACAAGAAACTCATAATGTCCATAACGAGTTCGGAAAGCAGTCTTAGAAACATCAGCTTCCTTGACCCTCAGTTGATGATAACCCGACCTAAGATCAATCTTCGAATAAACACTTGACCCTTGCAGTTGGTCAAAGAGGTCATCAATACGCGGGAGTGGATAACGATTTTTGATGGTTAATTTGTTGAGTTCTCGGTAATCAATACACATTCTCAATGTGCCATCTTTCTTTTTGACAAATAGAATAGGTGCACCCCACGGAGAAGAGCTAGGACGAATGAATCCTTTATCTAAAAGTTACTGGAGTTGGTTGGACAATTCCTTCATCTCTGATGGAGCTAATCGGTATGGTGCCTTTACGATAGGTGCAGCACCGGTAGTTAAATCAATATGAAACTCAACCTGTCGTTGGGGAAGGAGACCAGGGAGTTCTTCAGAAAACACTTCAGGAAAGTCTCTAACCACCGGTACGTCTTCAATGCGTTTTTCTTCCGATTCGAATTCCTTAACATGAGCCAAGATGGCTTGATATCCCTTCATTAGATACTTGCAGGTCTTGATGCAAGAGATGATATTGAGTTTGGAACCACTCATCTCCCCTTGAACAATTAAGGTTTCACCATTTTCAAGAGGTATGTTAATAGTTTTCTCATAGCACATGATTGCAGCTCTTAATGGGCGTAAGCAATCCATCCCTACGACTATATCAAAGCTTCCTAACTCGACTTGCAATAGGTTGATCTTAAAGAGTTTTTTGGCTAGAATCAGATCATAGTTTTTATACACATTGTCTACTTTCATAACCTTACCATTTGCTACTTCTACAAGACGCTTAATTTCTAAGGCTTGTGGTTTTTCAGTGAATAAGGCACAAAACTCAGTAGACACATAACTTCTATCAGCACTAGAATCGAATAAAACAGTAGCATAGAAGTTGTTAACAAGAAACGTACCCGTTATCACTTCGTCATCATCACGGGCTTCTTCAGCAGTTATCATAAATGCTCAGCTTTTAGCATTTCCCGTGTTACCCTTTTTCTTTGGACACTGGTTGTGGAAATTCCCTTTTTCACCATAGTCATAGCATGTAGGAACTATTACGTTAGCTTTTGTTGCAGGTGTATCCGTTGAAGGAACTGTAACTCTACAAGTTTTGGCTATATGGCCAATCTTCTTACACTTGGTGCACTCAGCCTTGCACCACCCAGAATGGTGTTTCTCACAACGTTTACAAAAAGGTTGTTTCCCAGAATAACCTCCTCTTAAGTTATCAGCAACTCTCTTGTTTGAACCTTGGTTCGATCCCTGAGCAGGCTCAAATTTCCTTTTGCCTTCACTAGTCTTAGCCTCAGCTTATTTATTTGTCGCGGCCTTTCTCTTCTTGGCCATCATGAGGTTATGGGCCATTAGTATCACCCCATCTAAGGTCTCCTTACTTGCAGCAATGACATTTCCCTGAATCTCATTAGGAAAACCTTCCATGTATCGCTCTATCTTCTTCTGTTCGGTTGGTACCATGTTCGGGCACAATGAAACCAACTCTATAAACCTGTTGGTGTAAGCTTCAATATCGGTACCTTTGACCTTTAGTTCCCAAAACTCAACCTCTAGCTTTTGAATTTGATTTCTTGGACAGAACTTTTCAGTCATCATCCACTTTACGACGGCCCATGGAATAGCATTAGCAGCATCTAGCCTTACAGTTTGGGCATAAGCGTTCCACCAAATCAAAGCAAGACCACTTAGTGTGTGAGTGGCGTATTTTACTCGGTCGACATCTGCACGGTTACAGATGCAAAAGATTGATTCAAGCTTTTCAAACCAATGGGTCAGTTCGACAGCTTCCTCACTTTCTTTAAAAGATGGAGGCTTGCAATTCATAAACTCCTTGTAGCTGCAAGAAGTAGGGGGATTCTGGTTTCCCTGGTTGTTCCCTTGATTGTTATTATGGTTGCCTTGAGCGGCAGCAAACAGTTGTTGGAATTGTGCAGGGGTCAGAGTGACATTCGGGAGATTGTTGGTAGCACCTCAAGTTGATTGAGCCATCGTTCTTCAATACGTAAATACAGTATTAGTTGAAAAGTTCATGGTGCTAATAAGTTATAATTTTGATAAATGCACAAGATCCACACAACATACACAAGCATATATAAGAGAAACCACAAGATATAACCAAACATACATGAATGAGGTAATATAGATGATAGAAGTAACAAGATGTAATCAAAATACTTGAATTAAACCATAAAAACCACTAGTTTAACAAGAATCAAAAACCAATGTAACTTAGGCATATGCCTTTACATAAATAACGGAAATGGAAATAAATGAGAATCCTAGAACTAATCTTTCTTAGGTGACGGAGGCTTGAAATGATCCTTAATGTACCCTTTGAAATACATTACAAACTTTTCTAATTCCTCCAGTGCATAACGCTGACGGTCGAGCTCTCTCTCTTGCCTAGCAAACATCACGGAGAACTTGTCATAGACCCTTTTCACATCGATGTCTGTATAGTCCATGCGCTGCTCCATTTTAGCCAAACGTTCGCGGAACGTATCCCTTAAAGTTACAGTGCAATTCTGTAGGTTCATGATATCACACCAAACTAAGGCATGATCATACTCGAAGTAAGCAAACTCAGAAGCTTTCAGCTTCTTGGACGAACTAGCAACGTTATCATCAGGGGCTTCAGGCTCCTTCCTCTTAGGTGAGGAAGTCTTAACAATGGAAGGTTCAATTTCCTCCTCAGAATCATCTTCTAAACTGCAGATCACCCCAAGACCATCATAATTTGGCTTAGCCTCCTCAGTAGCTGGCTCCCAAACTACTTCTTCGTTTTCGGGTTCGGACTCTTCCTCGGGTTCTCCCTCAGAATCATCTTCCCCTTCAATATGTTCTTCAACCTCTTCATTCTCACCCTCATCATCCCCATCATAGTCATTATGAGGTTCCACTGGTGAGGTAGCAGGATGGTACTCCGGAGATTCCGGTGGAGTAGCTGGCTGATAAACGGGTGAGGTCGGGGGAGAAGCTGGTGCATAAGCTGGAGTGTGAACGGATCCCTCCACATCAGAATCTTCAGAGTCAGAAATGATAATCGGATTGTGGCTCGACATCCTAAAGAAGAGAAAGAAATAAAGTTAGAATGGTTCTAAGGTAGTCGTAAAGGCATGAAATAAGATATAAAGGAAAAATACTAAAATCTTAAATCAGGAAAGGTTATTGTCCTATGGACTGCTTAAGGCACCTAACTAACACATAAGGCACACTTAATATGCAATCCTGGTTCTCTATAACTAACCTGGCTCTGATACCACTCTGTCATACCCCCAAATAGGGTCGGGGGTAAATATGACTTCACAATATCACAACACAAGTATATAAGCGAGAACGACTCTAAATGAGACGTTTTATTAAAAACAATAATGGTATTGCAGCGGAAACGAAATAAAGTTTTACATGGTAAACCCAAATGTAATTAACAAATGCTAAATTATAAATATGTGGACTCCAATGCATCAGCTAGCTAAGCATCATAGGGCAGCACATAAGCTAATCTTCACCTGAGACAAACATGCTTAAAATTGTCAACACAATGGTTGAGTGACCATCATATGTTTATATAATCAATAAAGTTTTAGACCACAAGATTTAATTCGAAACAAAAATATTCAAAATTCCATGAGTTATAATATCGAGCTAAACATTCACCCCTGACACTGTACGGGTGTCGGTAATCATTATTATGTACCCCATTGACGATCGGTCAATGAGTAGAGACGTCGCTCTCAATAGGCCTACTCACAATAATTAAGCTTGCAACATTTTAATTCCAGCAATTAACGATATTATAGCGGGGATTTTGCATGTAAGAATACAAGTTAACAATAATCTCATGAAGTTGCATATCAAAAAGTTAAGTACTTGTGTCTAAAGTGTAAATCATTTAAATACAAGCATGTGTCTCACCCCAAGATTTATAAAATCAATAAATGTGAAAAAGCGGGGCTATGAAGTTCACCTTAAATAGCACAGAAGAGATATTCCACAAATGAGAGGATTGAACGGACGAACGTGATCGAGATCTCAACCTAGAGATAGAATGCACGATCAGATATTGTCTAATAGACATAAGTATAGTAACTGTACTAATGATAATGGTTTTCTAAAAGAGTTCTATTTTTGAAAAGTTACTATTTTTGGAAAGTTTCCATTTATAGTAAGTTTCCAAATTTAGGAAGTTCGGGTTATAATCTTTCTTAAGATGTTGTACAACTTTACTCAAACTTCGTTGCTATCAAATAAGTCAGGAATGACCAGATGTAACCGGGAGCCCAGGACTCTTGACCAGAATCTAAGTCATGGCATTCGAGATCCATAAGCTTACCCAGAAATGGCAACCTAGACATCATTCACTTACGACCGTAAGTAGCGGTGAAATTCGCATGACTTGTACGTTATCTTTTGATTAACCTTCACTTTAGGTTTAAGTCATATTATTATATTATAAGTTATATTATACTTATTTATTAATGACTTATTATTCATTTTTAAATCATACTTATAATAAAGTATTAATAGTTACATTATAATTATTCATTATTAATGTATTACTATGGTTAGTATTATTAATTATTAACTAAAGTATTTTAATAAGTCATAATATAAGTATTTATTAATAATGTATTATTATTATTATTATTATTATTATTATTATTATTATTATTATTATTAACTTATATTATAAACATTATACTTATTATTTATTTCCTTAAATTTGTTTTTAATTACAATAAATACCAAATAAATATAAATAAAATTTTTATAAGTTTATTTAAGTATTATAAACTGTGTAAAATTTTATAAATATAAATATAGCACATTTTTATATTTCTTTCGTATTTTCTTTATATATACATATTTGATTCATTTTAATCAAGGTTAATTAGTTATTAATTATTAATTCGACCTAATTAAAAACTTTTATATTTTTTATAGGTTCTATATTCTGAAAATATATTACAAAAATTATAAATACGAATTTTATATAAATATATTATTTATTTAATATTATCTTATTATTTAACCATTAAATTAGGATTATAATTGAATAAATAAGATAAATTAATTTAAAATAAATTTTTATAATTTTCACAGTACCTATACATCCTAATGATTATATAAAAATTTTATATTATCAGATTTAATACACTTTTGTATTTATTTTGTATTTCTTTTTCTTTTCCTCTCGATTAACATTTAAACACAAACAAATATACATGAAATACTAAACGACCTATTTATTTATTTTTTTTTTATAATTTTTACAGCTTTATACAATTATAATAATCTCATAAAAAATATTTATAATTAATTTTATTCATGTTTAATATTTATTACAAATTTCACTCAGTATTTGTGTTTAATCACTATTTAATTCATATTTAAATATAAATAATATTCCAAAATTTATTATAATTATTTTTATGTATGTTACTACTGTTATAAACACTTTCTAAGCAAAAATAACTGATATGAATATTTTTACCTAAATTAAAATCGTTTTTACATATTTAATCAATTCAAAACAACTAATTATTGAATAAATGTATAAATTGTTATATTAAATAATTTTTCTTATCCAATAATTTTTATATTTCATCTAAACACTGTAAAAATTATTATAACATTTTATAAGTATTTACAACATTTAATTTCTATTTTCCCAAAGTGTTCGATATATATATTCATTAAATACATAATAATTCGAATTTAGATACTTATAAAATCTACAAAATTATTTTTGGTTACTATTATATCATATTAATATTTAAGAACCTGTAAAAATTATTATTCTCAATTATATATATTTATTTTCTATTTAATTCAGGTATATACTCATATATATAATAATTTCGTTTTTAATTGTATTATAAATAAAATCCGAATATATAATTCATAAAAATAATTTTAATACATACTATAATACTTGTTAGTAATTATAGTATGTTCACATGAGTTTTTAACACTGCATTATAATTTATTAACAATAAAAAAAACAAATTGGCTAAAAAAATTAAGGAACGAAGCAAAAAAAAAAAAAATAGGTAGAGATATACCTTAAATATGCTGCGTGTTTTCTTGAGGGAAAGATTAGTGAATTTGTGAGTGATAAAAATAAATTAGGAGTGTGAGTAAAAAAAAAATCTTAGAAGTGTAGTATTTATAGGATAGATTTAGGAAATAAAAAAAAGAAAATAAAATATACCGTAGGACTAGCAAGATTTTTGGGGATACATTTTTTTTTTGAATTTATTTGACTAAGTAAGTTTTATCCATTCACAAAAAATAAAATAAAAATTTTGTGTTATCTCTTTTTTTTTTAAACCGGCCGAGTGATACACATATACATATTTATATTTTTTTTTTAGATAAGATGAAGAGATCATTCTAGAATTTTTAGGATTTCCTTTTTATTTTTAATTAATTTTTAATTACAAAATTAATATATATTTATCTATACTTTTGGTATTTAATAATATTAAACTTTTATTTTTAAATTACTAACTTATAGTTTTTATTATTTATAGTTGACACATTACCTATCATATAATTATTTTTGTTACTAAGTTAGTTATATAGTACTTTAGTTATTAAAAAAATTAATATAAGTTACATATATATATATACATATATATGCACTATGAATACTTCATGTACCTAATTAATACTAGAGTTAGGGTTTGATCTTAAAGTAGAGGGGTACAAAATAGTTATATTTTTATTACAAAATATGATACAAATTACACAAGTTTTATTTATTTATTTAGATTGGGATATACCTAAACCTTACTACAACACTTATAGGCAGTGTACCTAATCGTAGAGTAGTGTAGTTTTTAGTAAGTTCGGTTCGTTCCACAGGGAGCTAGCTGAGTTTAACGCTATATTTTTATTAACTATTTTTATATAAAAATATATATAATTATATATAGTAATATTATTATAAAAGGGAGTTTTTACCGTTAAATGACCGGTTTGTCGATTTTAAATAAAGCGTAAAGATAAATGACGATAATATAAATGACAGAATTTAAATTGCGATAAAGTAAATTGCAGTAATTAAAATAATAGTAAATAAAGGTACGATGAAATATGAAATAAAAGTATTATGCTTATTTAAACTTCCGTAATCATGATATTTGACGTTTTGATTTTAATTAATTGTTACCCGGGTTAATTGTCCTTTGTCCTGGATTATTTGATACCTATTTGGTTTTTGTCCATAATAGTCCATCGGCCATAATTATAAAATGCTCGTCAAATTAACCTTATTCCCGAAGTCAAATATTCCAACTAATTAGGGATTCGAACTGTAACAAGGTTTTAATACTTTGTTAATAATTACACCAGGTTATCGACTGCTCGTAATCCAAGGTTTTAATACTTTGTTAACAATTACACTAATTATCCTTGTATGTAATCGACCCCTGTTTTAATGAGATATGAATATTAATTTACCCACTTGATCAGAATGAATAATCAATTACCCAACCCGAATAATTAATTAAATGATCGTAAAAGATGTCGTATAAACGTCACTAAATAGGACATACATAATCATTTTAATAATTATTAGATTAACTAATTTGAAGATAGGTTCGACAGGTTCCAATGAGTTGTCGCTCAATTAGACAATACCCCTTATCTATTAATAGTCATAGTCCAATGTCCACAAGTGTCGGTCTTTTGTCCAAACCTTAATTATGGTACAAAATCTAATAACCCCGTCTTAATATTTAGTCTAACATCACGATTACTTCGGCTCAATTAAGCATAATAATAACTTAGTTACGAGACATTAATTTAAAAAGGAAGAACATAGCTTACAGTGGTGATTAATCGCGTAGCGTTGCACGGACATAATTTCGACTTAAAACCCATAAAACATTCTTAAAATAACCTTATTATTATTAACTTAAAATTAAAATTAAAATTATAAATATAAATATATATAAATATATATATATATATATATATATATATATATATATATATATATATATATTGAAGAGAGTAAGAGATTGAATTCTCTTGTCCATAAATCGTCCGAAAAACTGACTTTTTATAGAACTTGGCCTGCTACAGTAACTCATGCGGTCGCATGAGATTTTAGTGCAAATCTCATGCACTCACATGGACTCATGCACTCGCATGGATTTTATGCCTATTTCCCATGCGATCGCATGGCCGTCAGATCCAGCTCACATATTTTTTGTTTTCTAGCTTGTCGACATATTTATTAAATATATATATAATATATATAATTTATATTAATTATATATATATTATATTATATTCTTGTGCATAGTTGACTCGTAATTTTAGGACCGTTGACTCGCGCGTTGATGCTCGGTTTATGTCTCGGTTCCGGATTTTCGAACGTCCTTTCGTACGCAGAGATATCTTGTACTTTGCGTTCCGCGACTTGTACTGTTGTAATTTTTTAGACGTTTCTCATCAATAATTCGAACCACTTGAATTATATCGTGTTCATTTGAGCTTTTTGGTCATTTGCGTCTTCAATTCGTCGTTTTCTTCTTTTGTCTTCGCACTTATTTATTTAAACGAATATTACACAAAAAGAGAACAATTGCAACTAAAAGCTTTACATATTGGAAGGATATTGTGCCTAAATATATGTTCATTTGGAGCACTATCAAATATCCCCACACTTGAGCGTTGCTTGTCCTCAAGCAATACAGAACTTATAATAAAATCACACATCATTCGAATCACCTTTTTTATTCTCACACTTTATACATCAGTGATTTTGATACGGCGGTATAAACAATGATAGTAACGATGTGGTTTACAGTCCCACATGACTATAAAAATTTAGATCCTTTAAGAAAATTGGATCTTTATGAAAACATTTGATCTTTTTGAAAATTCAATCTAGATTTTACCCTAGATAAGTTTTCCGGAATAACCCTTCACCGCTGTTTGCAAATTATTTTTGTGGGTTTTGTGGGTTTCAGATTTGAAAATTTTAGCTCAAAACTTATGGTTTTGTGTCACCCATTTCCTAACCTTGTATTGGGAAAGCAACACGTCCAGTTTACTTGCTCCGTATATTACCTTTTGGTAAACTACCGTCCGGTTGTAAAGGAAAGCGTTGAACAAGCAACTGTTAAGGCAATGTCTAATGACATGCTTTTGATTATGGTCCACAACGTGTCGGATGCAATTACTATCCTTTGTAGGAGCAATAGTAAAGATCACCCTATAATTTTTCGGTCTGGCACAAGGTCCTGTCTTCGACCATGCTATGCAACCACCGTTCTTACAGTTGACACTCGATTTGGTTCAGGTGACCTAATGAATTTCGGTGAATTCTTAGGATTTTACGTTCAATGGTAATGAACGCATTGAAAATGGGTTTTCAGAAAACAAATCAGTTTTAATTTGATCAAAATATTTTCTCGTTCAAGCTCGAGTTTAGATATCATTGAATTCCATGAGTTTGTAATTCTCAATCTTTAAGGTAAATCTCAAGGATTGAGTAATATCAGGCTTAAAAGCTGATTTTTAATCTTTAAGGAGATTATCCTTTCTGGGGGTCTGATTCATTAGTCTTATCAAGCTAATTTACACGGCGCCCTCCCCATTTTACGAGACCGATCCTCTCATGGTTATGATAAGTCTGACCACTTGGCGACCCTGTTTGATGCTGAGGTCCGTGGATTTCCTGCTGATTTTAGAGATGACTTTTCTAGATTTTTCATCAACCTACAGCTGGTCTGGACGACAACTTCCTGACCTAAATCAAGAAGCGCGTGTATTTTTCGGAAGACTTTACTTCCTTTTAATGATGGAATTGATTCATCATGTCGATCCATCTTTTCTTCCATTTATATTATACTTTTCCTGGTAAAACAGTTAATTTTGTCCAAAACAAAAGCACCTGCAATAATCTTGTACAAACATATGTGATATGTGTTTTAAATAACTTGGTAAATTCTTCCCACACTTAGCTTTTATTTATTTTTTTCTTTGCCTTTTTATTCTCCTCTATTCCATTTTAAATGAATTCTAACGTTTTTGGGTTGTTTCTCCATTTATGTTCTCTCCGAGGTAACAATAATTTCGGCATTAACACCTAGTTTTATCGTTCATAAATATGTATAAACATGATTTTGAATTCATTTAGCTGAAAATATTTTTAAATTTTCACAAAATTTGGCAATTAAACTAAGTGTAAATCAGAGAGAATTTATAACCCTTCCCCACACTTGAGATCATGCAATGCCATCATTTGCATGAAATCAGACTATATTTATAAATTCATGAGGGTGATTAGTATAGAAAAGTGATTAAAACTACCGAGTTTGCAAACATATTGTTTTATATCACATTTGATATTTTACGTCTTGTCATCAAAATTAGTAGTTTTTGCTGAACTTAATGCCAGTCTTTGAAAGTGCGATATTTTACCCTATTTTGTACATAAGATAAACTATATATATATATATATATATATATATATATATATATATATATATATATATATATATATATATATATATATATATATATATATATATATAGTGGCAGGATCAAGAGGGAAGTAACCAATCGGGGGGAAGCGGGGGGAAGCAATTTTTTTTTTTCGTTTTTTGAAAAAACTTTGTTCACGAACATTATAGATGAGATGAAAATATGAACATTTAGTAGAGACACTTTGTGATAAATGTTTTTATTTTGGTGGGAAAACGCTTGAAGAAGTAATATATAACAATTATCGTGTTTTTCGAGCGTATTTTGAGGTTTTAGCTATTGGGGTTTAGATATTAGGGTTTAGATATTAGGGTTTATAGGGTATAGATATTAGGGTTTAGAAATTTAGGGTTTGATTTAGGATTTAGATTGAGTTTTTAACACGAACGGTTTAGAGTTTAGGGTTTAGGGTTTGGTGTTTTGCGTTTATGGAATAAACCCAAAACACCAAACCCTAAACCCTAAACCCTAAACCCTAAACTCTAAACTCTAAATCGGGCTAAATTTTACTTCACAAAACATGAAGAAAAAAAAACGTTCATATTCTTCACGAACAATATTATCTTGAATGTTATTTTTGTCGATCGTTTTCCCGCCTAAATAATAACATTCATCACAAAGTGTCTCTTCTAAATGTTCTTATTTTCGTATGATCTTGATGCCGGAAAAAAAAATTTCAAAAAAAAACGAAAAAAAAAATTGCTTCCTCCCGCTTGGTTACTTCCCCATTGATATATATATATATATATATATATATATATATATATATATATATATATATATATATATATATATATATATATATATATATATATATATATATATATATATATATATATATATAATTTATTTTTATAAAACCTTTATTTATTAAAACAATTTAAATGAATAATTTTTTAAAATTTTGTTTCCTTTTACTTTAGGTAGTTTCGGTATGTTTACCTAGTCCGTCCCTCGAAAAAATTTAAAATTTGTCTTTTTTAAAGCGATTGTTTTAAAAGCAAAGATTTTTGGATTTTTTAAATTTTTTTGGTATACTTTAGATCAATAATATTTAAAATAATGATAACAAAATTTGTCGCCCCGCCCTCGGGTTAAGCAATTTCAGTTCCATGACCTAGTCTTTAACTTACGATGAATATTAGAAATTATTTTTTTAAACTTAATGAAATAAAGTAATTTTTGTTTTTCTAAAATCACACAAAAATTAAATTTAAAAATGCATATTAATTTCATACAAAACCTACAAAACAAAATAAAATTCAGAATGGGGGAAGAAAACTAGTTCTTTAGTGTCTGCTAGTGGAAAAGACCAATCAGATTCCATTCTCGGAACTACAAGAGAACAGAACAACTAACCCTAGACAGCGTTTTCTTTTTAGAACATTTGAATCTCTCCACACTTAGGTAGCTGTGGTGTCGAAATTGTGATTAACTTCATCGTCAATTTCTTTTGGACCATAATCAATATCTGTGACTTTTGCTTTAAGTCATTGGTCGGATTCCTGTGTAATATCCACAAATTCAACTAGTTTTGCCTTTTCTCTAGGCGATAGATTGGATACTAACCGGTTACATAACTTAAATTTCCCCTTGGTTCTAGCATCGCGAATCCGTTTAATAAGTTTCTTCTTTGAACTGTTAATAACGGAGTCATTTAATTTCTTATCAACAACGGGGTTCTCTGTTATCAGGTCATCCTTAGGCGTTACTTCATCTTCCCCACACTTAGGCATTTTATTATTGTTAAGCACTACCGTTGAAGTTGGTAAAACAACATGGTTGTTACCAATCATTTTTGTTGGTTCAACGATTTTAGTTGGTGGAGATTTAGACTTTCGACTCACAAAGGTGATCGATTTTTCATCATTACTAAGTGTCATTCTACCATCTCTTACATCAAATAACGCCCTGGTGGATGCTAAGAATGGTCGACCTAAAATTAGAGGAATGTTTGGGTCCTCTTCTATGTCAGTGACAATAAATTCGACTAGAAAGGTTAAAGTACCCACTTGAACGGGTAGGTTATTAGCGATTCCATCTGGGTGCCTAATGGTTTGATCAAAGAGTCGAACACTCATTTCCGTTGGACTTAACTCACCTACTCCAAATCTCTTATATAATGAAAGAGGCATAACACTCACACTCGCACCTAAATCTGCTAGTGCATCATACATGACACAATCACTAAGTAGACAAGGAACAATAAATTCACCCGGATCACCCATCCTGGGTGGAGATTTTGGTGGAACTGTCTTCACCGGGTTTATCTTTACGGTTTTTGTTTCTTGTACTTTCTTATTCTTCTTCTTCTTTCCAGAGGTATCACAAACTTTATTACCTATCACTTGCTCATAGTCATCTCCTTTTCTTGGAAACGGGATGGGTGGTCTGTATGGTGCCACCACTGGCTTTACATACTCGGGTGGTGGTGGTGGTGTTGTAACTTCTTCATTGTTACTCACATCGAAAACCTTCCCATCTTCTGGAGCTGGTTTTTTAGAATTTGTTGACACCATATTAACATTCTCATTCCGAGGATTTACTTCAGTATTACTCAGTAGCTTTCCTTGTTCCCTCTCACTCATCATGCTAGCAAAAGTACCTACGTGTTTTTCGAGATTCAAAATGGAAGTTTGTTGAGTTCTTAATGACTGATCAAACCTCTCATTTGTTTGAGTTTGAGATGTAATAGATTGTGTTTGAGATTCCATTAGCTTTGCCATCATTTCTTCCAGATTTGGCTTTTTCACTTCGGTTTGTTGTGGTGGTTTATGCAAGCCATGTCTTTGTTGATTGAAAGTGTTGTTTTGAGTTGGTTGGTTATTCGGACTTTGTTGGTTGTACGAGTTATTGTTGGGTCCATTTGGGTTGTAAAGAATGTTTTGATTTCGATTAAAGTTTGGCCTTGGCGGTTGATAATTATTTTGATAATTATTTCCCGGCCTTTGGTTCATGTAGGAAACATTCTCTCGTTGTTCCATGGTTTGCTCGATGTGACAATCTTTCATTAAGTGTGGTCCACCGCATTGCTCACAACTGATTCGTATTGCGTGAATATCTTTATTCATCTTTTCCATTCGTCTCTCGAAAGCATCTATTTTTGCAAAAACGAAATCAAAGTCATGGCTAGAATCGGCTCTAGCCACTTTAGATGAACGAAAAATATCTTTTTACTGGTGCCACTCATGCGAGTGGGAGGCTGTGTTATCAATAATTTTGTAAGCTTCAGTTGCGGTTTTTTTCATAATGGAACCACCAGCTGCTATGTCGATGTCTTTTCGTGTAGTAACGTCGACACCTTGGTAGAATATTTGTACTATTTGATAAGTGTCTAAGCCATGTTGCGGACATCCTCTCAACAACTTTCCAAATCTTGTCCACGCCTCATATAATGTTTCATTTGGCTTTTGCGTGAATGTAACAATTTCTCCTTGAAGTCTCACGGCTTTGGATGCCGGAAAGAATTGTTTAAGAAAATTTTCAACTAAAACATCCCATGTATCAATCGCCCCTTCAGGTAACGATTCTAACCAATCTTTGGCTCGAATACTTATTATTTTTTTTTTCTGTTTTTAACTTATAAAATATTTATATAAAATAAATAAAAACTTATACTTTAAAAACTAAAATAAAAAATAGAAATACTTTATAATTTTATATATTTTAAACAAACTCTTAAAAATATATATATTTTGTTTTTCTTTTTATATTTTTGTATTTTTAACAAAATATTTTTACAAAATGAGAAATATTATATTTTTACAAAAATATCTTAAAAACTAATAATTTTTTTTTTATATAGCGTTTCGCTTCGGCGTCCCCGACAGCGGCGCCAAAAACTTGATGTTAAAGTAGAGGGGTACGAAATAGTTATATTTTTATTACAAAATATGATACAAATTACACAAGTTTTATTTATTTATTTAGATTGGGATATACCTAAACCTTGCTACAACACTTATAGGCAGTGTACCTAATCGTAGAGTAGTGTAGTTTTTAGTAAGTTCGGTTCGTTCCACAGGGAGCTAGCTGAGTTTAACGCTATATTTTTATTAACTATTTTTATATAAAAATATATATAATTATATATAGTAATATTATTATAAAAGGGGGTTTTTACCGTTTAATGACCGGTTTGTCGATTTTAAATAAAGCGTAAAGATAAATGACGATAATATAAATGACAGAATTTAAATTGCGATAAAGTAAATTGCAGTAATTAAAATGAAAGTAAATAAAGGTACGATAAAATATGAAATAAAAGTATTATGCTTATTTAAACTTCCGTAATCATGATGTTTGACGTTTTGATTTTAATTAATTGTTACCCGGGTTAATTGTCCTTTGTCCTGGATTATTTGATACCTATTTGGTTTTTGTCCATAATAGTCCATCGGTCATAATTATAAAATGCTCGTCAAATTAACCTTATTCCCGAAGTCAAATATTACAACTAATTAGGGATTCGAACTGTGACAAGGTTTTAATACTTTGTTAATAATTACACCAGGTTATCGACTGCGCGTAATCCAAGGTTTTAATACTTTGTTAACAATTACACCAATTATCCTTGTATGCAATCCACCCCTGTTTTAATGAGATATGAATATTAATTTACCCACTTGATCAGAATAAATAATCAATTACTCAACCCGAATAATTAATTAAATGATCGTAAAAGATGTCGTATAAACGTCACTAAATAGGACATACATAATCATTTTAATAATTATTAGATTAACTAATTTGAAGATAGGTTCGACAGGTTCCAATGAGTTGTTGCTCAATTAGACAATACCCCTTATCTATTAATAGTCATAGTCCAATGTCCACAAGTGTTGGTCTTTTGTCCAAATCTTAATTATGGTACAAAATCTAATAACCTCGTCTTAATATTTAGTCTAACATCACGATTACTTCGGCTCAAATAAGCATAATAATAACTTAGTTACGAGACATTAATTTAAAAAGGAAGAACATAGCTTACAGTGGTGATTAATCGCGTAGCGTTGCACGGACAGAATTTCGACTTAAAACCCGTAAAACATTCTTAAAATAACCTTATTATTATTAAATTAAAATTAAAATTAAAATTATAAATATAAATATATATATATTGAAGAGAGTAAGAGATTGAATTCTCTTGTCCATAACTCGTCCGAAAAACTGACTTTTTATAGAACTTGACCTGCTACAGTAACTCATGCGGTCGCATGAGATTTTAGTGCAAATCTCATGCACTCGCATGGGCTCATGCACTCGCATGGGTTTTATGCCTATTTCCCATGCGATCGCATGGCCGTCAGATCCAGCTCACATATTTTTTGTTTTCTAGCTTGTTGACATATTTATTAAATATATATATAATTTATATAATTTATATTAATTATATATATATATATATATTATATTCTTGTGCATAGTTGACTCGTAATTTTAGGACCGTTGACTCGCGCGTTGATGCTCGGTTTATGTCTCGGTTCCGGATTTTCGAACGTCCTTTCGTACGCGGAGATATCTTGTACTTTGCGTTCCGCGACTTGTACTGTTGTAATTTTTTAGACGTTTCTCATCAATAATTCGATGAATTATATCGTGTTCATTTGAACTTTTTGGTCATTTGCGTCTTCAATTCGTCGTTTTCTTCTTTTGTCTTCGCACTTATTTATTTAAACGAATATTACATAAAAATAGAACAATTTCAACTAAAAGCTTTACATATTGGAAGGATATTGTGCCTAAATATATGTTCATTTGGAGCACTATCGGGGTTTATATTAGAAATTACTATTTAGGTTAGGGTTTATATTAGTAATTACTTTTTAGGTTAGGGTTTATTTATTACGAACATTTATTATCAGAATAACAACCCTAATGACAGTGTACCGGATCAGAAAATGAAACCCTAAGGGTAATATAGTAAATTCAGAATGGAAAAGTGAGGGTTGTTGAAATGTCCCGTTCTTATTAATTAAAAACGTTCCATATTAATTGATTTCGTTGCGAGGTTTTGACCTCTATATGAGACGTTTTTCAAAGACTGCATTCATTTTTAAAACAAACCATAACCTTTATTTCATAAATAAAGGTTTAAAAAGCTTTACGTAGATTATCAAATAATGATAATCTAAAATATCCTGTTTACACACGACCATTACATAATGGTTTACAATACAAATATGTTACATCGAAATCAGTTTCTTGAATGCAGTTTTTACACAATATCATACAAACATGGACTCCAAATCTTGTCCTTATTTTAGTATGCAACAGCGGAAGCTCTTAATATTCACCTGAGAATAAACATGCTTTAAACGTCAACAAAAATGTTGGTGAGTTATAGGTTTAACCTATATATATATCAAATCGTAACAATAGACCACAAGATTTCATATTTCAATACACATCCCATACATAGAGATAAAAATCATTCATATGGTGAACACCTGGTAACTGACATTAACAAGATGCATATATAAGAATATCCCCATCATTCCGGGACACCCTTCGGATATGATATAAATTTCGAAGTACTAAAGCATCCGGTACTTTGAATGGGGTTTGTTAGGCCCAATAGATCTATCTTTAGGATTCGCGTCAATTAGGGTGTATGTTCCCTAATTCTTAGATTACCAGACTTAATAAAAAGGGGCATATTAGATTTCGATAATTCAACCATAGAATGTAGTTTCACGTACTTGTGTCTATTTTGTAAATCATTTATAAAACCTGCATGTATTCTCATCCCAAAAATATTAGATTTTAAAAGTGGGACTATAACTCACTTTCACAGATTTTTACTTCGTCGGGAAGTAAGACTTGGCCACTGGTTGATTCACGAACCTATAACAATATATACATATATATCAAAGTATGTTCAAAATATATTTACAACACTTTTAATATATTTTGATGTTTTAAGTTTATTAAGTCAGCTGTCCTCGTTAGTAACCTACAACTAGTTGTCCACAGTTAGATGTACAGAAATAAATTGATAAATATTATCTTGAATCAATCCACGACCCAGTGTATACGTATCTCAGTATTGATCACAACTCAAACTATATATATTTTGGAATCAACCTCAACCCTGTATAGCTAACTCCAACATTCACATATGGAGTGTCTATGGTTGTTCCGAAATATATATAGATGTGTCGACATGATAGGTCGAAACATTGTATACGTGTCTATGGTATCTCAAGATTACATAATATACAATACAAGTTGATTAAGTTATGGTTGGAATAGATTTGTTACCAATTTTCACGTAGCTAAAATGAGAAAAATTATCCAATCTTGTTTTACCCATAACTTCTTCATTTTAAATCCGTTTTGAGTGAATCAAATTGCTATGGTTTCATATTGAACTCTATTTTATGAATCTAAACAGAAAAAGTATAGGTTTATAGTCAGAAAAATAAGTTACAAGTCGTTTTTGTAAAGGTAATCATTTCAGTCGAAAGAACGACCTCTAGATGACCATTTTAGAAAACATACTTCCACTTTGAGTTTAACCATAATTTTTGGATATAGTTTCATGTTCATAATAAAAATAATTTTCTCAGAATAACAACTTTTAAATCAAAGTTTATCATAGTTTTTAATTAACTAACCCAAAACAGCCCGCGGTGTTACTACGAAGGCGTAAATCCGGTTTTACGGTATTTTTCGTGTTTCCAGGTTTTAAATCATTAAGTTAGCATATCATATAGATATAGAACATGTGTTTAGTTGATTTTAAAAGTCAAGTTAGAAGGATTAATTTTTGTTTGCGAACAAGTTTAGAATTAACTAAACTATGTTCTAGTGATTACAAGTTTAAACCTTCGAATAAGATAGCTTTATATATATGAATCGAATGATGTTATGAACATCATTACTATCTTAAGTTCCTTGGATAAACCTACTGGAAAAGAGAAAAATGGATCTAGCTTCAACGGATCCTTGGATGGCTCGAAGTTCTTGAAGCAAAATCATGACACGAAAACAAGTTCAAGTAAGATCATCACTTGAAATAAGATTGTTATAGTTATAGAAATTGAACCAAAGTTTGAATATGATTATTACCTTGTATTAGAATGATAACCTACTGTAAGAAACAAAGATTTCTTGAGGTTGGATGATCACTTTACAAGATTGGAAGTGAGCTAGCAAACTTGAAAGTATTCTTGATTTTATGTAACTAGAACTTGTAGAATATATGAAGAACACTTAGAACTTGAAGATAGAACTTGAAAGAGATCAACTAGATGAAGAAAATTGAAGAATGAAAGTGTTTGTAGGTGTTTTTGGTCATTGGTGTATGGATTAGATATAAAGGATATGTAATTTTTTTTTCATGTAAATAAGTCATGAATGATTACTCATATTTTTGTAATTTTATGAGATATTTCATGCTAGTTGCCAAATGATGGTTCCCACATGTGTTAGGTGACTCACATGGGCTGCTAAGAGCTGATCATTGGAGTGTATATACCAATAGTACATACATCTAAAAGCTGTGTATTGTACGAGTACGAATACGGGTGCATACGAGTAGAATTGTTGATGAAACTGAACGAGGATGTAATTGTAAGCATTTTTGTTAAGTAGAAGTATTTTGATAAGTGTATTGAAGTCTTTCAAAAGTGTATAAATACATATTAAAACACTACATGTATATACATTTTAACTGAGTTGTTAAGTCATCGTTAGTCGTTACATGTAAGTGTTGTTTTGAAACCTTTAGGTTAACGATCTTGTTAAATGTTGTTAACCCAATGTTTATAATATCAAATGAGATTTTAAATTATTATATTATCATGATATTATCATGTATGAATATCTCTTAATATGATATATATACATTAAATGTCTTTACAACGATAATCGTTACATATATGTCTCGTTTAAAAATCATTAAGTTAGTAGTCTTGTTTTTACATATGTAGTTCATTGATAATATACTTAATGATATGTTTACTTATCATAGTATCATGTTAACTATATATATATATATCCATATATATGTCATCATATAGTTTTTACAAGTTTTAACGTTCGTGAATCACCGGTCAACTTGGGTGGTCAATTGTCTATATGAAACATATTTCAATTAATCAAGTCTTAACAAGTTTGATTGCTTAACATTTGGAAGCATTTAATCATGTAAATATCAATCTCAATTAATATATATAAACATGGAAAATTTCGGGTCACTACCGTACCTACCCGTTAAATAAATTTCGTCCCGAAATTTTAAGCTGTTGAAGGTGTTGACGAATCTTCTGGAAATAGATGCGGGTATTTCTTCTTCATCTGATCTTCACGCTCCCAGGTGAACTCGGGTCCTCTACGAGCATTCCATCGAACCTTAACAATTGGTATCTTGTTTTGCTTAAGTCTTTTAACCTCACGATCCATTATTTCGACGGGTTCTTCGATGAATTGGAGTTTTTCGTTGATTTGGATTTCATCTAACGGAATAGTGAGATCTTCTTTAGCAAAACATTTCTTCAAATTCGAGACGTGGAAAGTGTTATGTACAGCCGCGAGTTGTTGAGATAACTCAAGTCGGTAAGCTACTGGTCCGACACGATCAATAATCTTGAATGGTCCAATATACCTTGGATTTAATTTCCCTCGTTTACCAAATCGAACAACGCCTTTCCAAGGTGCAACTTTAAGCATGACCATCTCTCCAATTTCAAATTCTATATCTTTTCTTTTAATGTCAGCGTAGCTCTTTTGTCGACTTTGGGCGGTTTTCAACCGTTGTTGAATTTGAATGATCTTCTCGGTAGTTTCTTGTATAATCTCCAGACCCGTAATCTACCTATCCCCCACTTCACTCCAACAAATCGGAGACTTTCACTTTCTACCATAAAGTGCTTCAAACGGCGCCATCTCAATGCTTGAATGGTAGCTGTTGTTGTAGGAAAATTCTGCTAACAGTAGATGTCGATCCCAACTGTTTCCGAAATCAATAACACATGCTCGTAGCATGTCTTCATGCGTTTGTATCGTCCTTTCGCTCTGCCCATCAGTTTGTGGATGATAGGCAGTACTCATGTCTAGACGAGTTCCTAATACTTGCTGTAATGTCTGCCAGAATCTTAAAATAAATCTGCCATCCCTATCAGAGATAATAGAGATTGGTATTCCATGTCTGGAGACGACTTCCTTCAAATACAGTCGTGCTAACTTCTCCATCTTGTCATCTTCTCTTATTGGCAGGAAGTGTGCTGATTTGGTGAGACGATCAACTATTACCCAAATAGTATCAAAACCACTTGCAGTCCTTGGCAATTTAGTGATGAAATCCATGGTAATGTTTTCCCATTTCCATTCCGGGATTTCGGGTTGTTGAAGTAGACCTGATGGTTTCTGATGCTCAGCTTTGACCTTAGAACACGTCAAACATTCTCCTACGTAGTTAGCAACATCGGCTTTCATACCCGGCCACCAAAAATGTTTCTTGAGATCCTTGTACATCTTCCCCGTTCCAGGATGTATTGAGTATCTGGTTTTATGAGCTTCTCTAAGTACCATTTCTCTCATATCTCCAAATTTTGGTACCCAAATCCTTTCAGCCCTATACCGGGTTCCGTCTTCCCGAATATTAAGATGCTGCTCCGATCCTTTGGGTATTTCATCCTTTAAATTTCCTTCTTTTAAAACTCCTTGTTGCGCCTCCTTTATTTGAGTAGTAAGGTTATTATGAATCATTATATTCATAGATTTTACTCGAATGGGTTCTCTGTCCTTCCTGCTCAAGGCATCGGCTACCACATTTGCCTTCCCCGGGTGGTAACGAATCTCAAAGTCGTAATCATTCAATAATTCAATCCACCTACGCTGCCTCATATTCAGTTGTTTCTGATTAAATATGTGTTGAAGACTTTTGTGGTCGGTATATATAATACTTTTGACCCCATATAAGTAGTGCCTCCAAGTCTTTAATGCAAAAACAACCGCGCCTAATTCCAAATCATGCGTCGTATAATTTTGCTCGTGAATCTTCAATTGTCTAGACGCATAAGCAATCACCTTCGTTCGTTGCATTAATACACAACCGAGACCTTGCTTTGATGCGTCACAATAAATCACAAAATCATCATTCCCTTCAGGCAATGACAATATAGGTGCCGTAGTTAGCTTTTTCTTCAATAACTGAAACGCTTTCTCTTGTTCATCCTTCCATTCAAATTTCTTCCCTTTATGCGTTAATGCAGTCAAGGGTTTTGCTATTCTGGAAAAGTCTTGGATGAAACTTCTGTAGTAACCAGCTAGTCCTAAAAACTGGCGTATGTGTTTCGGAGTTTTCGGGGTTTTCCACTTTTCAACAGTTTCTATCTTTGCCGGATCCACCTTAATACCTTCTTTGTTCACTATGTGACCGAGGAATTGAACTTCTTCCAACCAAAATGCACACTTTGAAAACTTAGCGTACAATTCTTCCTTCCTCAATACTTCTAACACTTTTCTCAAATGTTCACCGTGTTCTTGGTCATTCTTTGAGTAAATAAGTATGTCATCAATGAAAACAATGACAAACTTGTCAAGGTATGGTCCACACACACGGTTCATAAGGTCCATGAACACAGCTGGTGCATTAGTTAAACCAAACGGCATGACCATAAACTCGTAATGACCGTAACGTGTTCTGAAAGCAGTCTTTAGAATATCATCTTCTTTCACCCGCATTTGATGATACCCGGAACGTAAGTCAATCTTTGAATAAACAGACGAGCCTTGTAGTTGATCAAATAAGTCGTCGATTCTTGGTAGTGGGTAGCGGTTCTTGATGGTAAGTTTGTTCAACTCTCGGTAGTCGATACACAACCTGAATGTACCATCTTTCTTCTTGACAAACAAAACAGGAGCTCCCCACGGTGATGTGCTTGGTCGAATGAAACCACGCTCTAAAAGTTCTTGTAATTGGCTTTGCAGTTCTTTCATCTCGCTGGGTGCGAGTCTGTAAGGAGCACGAGCTATTGGTGCAGCTCCTGGTACAAGATCTATTTGAAATTCAACGGATCGATGTGGGGGTAATCCCGGTAATTCTTTCGGAAATACATCGGGAAATTCTTTTGCGACGGGAACATCATTGATGCTCTTTTCTTCAGTTTGTACTTTCTCGACGTGTGCTAGAACAGCATAGCAACCTTTTCTTATTAGTTTTTGTGCCTTCAAATTACTAATAAGATGTAGCTTCGTGTTGCCCTTTTCTCCGTACACCATTAAGGGTTTTCCTTTTTCTCGTATAATGTGAATTGCATTTTTGTAACAAACGATCTCTGCTTTCACTTCTTTCAACCAGTCCATACCGATTATCACATCAAAACTCCCTAACTCTACTGGTATCAAATCAATCTTAAATGTTTCGCTAACCAGTTTAATTTCTCGATTCCGACATATATTATCTGCTGAAATTAATTTACCATTTGCTAATTCGAGTAAAAATTTACTATCCAAAGGCGTCAATGGACAACTTAATTTAGCACAAAAATCTCTACTCATATAGCTTCTATCCGCACCCGAATCAAATAAAACGTAAGCAGATTTATTGTCAATAAGAAACTTACCCGTAACAAGCTCCGGGTCTTCCTGTGCCTCTGCCGCATTAATATTGAAAACTCTTCCGCGGCCTTGTCCATTCGTGTTCTCCTGGTTCGGGCAATTTCTAATAATGTGGCCCGGTTTTCCACATTTATAACAAACTACATTGGCATAACTTGCTCCGACACTACTTGCTCCGCCATTACTCGTTCCGATACCATTTGTTCCTTTTGTTCTATTAACCCCTGGTCCGTAGACCTCACACTTCGCCGCGCTATGACCATTTCTTTTACACTTGTTGCAAAATTTGGTGCAGAACCCCGAGTGATACTTTTCACACCTTTGGCATAGCTGCTTCTGATTGTTGTTGTTGTTGCAGTTATTATTGTTGTTGGGATGATTGTTGTAGTTGCTGTTGTTGTTGTTGTTGTTGTTGTTGTTGGGCCGTTTGTTGTAGTTGCGATTGATGTTGCGATTGTTGGGATAATTGTTGCGATTATTGTTGTAATTGCTGTTGTTGTTGTATTGGTGATTCTTATCACCGTTTTCCTCCCACTTTCTTTTGACTTGCTTCACATTGGCCTCTTCAGCAGTCTGTTCTTTAATTCTTTCTTCAATCTGGTTCACTAGTTTGTGAGCCATTCTACATGCCTGTTGTATAGAGGCGGGCTCGTGTGAACTTATATCTTCTTGGATTCTTTCCGGTAATCCTTTCACAAACGCGTCGATCTTCTCTTCCTCATCTTCGAATGCTCCCGGACACAATAGGCACAATTCTGTGAATCGTCTTTCGTACGTGGTAATATCAAATCCTTGGGTTCGTAACCCTCTAAGTTCTGTCTTGAGCTTATTGACCTCGGTTCTGGGATGGTACTTCTCGTTCATCAAGTGCTTGAATGCTGACCACGGTAGTGCGTACGCATCGTCTTGTCCCACTTGCTCTAGATAGGTATTCCACCATGTTAACGCAGAACCTGTGAAGGTTTGCGTAGCGTACTTTACTTTGTCCTCTTCAGTACACTTACTTATGGCAAACACCGATTCGACCTTCTCGGTCCACCGTTTCAATCCGATCGGTCCTTCGGTTCCATCAAATTCCAAAGGTTTGCAGGCAGTGAATTCTTTGTAGGTGCATCCTACACGATTTCCTGTACTGCTAGATCCAAGGTTATTGTTGGTATGTAGCGCAGCCTGTACTGCGGCTATGTTTGAAGCTAGAAAAGTACGAAATTCCTCTTCATTCATATTCACGGTGTGTCGAGTAGTCGGTGCCATTTCCTTCAAAATAGTCAAATGGAACAAGTTAATCATACAGAATATCAAGAGTAGTTAATAGTATTTCGTAGCATAATATGAACTCATTTATAAAAGATTTTTCTTCATATTAGCATTTTATAAGTTTAAATTCGGGTAGTACCTACCCGTTAAGTTCATACTTAGTAGCTAATATACAATTCAACTACTACAATTCTATATGAAAAACTGATTATAATAATATTTCACGTTCAAACTTTCATACAATATTTTACAAACTTACAATACCGCTTATTTTACATAAAGCATGAAATATAGCACACAATAACTTTGATACAAGATAGTTGTGAAGATAATTCTAGCTAGTACACAAGTCGTTCAGCAAAGGCAATAAAGACACGTAATTCATACGTCCAGAAACAAGTCATGCATTCTGGTTTTACTAGGACTACTTTCCATCCTTGGTCTTGTGGAACATAACCGTTATGGCCGTTGATAAGACAGCGTGTTGTAACGTCGTCAAAGGGACGAGGGTTACGTAATGTCCAACAGTCCCGTAACAATCTAAAAACCTCATTTCTTACCCCAATTACCGACTCCGTCACTTGTGGGAACGTTTTGTTTAATAGTTGTAGCCCGATGTTCTTGTTCTCACTTTGGAGAGAAGCGAACATTACTAATCCGTAAGCATAACATGCTTCTTTATGTTGCATGTTAGCCGCTTTTTCTAAATCACGAAGTCCAATATTCGGATATATTGAGTCAAAATAATTTCTTAACCCATTGCGTAAAATAGCATTTGGGTTCCCCGCAATATATGCGTCAAAGTAAACACATCGTAACTTATGGATTTCCTAATGTGATATCCCCCATCTTTCTAACGAAAGCCTTTTATAAACCAAGGCATTCTTGGAACATTCTTCGAATGTCTTACAAACTGATCTCGCCTTAAATAGTTGTGCTGAAGAATTCTGACCGACTCTAGACAAGATTTCATCAATCATGTCTCCGGGTAGGTCTCTTAAAATATTGGGTTGTCTATCCATTTTGTGTTTTTATACTGTAAAATAGACAAGAGTTAGATTCATAAAAAAAAAATACTTATTAATACAAGCAATTTTTACATATATCATAAAGCATAAGCACACTATATTACATATATTACACCATACGAATTACAACTATCTTATTCCGACTCGCTTGTTTCTTCTTCTTCAGTTTTGGTTCATTTTGCCAAGTTTCTAGGGATATATGATGTTCCCCTAATACGAGCCATCGTTATCCACATTGGTTTAGAAAAACCTGGTGGTTTAGAGGTTCCCGGGTCATTGTTACAACTTAAGGACTTCGGGGGTTGACGATACATATAAAGTTCATCGGGGTTGGAATTAGATTTCTCTATTTTTATGCCCTTTCCCTTATTATTTTCTTTTGCCTTTTTAAATTCAGTTGGGGTAATTTCTATAACATCAACGGAATTCTCGTCGGAATCCGATTCATCGGAGAATTGGTAATCCTCCCAATATTTTGCTTCCTTGGCGGAAACACCATTGACCATAATTAACCTTGGTCGGTTGGTTGAGGATTTTCTTTTACTTAACCGTTTTATTATTTCCCCCACCGGTTCTATTTCTTCATCCGGTTCCGATTCTTCTTCCGATTCCGATTCTTCTTCCGGTTCCGACTCTTCTTCCGGTTCCTCTTCGGGAACTTGTGAATCAGTCCACGAATCATTCCAATTTACATTTGACTCTTCATTATTATTAAGTGAGTCAATGGGACTTGTTCTAGAGGTAGACATCTATCACATAATATCAAACGCGTTAAGAGATTAATATATCACATAATATTCACATGTTAAAAATATATAGTTTCCAACAAAATTTGTTAAGCAATCATTTTTCAAGTAAACACGGTCGAAGTCCAGACTCACTAATGCATCCTAACAAACTCGATAAGACACACTAATGCAAAATTCTGGTTCTCTAAGACCAACGCTCGGATACCAACTGAAATGTCCCGTTCTTATTGATTAAAAACGTTCCATATTAATTGATTTCGTTGCGAGGTTTTGACCTCTATATGAGACGTTTTTCAAAGACTGCATTCATTTTTAAAACAAACCATAACCTTTATTTCATAAATAAAGGTTTAAAAAGCTTTACGTAGATTATCAAATAATGATAATCTAAAATATCCTGTTTACACACGACCATTACATAATGGTTTACTATACAAATATGTTACATCGAAATCAGTTTCTTGAATGCAGTTTTTACACAATATCATACAAACATGGACTCCAAATCTTGTCCTTATTTTAGTATGCAACAGCGGAAGCTCTTAATATTCACCTGAGAATAAACATGCTTTAAACGTCAACAAAAATGTTGGTGAGTTATAGGTTTAACCTATATATATCAAATCGTAACAATAGACCACAAGATTTCATATTTCAATACACATCCCATACATAGAGATAAAAATCATTCATATGGTGAACACCTGGTAACCGACATTAACAAGATGCATATATAAGAATATCCCCATCATTCTGGGACACCCTTCGAATATGATATAAATTTTGAAGTACTGAAGCATCCGGTACTTTGGATGGGGTTTGTTAGGCCCAATAGATCTATCTTTAGGATTCGCGTCAATTAGGGTGTCTGTTCCCTAATTCTTAGATTACCAGACTTAATAAAAAAGGGCATATTTGATTTCGATAATTCAACCATAGAATGTAGTTTCACGTACTTGTGTCTATTTTGTAAATCATTTATAAAACCTGCATGTATTCTCATCCCAAAAATATTAGATTTTAAAAGTGGGACTATAACTCACTTTCACAGATTTTTACTTCGTCGGGAAGTAAGACTTGGCCACTGGTTGATTCACGAACCTATAACAATATATACATATATATCAAAGTATGTTCAAAATATATTTACAACACTTTTAATATATTTTGATGTTTTAAGTTTATTAAGTCAGCTGTCCTCGTTAGTAACCTACAACTAGTTGTCCACAGTTAGATGTACAGAAATAAATCGATAAATATTATCTTGAATCAATCCACGACCCAGTGTATACGTATCTCAGTATTGATCACAACTCAAACTATATATATTTTGGAATCAACCTCAACCCTGTATAGCTAACTCCAACATTCACATATAGAGTGTCTATGGTTGTTCCGAAATATATATAGATGTGTCGACATGATAGGTCGAAACATTGTATACGTGTCTATGGTATCTCAAGATTACATAATATACAATACAAGTTGATTAAGTTATGGTTGGAATAGATTTGTTACCAATTTTCACGTAGCTAAAATGAGAAAAATTATCCAATCTTGTTTTACCCATAACTTCTTCATTTTAAATCCGTTTTGAGTGAATCAAATTGCTATGGTTTCATATTGAACTCTATTTTATGAATCTAAACATAAAAAGTATAGGTTTATAGTCGGAAAAATAAGTTACAAGTCATTTTTGTAAAGGTAATCATTTCAGTCGAAAGAACGACGTCTAGATGACCATTTTAGAAAACATACTTCCACTTTGAGTTTAACCATAATTTTTGGATATAGTTTCATGTTCATAATAAAAATCATTTTCTCAGAATAACAACTTTTAAATCAAAGTTTATCATAGTTTTTAATTAACTAACCCAAAACAGCTCGCGGTGTTACTACGACGGCGTAAATCCGGTTTTACGGTGTTTTTCGTGTTTCCAGGTTTTAAATCATTAAGTTAGCATATCATATAGATATAGAACATGTGTTTAGTTGATTTTAAAAGTCAAGTTAGAAGGATTAACTTTTGTTTGCGAACAAGTTTAGAATTAACTAAACTATGTTCTAGTGATTACAAGTTTAAACCTTCGAATAAGATAGCTTTATATATATGAATCGAATGATGTTATGAACATCATTACTACCTTAAGTTCCTTGGATAAACCTACTGGAAAAGAGAAAAATGGATCTAGCTTCAACGGATCCTTGGATGGCTCGAAGTTATTGAAGCAGAATCATGACACAAAAACAAGTTCAAGTAAGATCATCACTTCAAATAAGATTGTTATAGTTATAGAAATTGAACCAAAGTTTGAATATGATTATTACCTTGTATTAGAATGATAACCTACTGTAAGAAACAAAGATTTCTTGAGGTTGGATGATCACTTTACAAGATTGGAAGTGAGCTAGCAAACTTGAAAGTATTCTTGATTTTATCTAACTAGAACTTGTAGAATATATGAAGAACACTTAGAACTTGAAGATAGAACTTGAGAGAGATCAACTAGATGAAGAAAATTGAAGAATGAAAGTGTTTGTAGGTGTTTTTGGTCGTTGGTGTATGGATTAGATATAAAGGATATGTAATTTTGTTTTCATGTAAATAAGTCATGAATGATTACTCATATTTTTGTAATTTTATGAGATATTTCATGCTAGTTGCCAAATGATGGTTCCCACATGTGTTAGTTGACTCACATGGGCTGCTAAGAGCTGATCATTGGAATGTATATACCAATAGTACATACATCTAAAAGCTGTGTATTGTACGAGTACGAATACGGGTGCATACGAGTAGAATTGTTGATGAAACTGAACGAGGATGTAATTGTAAGCATTTTTGTTAAGTAGAAGTATTTTGATAAGTGTATTGAAGTCTTTCAAAAGTGTATAAATACATATTAAAACACTACATGTATATACATTTTAACTGAGTTGTTAAGTCATCGTTAGTCGTTACATGTAAGTGTTGTTTTGAAACCTTTAGGTTAACGATCTTGTTAAATGTTGTTAACCCAATGTTTATAATATCAAATGAGATTTTAAATTATTATATTATCATGATATTATCATGTATGAATATCTCTTAATATGATATATATACATTAAATGTCTTTACAACGATAATCGTTACATATATGTCTCGTTTAAAAATCATTAAGTTAGTAGTCTTGTTTTTACATATGTAGTTCATTGATAATATACTTAATGATATGTTTACTTATCATAGTATCATGTTAACTATATATATATATATCCATATATATGTCATCATATAGTTTTTACAAGTTTTAACGTTCGTGAATCACCGGTCAACTTGGGTGGTCAATTGTCTATATGAAACATATTTCAATTAATCAAGTCTTAACAAGTTTGATTGCTTAACATGTTGGAAACATTTAATCATGTAAATATCAATCTCAATTAATATATATAAACATGGAAAAGTTCGGGTCACTACAGTTGTTATAATTATGGACAAAACCAGATGGACATATCGAATAATTCAGGACAAAGGACAATTAACCCATGGTTATAAATTAAAATCAACACGTCGAACATCATGATTACGGAAGTTTAAATAAGCATAATTCCTTTATTTTATATCTCATCGCACTTTTAATTATCGTAATTTTAATTATCACAATTTTATTTACCGTCATTTTATTTATCGCACTTTAAATTATCGCACTTTAATTATCGTCATTTACTTTACGCTTTAAATTAAGTTATATTTATTTTTAATATTTTGCATTAGGTTTTAATTGTGACTTAAGTTTTAAAATCGACAAACCGGTCATTAAACGGTAAAACCCCCCTTTTTATAATAATAATAATTGTAATATATATATTTATATTTTGTACAAATATAGTTATATAAAAATATAAAATAAGCCGTCTCCCTGTGGAACGAACCGGACTTACTAAAAACTATACTACTCTATGATTAGGTACACTGCCTATTGTGTTGTAGCAAGGTTTAGGTATATCTCATCTATAAATAAATAATTAAAACTTGTGTAACTTGTATTATATTTCGTCGTATTTCGTAATAAAAATAATAATATTTCGTATACACCTCGCATAACATCAAGTATTTTTGGCGCCGCTGCCGGGGAGCGGTAAAACGCTATATTTTTTAAAAAATATATTAAAAAAATAATAATAATAATATAAAAAAAGAAAAAAAATATATTTTTAAGAGCTTATTTAATATATATATAATTAAAAAGTATTTTTAGTTTTATTTTTAATTTTTAAAATATAAGTTTATTTTATTTTCTAAAAAAAAAATAAAAAAAAAACCTGAACCTGCACGAATTTGGCCTGCACGAAATCTGAATCTGCAAACTCCGCACTCGCAGAGACATTTGGGCATTAAGAATCCGCACTCGCGGAGCTGTATGACACGCCCAAACCTGGTACAGCATTTATTACGGGTTAGGTTTTAAATTAATTATTATTAATATTTAACCTAATTAGGGTTGTAATTAATTAATTAGTTTTTAAGTTTAGTTTTAATTAGTAATATTAAGTGTAATTTTTATTATTAATTATATAAATTAATATCTTTTATAAAATAATAATATAAAAATAATTTTTTTATAAAATTAAGTAATTTTATCATTTTTGTATCTTTTTATTATTTAGTACGTAGTTTATATTTATCGTTCATAATTAGTTTAAACTTAGTATTTTGCCGTAGTTATTTTATATTTCTAGATTTCTAGGCTTTTCCGTAAAATCCCTTAAGTGCATTTTCTTTAGATTAAGATTTAGACGCTTTAGAATTTTACGACGTCGCTTATCGCTTTAGTATTTAATAGATTTTAGTGCCTATTAAGTTATTGCCGTTTTGGATATATAATTCTTTTTAAGCTTTAATACCTTTAGACGCAACTTTTAATATTTAGTTTTTAGACCTTTAGGTTTCAACGCTCTACTTTCTTATTATTGTTTTTCGACCTTTTATTTTTCGACATTTTTCGACGCACTCTTTTTCTTCCTCTTATTTCTTGACGCTCTAGTTTTTAGGACATAGAATTTTCTTTATTTTCTTTAAACTTCGACCGAAAAAATATTATTTTAAGCGGTTAAATTGATAGACATCCAAATTTTCTGCTTCGTAGTAATAGTTGGATTTGTTAGTGGCTGAGTTGTGGATTTTCCGACTTAAAGGATCCTGGCCCCCTGCTGCATCTTTTGGCTATTTGAAATGTGGGAAAAAGCAGAAAAGTCTATTAATTTGATAACTTATATAATTTTTATTTTTATAACTAATAGGATATTCAGTGAATGCACCGAGCAAAACGTTCACCACCTTTCATACGTTCACCACCTGTAACTCGATCAAGACATCTAGCCAATATTGTCGCCATTGATTTTTCTTTAGAATCGTCATCAAGTCGACCAAGTACTCCAATTCAAATTTTCGATAATCCATTCTTTGAACCCGACCTCACAATTGAGAACCCGGAGGATATTCAAGGACAATTCAGAGATCCTGAACCACTAATCATTCCTCCTGAACCACAAATCATTCAACCAGAGATTGTCGAGGAAGAAACTATTAAATCAGAATCCTCTAGTGATTCAGATTCAACAATTTCAAATATGGAAATAACGGAACCTCTAAGTATGGAAGATCGAATGAGAGCTACACGCACTGCCCAAGGACATGCCATCAAGCGACCAGACATTAATGCGCCAGATTATGAAATCAAGGGACAAATCCTACACATGGTAACTAATCAATGCCAATATAGTGGTACGCCAAAAGAAGATCCAAACGAACATCTTCGAACCTTTAATAGGATTTGTACTCTATTCAAAATCAGAGAAGTTGAGGATGAACAGATCTATCTCATGTTGTTTCCCTAGACTTTAAAGGGAGAAGCCAAAGATTGGTTAGAATCATTACCTGAAGGAGCGATTGACACATGGGATGTTTTAGTTGAGAAATTTCTTAAAAGATTCTTTCCGGCATCTAAAGCCGTAAGACTTCAAGGAGAAATTGTTACGTTCGCGCAAAAGCTAAATGAAACATTATATGAGGCGTGGACAAGATTCAGAAACTTGTTGAGAGGATGTCCTCAGCACGGTTTAGACACTTATTAAATAGTACAAATATTCTACCAAGGTGTAGACGTTGCTACATGAAAAGACATCGACACAGCAGCTGGTGGTTCCATTATGAAGAAAATTGCAACTGAAGCTCACAAAATTATTGATAACACAGCTTCCCACTTGCATGAGTGGCATTAAGAAAAAGATATCTTTTGTTCATCTAAAGCGGCTAGAGCCGATTCTAGCCATGACTTTGATTTCATTTCCGCAAAAATAGATGCTTTCGAGAGACGAATGGAAAAGATGACTAAAGATATTCACGCAATACGAATCAGTTGTGAGCAATGCGGTGGACCACACTTAATGAAAGATTGTCACATTGAGCAAACGATAGAATAACGAGAGAATGTTTCCTACATGAACTAAAGGCCGGGAAATAATTATCAAAATAATTATCAACCGTCAAGGCCAAACTTTAATCGAAATTAAAACATTCTTTACAATCCAAATGGACCCAACAATAACTCGTACAACCAACAAGGTCTGAATAACCAACCAATTCAAAACAACACTTTCAATCAACAAAGACCTAGCTTGTATAAACCACCACAATAAACCGAAGAGAAAAAGCCAAATCTGGAAGAAATGATGGCAAAGCTAATGGAATCTCAAACACAATTTATTACATCTCAAACCCAAACAAATGAGAGGTTTGATCAGTTATTAAGAACTCAACAAGCTTCCATTTTGAATCTAGAAAAACACGTAGGTACTCTTGCTAGCATGATGAGTGAGAGGGAACAAGGAAAGCTACCGAGTGATACTGAAGTAAATCCTCGGAATGAGAATGTTAATATGGTATCAATGAATTCTGAAAAACCAGGCACCAGAAGATGGGAAGGTTTTAAATGTGAGTAATAATGAAGACGTTACACCACCACCACCACCACCACCACCCGAGTATGTAAAGCCAGTGGTGGCACCATACAGACCACCCATCCCGTTTCCAAGAAAAGGAGTTGAGTATGAACAAGTGATAGGTAATAAAGTTTGTGATACCTTTGGAAAAAAGAAAAAGAATAAGAAGGTACAAGAACAAAAACCGTAAAAATAAACCCGTTGAAGACAGTTCCACCAAAAGTTCCACCCAGATTGGGTGATCCGGGTGAATTTATTGTTCCTTGTCTACTTAGTAATTGTGTCATGTATGATGCACTAGCAGATTTAGGTGCAAGTGTGAGTGTTATGCCTCTTTCATTATATAAGAGATTAGGAGTAGGTGAGTTAAGTCCAACAGAAATGAGTGTTCAACTCTTTGATCAAACCATTAGGCACACAGTTGGAATTGCTGACAACCTACCCGTTCAAGTGGGTAATTTAACCTTTCTAGTCGAATTTATTGTCATTGACATAGAAGAGGACTCAAACATTCCTCTAATTTTAGGTCGACCATTCTTAGCGTCCACCGGAGCATTATTTGATGTAAGAGAGGGTAGAATGACACGTAGTAATGATGAAAAATCGATCACCTTTGTGAGTCAAAAGTCTAAATCTCCACCAACCAAAATCGTTGACCAACAAAAACGATTGGTAAGAACCATATTGTTTTACCAACTCCAACGGTAGTGCTTAGCAATAATAAAACGCCTAAGTGTGGGAAAAATGAAGTAACACGTAATGATGACCTGATAACAAAGAACCCCGTTGTTGATACAAAAATTAAATGACCCCGTTATTAAAAGTTCAATGAAGAAACTTTATAAACGGATTCGTGATGCCAGAACCAAGGGGAACTTTAAGTTATGTAACCGGTTAGTATCCAATCTATCGCCTAAAGAAAAGGCAAAACTAGTTGAATTTGTGGATATTACACAGGAATCCTACCAATGGCTTAAAGTAAAAGTCACAGATATGCAAGTTGATTATGGTACAAGAAAAATTGACAATGAAGTTAATCACAATTTCGACACCACAGCTACCTAAGTGTGGGGAGATTCACATGTTCTAAAAAGAAAACATTGTCTAGAGTTAGTTGTTCTGTTCTCGTGTAGTTCCGAGAATGGAATCCGATTGGTCTTTTCCGCTAGCAGACACTAAAGAACTAGTTTTCTCCCCCCATTCTAAATTTTTTGTTTTATAGGTTTTATATGAGATTTATATGCAATTTTAAATTTAAGTTTTGTGTGATTATAAAAACAAAAATTTACTTTATTTCATTAAGTTTAAAAAAATGATTTCTAAAATTCGTCGTGAGTTAAAGACTAGATCATAGAATCGAAATTGCTTTACCCAAAGACGGGGCGAAAAATTTTGTTATCATTATTTTTAATTTCATTGATCAAAAGTATACCAAAAAAATTAAAAAACCCAAAAATCTTTGTTTTTAAAACAATCGCTTTAAAAACGATAAATTTTAAATTTTGTCGAGGGACGGACTAGGTAAACATATCGAAACTACCTAAAGTAAAAGGAAACAAAATTTTAAAAAATTATTCATTTAAATTGTTTTAATAAATAAAGGTTTTATAAAAATATATATATATATATATATATATATATATATATACATATATATATATATATATATATATTATATGTTTGTAGTTTATCTTATGTACAAAACAGTGCAAAACATCGCATTTTCAAAGACTGACATTAAAGTTCAGCAAAAACTACTAATTTTGACGACAAGACGCAAAATATCAAATGTGATATAAAATAATATATTTGCAAACTCGGTATTTTTAATCACTTTTCTACAATAATCACCCTCATAAATTTATAATTATAGTCTAATTTCATGCAAATGAGGGCATTGCATGATCTCAAGTGTGGGGAAGGGTTATAAATTCTCTCAGGTTTACACTTAGTTTATTTGCCAAATTTTGTGAAAATTTGAAATTTTTTTAATAAAATGAATTCAAAATCATGTTTATACGTATTTATGAACGATAAAACTAGGTTTTATTACCGAAATTAATGTTACCTCGGAGAGAACATAAATGGAGAAACAACCCAAAATGGTTGAATTCATTTAAAATAGAATAAAGGAGAATAAAAAGGCAAAGAAAAATAAAAGTTAAGTGTAGGAAGAATTTACATATATCACATATTTTGTACAAGATTATAGCAGGTACTTTTGTTTTGGATGATAATAATCAGTTTTACCCGATTTACTGTAATATATTTAAAAGAAAGATGGATCTACACGATAAATCAATTCCATCATTAAAAGGAAGTAAAGTCTTCCGAAAAAGACACGCGCTTCTTGATTTAGGTCAGGAAGTTATCGTCCAGACCAGTTGTAGAGTCTACGAAAAACCTTGAAAAGTTTTCTCGAAAATCAGCTGGAAATCCACGGACCTCAGCATCAAACAGGATCGCCATGTGGTCAGACTTATCCTAACCTTGAGAGGATCTGTCTCTTAAAATAGGGAGGGCGCCGTGCAAATTAGCTTGATAAGACTAATGAATCAGACCCCCAGAAAGGATAATCTCCTTAAAGATTAAAAATCAGCTTTTAAGCCTGATATTACTCAATCCTTGAGATTGACCTTAAAGATTGAGAATTACAAACTCATGGAATTCGATGATATCTAAACTCGAACGAGAAAATATTTTGATCAAATTAAAACCGATTTGTTTTCTGAAAACCTATTTTCAATGCGTTCATTACCATTGAACGTAAAATCCTGAGAATTCATCGGAATTCATTAGGTCACCTGAATCAAATCGGGTGTCAACTGTAAGAACGGTGATTGCATAGCATGGTCGAAGACAGGACCTTGTGCCAGACCAAAAAATTATAGGGTGATCTTTACTATTTCTCTTACAAAGGATAATAATTGCACCCGACACGTTGTGGACCATGAACATCTGCATGTCATTATACATTGCCTTAACAGTTGCTTGTTCATCGCTTTCCTTTACAACCGGATGGTAGTTTACCGAAAGGTAATATACTGAGCAAGTATACTGGACATGTTACTTTCCTAATACAAGTATTAGCAAGTGGGTGACACAAAACCATAAGTTTTGAGATAAAATTTTCAAATCTGAAACCCACAAAACCCACAAAAATATTTTGCAAACACCGGTGAAGGGTTATTCCGGAAAACTTATCTAGGGAAAAAGCTAGAATGAATTTTTAAAAGATCAAATGTTTTCATAAAGATCCAATTTCCTTAAAGGATCTAAATTTTCATAGTCATGTGGGACTGTAAACCACATTGTTACTATCATTGTTTATACTGCCGTATCAAAATCACTGATGTATAAAGTGTGAGAATAAAAAAAGTGATTCGAATGAAGTGTGATTTAATTTCAAGTTCTGTATTGCTTGAGGACAAGCAACGCTCAAATGTGGGGATATTTGATAGTGCTCCAAATGAACATATATTTAGGCACAATATCCTTCCAATATGTAAAGTTTTCAGTTGCAATTGTTCTATTTTTATGTAATATTCGTTTAAATAAATAAGTGCGAAGACAAAAGAAGAAAACGACGATTAGAAGACGCAAATGACCAAAAAGCTCAAAAGTGGTTCAATTTATTGATGAATAATGTCTAAAAATGACAAAAGTACAAGCCGCGAAATGCAAATTACAAGATATCTAAGCATACGAAAAAGCGTTCAAAAATCCTGAACCGAGACATGAACCGAGCATCAACGCGCGAGTCAACAGAGCTAAAATTACAAGTCAACTATGCACAAGAATATAATATAATATATATATAATTATATAAATTATGTATATATCATATATATTTATTAATTATGTCGACAAGCAAATGGCCAAAAATTGGTGAGCTGGAATCCGAAGCTCCGCACTCGCGGAGCTGTAAGGCACAAAAGTACCGCACTCGTGGAGCAGCCAAAGTCAGAAATCTCCTATAAAAGGCACGAAGTCTGCCGAATCCATTGCACCCCATATCAATTCAATCTCTCTATTTCTATAATATATATTATATATTTATAATATATATTTATAATATATATTAGTTTAGTTTTATATTAGTTAGTTTGGGTAATGTAAAAGTTATTTTATGGGTTTTAAAGTCAGAACTCTGTCCGTGTAATGCTACGCGATAAATAATCACTGTAAGCTATGTTCTTCCTTTTTAAATTAATGTATCGTACTTAAGTTATTATTATGCTTATTTGAGCCGAACTAATCGAGATGTTAGACTAAATATTAAGATGGGGTTTTTGGGCTTTGGACCATAATTGGGGTTTGAACAAAAGAACGACACTTGTGGAAATTGGACTATGGGCTATTAATGGGCTTTATATTTAATTAACTACATGATATCTTGTTAATTTAATATAAAGGTTATAATTTGACGTATCTATAAATAACCACACATGCTTAATCGGGTACGGTGGGTGGGATATCTATAAATACCAATAATTGTTCATTTGACCGGACACGGGAATGGATTAATAGTCAATGGACTCGTTGAAACAGGGGTGGATTACATTCATGGGTAATTGGTATAATTGTTAACAAATTATTGAAACCTTGGATTACACGCAGTCGATAACCTGGTGTATTCATTAAACAAAGTATTAAGACCTTGTTACAGTTCGAATCCCCAATTAGTTGTAATATTGATAAGGTTAATTTGACGAAGACTCTCGCACTTTATAATTATGACCGATGGACTATTATGGACAAAACCAGATGGACATATCAAATAATTCAGGATAAAGGAAAATTAACCCATGGTAATAAATTAAAATCAACACGTCGAACATCATGATTACGGAAGTTTAAATAAGCATAATTCCTTTATTTTATATCTCATCGCACTTTTAATTATCGTACTTTTAATTATCACAATTTTATTTACCGTCATTTTATTTATCTCACTTTAAATTATTGCACTTTAATTATCGTCATTTACTTTACGCTTTAAATTAAGTTATATTTATTTTTAATATTTTGCATTAGGTTTTAATTGTGACTTAAGTTTTAAAATCGACAAACCGGTCATTAAACGGTGATATCGGCTAAAAAGTCACGTTTTCACCCCGGTATTAAGGCCCAAAAACAAGAAAGATTCGAGCTTTATCGGCAAAATACCCACTTCGTGTTAGAATTGAAGAACAAGTAATTACGAAGGCGGTTCAAAAAGAATCAAGAGAATCGGAGCTAAAACGAAGATTCTAGAGCAAAAACGGTGAAAGACAAGAAATCAAGTTACGATCCAAGGAATCAAGGCTGACCAGCACACCATACGGCTTGCCATACGGCCTGCCATACGGCCTACCAGTATGGAAACGGCCTGCCAGATACGTGCCAACAAACGGCCAACCATGCGGTCTGCCAACCATACGGCCTGCCAAATACGCCTTGCCATACGCCTTGCCATGCGGCCTGCCAGGCGTATGCTGGCAATTTCCAAGTCTATTTAAAGGGTCTTTGTCATTCATTCCAACACACACTTCAATTCACTTCTTTCTCTCACTTGTACAATATTAGTCATACTCTCAAGGCCTTCGACTCCGTGCGGGAAGCCTAGTACCCGGAGAAGAACGCTGAAGATTGTATTAGGAGCGGTCTGGAGTCTTGAAGTTGTCAGTTTTGTATTCGGAACTCGTTTAATCTACTGGTACTTCTATCCTTTATCTTATATAATGTTTTATGATATTTTTGCCATGATTGGCGAGTAGTTATCTTTAGTGTATGCTATGATGTAAGCAGTTATAATGCCGAAATAATATTATGGTTTGTGTATGCTGTCGAAATGCTTTCTGATTATGCTTTAAACTCAATCGCTTTTCCAACTAATAGAACTTAGTTATAGGCTCTGTTATTGGGAAGTCGCGAACCCCGATCCAGAGTACACTATCTGTGTCACCCCTTTTTAAGAGAAGTCTATCGGATACAACGTAAGATTGACCGAGGCACACCGGTTGTAGTAAGTCTATCGAGCTTTGAATTCCGACTGAGGACTCTTTCGTAGTGAAACATCTGACTAGATCCTTAGTACATTGTCAGTCCTAGACCATGCTAGTGTAGTCACCAAGCATATAAACTTCGTACGTGCACGCTGAAGCACAGCGGTTGTTGTAAGCTGTACCTCTGCTAAGTAAGGCCATGGAACACGGTTAGTGTTAACCAGTACACTGTACCATAACGCGATCTCAAGCATTGCACCTCGCTTGAGGGATTCTTAGTTAATTAAGGAAATGTTTGTTTAGACACATAAAGGATTGGACCGTTAGGATAACCGAACGTGTTCATGGAAGTCGACTTGACTTGGCCATGGTGTTCTTTATGGTTGAACTCTTTTTAAGGGCCTAACTACCTTTTACCAATCATTAATGAAAGCATTGAGGCACATCACGTCTCTCGGATATGGTAAACCATGTATTCTATTATGCTTAAGAAAGTTTAGACCATTTTGGAATGTTAATACGTCACCCAACCGAGTCGCTCAATTGGATGAGCTGTCTGAACGTGTATGCCTGTAGTCAGACTGCACGAGCGTCAGGGGTAAGGGACGTTGCTGTCTATTCAGAATCTTCAAGCCTAATGCAGTACCCAGTGACATGTCTTATGACAGGGGCGTTTAGGACCAGTGTAATGAATACAGGGCCTCTGCCTATTCATGAGCCAGCATTCCATAATCTCGGCAACATAACTGACGAAATCATAGTATGCATTTACTTTAACCTTATCTGAATTACAAATTTTATCGCATTTACTTTATCTGTCATATTAAATTAGAAAATCCTAAAAATAAATATCCACTACTCCCTAACTATCTTAGGCTAAAATATAGGTTCGATGTTACTGATATCTCAAAAATACGACTCTAGGTCATACTTCCCTTACTTATAAGGAGTAGTAATATTTAGGCCCCGCTAAATATAAATTTAAAACAATACTCTCTCCCACGAGTGGCTGATCCTGGCGAGCCGCGGCCTAACGACACCGCGCAATAAAAACCGTCCGTTTCGGCCATATCAAGAGAGATACTATAGTTTTTGGCGCCGCTGTCGGGGAACTGGTATCAGGCAATACTGCTCTCTATCAAACTTATTCACAAGCATTTAGTGGTGTCTAAGAAAGACAATTATACACGGACTTGGTTATTGGATTTTTCTAACAGTCGCCAATTATATTGGGACCAAAAGGATCCTGCCTCTCCGTAGTCGTCCTGGCCATTTGGTTTGTGAAATAGTTCGTGCGAAGTTCTGTTACCGAAATACCAGGGAATCAGTAGCCAGAACCAAAAACATATTCCACCATAGGATAGTTAGTTAATTAATTGAATTACTTTAGATTACTTTAGACTACCTTAGATTAGATTACCTTAGATTAAATTAGATTACCTTATAATTAGATTAACTTAGTTTAGTTTAACTTATTAGAAGTTTAGTTTATTTGCGAAAAATTAAAAACAAAAAGGCATATCTAGTGTATGACCCAAACCCGATCTAGACCAGGGCCGTTGTTATTCGTACCTGATCCAGACGTAATAATCTCTAAAGCACGCAAGGAAGCATGAATCAGAAACCAAATGGCGTTACGCGTTACTTTAGCAGAAAATACCAAACCCTCGATTGAAGGTCGAGCAGGACCAATCAGATTTCCAGAGATTCAAGGACACTCGTTCGAGTTAAAACATCACATCATCCAGCTCATTCAGAATAGCTGTCAGTTTCATGGATTACCGAATGACTATCCTAATTCTCACCTTGATAAATTCATATCTCTTTCGAACTCCTACAAACAGCCAGGGATAGGACAAGATATAGTCCGGCTATACTTGTTCCCCTATTCTCTCACTCATCATGCACAAACTTGGTTTGAAGGATTGGAAAAAGATTCCATCACGTCATGGACGGAGATGGCTACTAAATTCCTAACCAAATATTTCCCCCTTCTAAACAAATCAAACTAAAGAATGACATCATTAACTTCAAACAAAGTTATGATGAATCTCTTTACACCGCATGGGAGCGATTCAAACCCCTGCTGAAGAAATGCCCTAATCACCAGCTAGAACGGTCAGCCTAAATCTATACCTTCTACAATGGTCTTACGGTAAATCATAGGACGACGATCGATGCAGCAGCTCAAGGGAATCTGATGAACCAAACCGCAGACGAAGCATGGGAATTGCTCGAAAACATGACAATGCATCATCATGACTGGAACAGTGGTGAAACAACTTCATCATCTGCCCCACTCTATGCACTTAACAATCAAACAGAGGCCATCAAATCCCTCACGGACAAGATTGAATCCCTTGCTAAACAACTCGGAGAATTGAAGATGCAACCGCAGTAGGTTAACCAAGCTCAGGCTTGTGTTAATTGTACCAACCCGTAACCTACCGAAGATTATCAAGTTGAGTACGAAAACCCTGACGGTTCAGTCTGTTACGTCCAATACCCAGCTCGTCCACCAAATCCCGGATTCAATCAACCACCTAGGGTTAATCAATTTCAGCGAAGCAATCAACCTTTCCGCTATCGCTATCCACCTTACCCAGCCCAACAATCCCAATTGACCTACGATCAACCACTTCCACTCACTGGTCCCCCAGTTGAGAAAAATTCCCCTACCACCCAGATTACAAAAGCAACTAACCCCACTCTCGGAGCTGATGATCAGTTAACTCAGTTCATCCAAGGACAACAACAGCTAAATCAGAGAACTGCAACCAGACAATATTAGACAGAGATACTAATGAGAAATCAATTGACTCTACTCAAAAGTTTAGAAACGCAGCTCGGACAGTTATCACAATGCCTTGAAACCCGACCACAGGGAAGATTGCCAAGTAATACTATCCAGAATCCCCACATCGAAGAGGTAAAGCAAAATAGATTCCGTAATCCCAGAGGAAGAACCAAGGAGAAGATCAACTAGGCTCAAGAACAAATCAACATATACTCAGAAGCTGACCCCTGAATCTCCAGTTCGTGTACCTTATCCTGGAAGGCTACAAGAATAACCATCCAAGCTTGATTCCTTCAAACTAGATGGCAGATTCTTGGACACCATGTCTAAAGTTCCCAACCAGAAGAGATACATCCGAAGGCTTCTTTCTACAAAGAAGAGGATACCAGACTCTAACAAAATTCCACTGAGTGAAGAATGCTCTGCATTACTCTGAAACTCTCTACCACCAAAGCTAGGAGATACGGGTCGATTCGTTTTCCCGTGTTTAATCTACCAATCTGGAACCATTCATGCGCTAGCAGATTTAGGAGCAAGTATCAACCTAATCCCCTACTCTCTCTACAAGAGATTAGAGTTAGGAGACTTGTCACCAACCAAAATGACAATCCAACTTGCCGATCATACAATTCGGTATCCTAAGGGCATAGTTGAGAACGTCTTGGTGAAAGTCGACAAATTCTTGTATCCTACGGATTTCGTAGTGATGGATATTAAGGAAGACCTACACACCCCAATAGTGTTAGGAAGACCTTTTATGAATACGGCTAGGACTGTCATTGATGTGTACAATCAAACCTTGATCTTACGATCACATGGGGAGAGCGTTACCTTCAAAATTGACCGACCAACCGATCTTTCTCGACAGGCAGATATGTTTGCTATTTCCACCAGACGGTTCACTTCCGATGACGAGTCACCACCAGCCGATGATATTGAAATGGGTGTCGAATCACAGTCTGTAAACGACCCAGAAATGGAAGAAGAGGATCCCAACGAAGAAATAGAGGAAGAGGAAGAATCTGAGGAGGAAGAGGAAATGGAAGACGTAAAAGAAACTGCGACAGTACCCATTCCAAGCACTTAGAGTCATGAAGAAATAATGAGGCTTGAGACGAAAGATCACAGTTTAATCATCCGCTTCAAGAAGAAGACCAACAAGGCTGAGGTTAAGGATATAGAAATTGATCATGTAAGTATCAAAGTGGAGAATCAGAATACTGAAGAAACCCGTTCATCGAATGCATCCTTAGAGGAACCAGATACCGATGATGACGAGGAAGAGCATCATGAAGACATTCTGACTAACTCACACTCTCCAACCGAAGCAGATCAAGTTGAGCCGGACTCTTCTTCAGATCAAATTCCGGTTATATCCACACATGCAGACATGATCACCTTCATCAATGATACCGATGAATTTGAAAACATTCTCGAAGCCATCCGGAAGTCAACCATTGACTTTTCGCTACGCTTAATAGAATGAATTATGGATATCAGAGAAGAACACCACCTCTATATCTGAAGAGAAGACAATGATGTTGAAATCCTAGAAGAACGCATTCAATACTTTATCAATTCTCTTCACGATCATATCTATCACGAAGAAAGGCAACAAGAGCATAATTCAGTGGTTCACACTATTCTTGAGACAAGATTCTGCCGAGATCAGAAGATCATTTACTCTAGGGTTTACAACGCCTTAGCCGGATCTGCACTTCCGTTCTTACGAAACCAACGAGCACTACTGACTCTCATCTGGAAGCATATGGATCTTTCCACCGAACGCCTGACTTATCACTCTGATTTGCAAATGATCGAGGATATTCACAGCTTTTTCGCCCTTCTGGATAGAGATAATTTCGAAAGCACACCAGATAGATTAGTGATTTATGTAACAACTGATCACCACGCTGATCTGATTATCAAAGAGTTACAAGACGCTGTTATGGAGGAAGCAAGGCGAAATAATCCGTTCTCTCATCTTGAACTAGATCGAGTCAACATTGCCACTTATGTTACGAAGCAGCTATCATGTATCTTCCACGAGTCCACATATCCTAGTTTCACATTTAAAGCTGGATGTCAGGAGATATACTCAAAGATGGTGAAACTAATACTCGGATCAGGATTGTTGTTCACTTCTTTCCAGCTTCGTCTCTTAACTAATATGTGCAAAGCTACCGACTCCTACTGTGGAGATTGATGATGTAGCGTGAGGGTACGAAATAGTATTATTTTTAATACAAAATACTACAAAATATGACACAAGTTTTATTCATTTACGGATGGGATATACCTAAACCTTGCTACAACACTATAGGCAGTGTACCTAATCGTAGAGTAGTGTAGTTTTTAGTAAGTCCGGTTCGTTCCACAGGGAGCTGGTGATACTTACTATATTTTTAACTATATTTATACAAAATATATATAATTATATAAGTAGTAATATTATTATAAAAGGGGGGTTTTACCGTTTAATGACCGGTTTGTCGATTCTATATTTTAAGCGTAAAGATAAATGACGATAATTAAAGTGCGTAAAATAATGACAATAAATAAAATGACAGTAAATAAAATTGCGAGTAATAAAATGACAGTAAATAAAGATACGATGAGAAATATAATAAAAGAATTATGCTTATTTAAACTTCCGTAATCATGATGTTTGACGTGTTGATTTTAATTTATTACCATGGGTTAATTGTCCTTTGTCCTGGTTTATTTGATACGTCTATCTGGTTTTTGTCCATAATAGTCCATCGGTCATAAAAATAAAGTGCGAGTATCCTCGTCAAATTACCCTTATACCCGAAGTCAAATATTCCAACTGATTAAGGATTTAAACTGTGACGCAGTTATCACTTCTGTCAACAATTACACCAGTTATCACTGTATGTAATCCACCCCTGTTTTAATTAGTTTATGAATATTAATTCATCCACTTGATCAGAATGAATAATCAATTACCCAACCCAATTGATTAATTAAATGATTATAACAGATTCCATATGAACATCACTAAATAGGACAACCATAATCATTATTAATTATTAGGTTAATTAATTTGAAGATAGGTTCGACAGACTCTAATGAGTTGTCACTCAATTAGACAATACCCCCCATCTATTAATAGTCAATAGTTCAATTTCCACAAGTGTCGGTCTTTTGCCCAAACCTTAATTATGGTCCAAAGCCCAATTCCCCAATTTTAGTAATTAGCCCAACATCATGATTACTCCGTTTTAAATAAGCATAATAATAACTTAGCTACGAGACATTAATATAAAAAGGTTGAACATAACTTACAATGATTAAAAATAGCGTAGCGTTACACGGACAGAATTTCGACTTACACACTCAAACGATCTCTATCATAAATCTTATTATTATCATAATTTAAAATTAAAATTAAGATTATTGTTATATCTTATTAAGTTAACATTATGATAGAGATATAGAATATAGATATTGATAATTGATATTGATAAATAAGAAAAAGATAGAAAAAGGTGTGTTTTTACATTACGATTACAAAGCCTTTTATAGGCGAATTTAGAAATTGAATTTTCACTTATGACCCCTGAACTATGCTCAATTAACAACTTTTTATTATTTAATATTATTCTTATTATGAATTATTTATATATTATATTTTATTCTTGTGCATAGTTGACTCGTAATTTTTACACCGTTGCGTCGAGCGTTGAGAGTTGACTCTGGTCCCGGTTCCGGATTTTCGAACGTCCTTGCGTACAATTTTATATTTTGTACTTTGCGTTTTGTAACTTGTACTCTTGTCATTTTTAGACGTTCTTCATCAATAATTTGAACCTTTTTAATTGTATCTTGTACATTTGAGCTTTTTGGACGTTTTGGTCTTTCAAATCTTCGTTTTTGTCTTTAAATCTTCATTTTCGAGCGATTTGCGTCTTTCGTCTTCGCACTTATTTATTTAACTATTACAACTAAAAATAAGGAAATTACATTTAAAAACTTTACATATTGGAACGATATTGCTACTAAATATATGTTCATTTGGAACACTATCAAATATCCCCACACTTGAGCGTTGCTTGTCCTCAAGCAATACAGAACTTGAAATAAAAACATACATGAATCACTTTTTTATTCATCACATTTTGTACATCAGTGATTTTGATATAGCGGTATAAACAATGACAGTAATGATGGTTAAAGGTGGGTGTGTCATCCACAGTTGCCTTGGGTTTAGGTCAACGACATTTGCAATCAAATAGCCGATTTACTTTCGGTTTCCAAAGCAAAGTGCACATTTGAAAGGTGGTTTACAGTCCCACATGACTATGAAAATGTAGATCCTTAAGGAAATTGGATCTTTATGAAAATATTTGATCTTTTTGAAAATTTAATCTAGCTTTTACCCTAGATAAGTTTTCCGGAATAACCCTTCACCGGTGTTTGCAAAATATTTTTTTGTGGGTTGTGTGGGTTTCAGATTTGAAAATTTTAGCTCAACACTTGTGGTTTTGTGTTACCCACTTGCTAACCTTGTATTAGGAAAGCAACACGTCCAGTTTACTTGTCCCGTATATTACCTTTCGGCAAACTACCGTCCGGTTGTAAAGGAAAGCGATGAACAAGAAACTGTTAAGGCAATGTCCCGTGACAGGCTTTTAATTATGGTCCAAAAACGTGTCGGATGCTTTTACTATCCTTTGTAGGAGCAATATTAAAGCTCATCCTTTGATTTTTCGGTCTGGCACAAGGTCCTGTCTCCAACCATGCTATGCAACCACCGTTCTTACGGTTGACACCCGATTTGGTTCAGGTGACCTAATGAATTCCAATGAATTCTCAGGATTTTACGTTCAATGGTAATGAACGCATTGAAAATAGGTTTTCAGAAAACAAATCGGTTTTATTTTTGATCAAAATATTTTCTCGTTCAAGCTCGAGTTTAGATATCATTGAATTCCATGAGTTTGTAATTCTCAATCTTTAAGGTCAATCTCTAGGATTGAGTAATATCAGTCTTAAAAGCTGATTTTTAATCTTTAAGGAGATTATCCTTTCTGGGGATCTGATTCATTAGTCTTATCAAGCTAATTTGCACGGTGCCCCCCCATTGTACGAGATAAATCCTTCTCATGGTTAGGATAAATCTGACCACATGGCGACCCTGTTTGATGCTGAGGTCCGTGGATTTCCTGCTGATTTTAGTGATGACTTTTCTAGATTTTTCGTCAACCTACAGCTGGTCTGGACGACAACTTCATGACCTAAATCAAGAAGCGCGTGTCTTTTTCGGAAGACTTTACTTCCTTTTAATGATGGAATTGATTCATCGTGTAGATCCATCTTTCTTTCAAATGTATTACAGTAAACCGGGTAAAACTGATTAGTATCGTCCAAAGCAAAAGTACCTGCAATAATCTTGTACAAAAATATGTGATATATAATTTTTAATTGAATAACTTGGTACATTCTCCCCACACTTAGTTTCTTTCTTTGCCTTTTTATTCTCCTTTATTCCATTTTAAATGAATTCAAGCATTTTAGGTTGTTTCTCAATTTATGTCCTTTCCGAGGTAACAATAATTTCGGTATTAACACCTAGTTTTCATCGTTCATAAATATGTATAAACATGATTTTGAGTTCATTTAGTTGAAAATTTTTCAAATTTTCACAAAATTTGGCAAATAAACCAAGTATAAACCTGAGAGAATTTATAACCCTTCCCCACACTTAAGATCATGCAATGCCCTCATTTGCATGAAATCAGACTATAATTTAAATTCATGAGGGTGATTAGCGTAGAAAAGTGATTAAAAATACCGAGTTTGCAAACATATTGTTATTTCACATTTGATTTTTTGCGTCTTGTCAAAATCAGTAGCTTTTGCTGAACTTCATTACAGTCTTTGAAAGTGCGCTGTTTTACCCTGTTTTGTACATAAGATAAAATACAAACATATATATATATATATATATTTTTGAAGTTTGGTTTATAACCCCACTTTTCAAAAATTTATAAAGTATAATATTTTTGGCATACTTTAAATCAATAAAATTAAAAATAATGATAACAAAATTTGTCGCCCCGCCCTCGGGTAAAGTAATTTCGGCTCAACGACCTAGTCTTCAACTCACGACGAATTTTAAAAATCATATTTTTAACTTAATGAAATAAAGTAAATTTTGTTTTTTAAAATCACAATAAAACATAAATTAAAATGCATATTAATTTCAAATAAAACCTAAAAAAAATAAAAATTCAGAATGGAGGGAGAAAACTAGTTCTTTAGTGTCTGCTAGCGGAAAAGACCAATCGGATTCCATTCTCGGAACTACACGAGAACAGAACAAATAACTTTAGACAACATTATCTTTTTAGAACATTCGAATCTCCCCACACTTAGGTAGCTGTGGTGTTGAAATTGTGATTAACTTCATTGTCAATTTCTCTTGGTCCATAATCAACTTGCCTATCTGTGACTTTTTCTTTAAGCCAGTGCCCGGCTTCTTCCGTAATATCCCATAATTCAACTAGCTTCGCCCTTTCTTTAGGCGACAGATTGGATACTAACCGGTTACATAACTTAAAGTTCCCCTTACTTCTAGCATCAATAGCCCGTTTAAAAAGTTTTTTCATTGAACTGTTAATAACGGGGTCATCTAATTTCGTATCGACAACGGGGTCCTTTGTTATTGGGTTATCATTAGGTGTTACTTCATTTTTCCCACACTTAGGCGTTTCATTATTGCTAAGCACTGCCGTTGGAGTTGGTAAAACAACATGGTTATTACCAATCGTTTTTATTGGTTCAACGGTTTTGGTTGGTGGAGGTTTAGATTTTCGAATCATAAAGGTGATCGATTTGTCACCACTTTTAAGTGTCATTCTTCCATTTCCTACATCAAATAACGCCCCGGTGAACGCAAAGAATGGCCGACCTAAAATTAGAGGAATGTTTGGGTCCTCTTCTATGTCAATGACAATAAATTCGACTAGAAAGGTTAAATTGCCTACTTGAACGGGTAGGTTGTCAGCAATTCCAACTGGGTGCTTAATGGTTTGATCAAAGAGTCGAACACTCATATCCGTTGGACTTAACTTACCTACACCTAATCTCTTATATAAGGAAAGAGGCATAACACTTACACTTGCACCTAAATCTGCTAGTGCATCATACATGACACAATCACTAAGTAGACAAGGAACAATAAATTCACCCGGATCACCTACCCTAGGTGGAGGTTTTGGTGGAACTGTCTTCACCGGGTTTACTTCTACGGCTTTTGTTTCTTGTACTTTCTTATTCTTTTTCTTCTTCTTCTTTCCAGAAGTATCACAATCTTTATTACTTATTACTTGCTCATACTCAACTCCTTTTCTTGGAAACGGGATGGGTGGTTTGTATGGTGTCACCACTGGCTTTACATACTCGGATGGTGGTGGTGGTGTAACTTCTTCATTGTTACTCACATCCAAAACCTTCCCATCTTCTGGAGCTGGTTTTTCAGAATTTGTTGACACCATATTAACATTCTCTTTCCGAGGATTTACTTCAGTATTACTCGGTAGCTTTCCTTGTTCCCTCTCACTCATCATGCTAGCAAGAGTACCTACGTGTTTTTCTAGATTCAAAATGGAAGCTTGTTGAGTTCTTAATGACTGATCAAACCTCTCGTTCGTTTGGGTTTGAGTTTCAATAAATTGTGTTTGAGATTCAACTAGCTTGAATACCACGTCTTCCATATTTGACTTTTTCTCTTCAGTTTGTTGTTGTGGTTTATATAAGCCAGGTCTTTGTTGATTGAAAGTGCTGTTTTGAGTTGGTTGGTTATTCGGACCTTGTTGGTTATACCAGTTATTTTCGGGTCCTTTTGGATTGTAAAGAATGTTTTGATTTCGATTTAAGTTTAGCCTTGGCGGTTGATAATTATTTTGATAATTATTTCCCGGCCTTTGGTTCATATAGGAAACATTCTCTCGTTGTTCCATCGTTGGTTCAATGTGACAATCTTTCAATAAGTATGGTCCACCGCATTGCTCACAACTGATTCGTATTGCGTGAATATCTTTATTCATCTTTTCCATTCGTCTTTCGAAAGCATCTATTTTTGCGGAAACGGAATCAAAGTCATGGCTAGAATCGGCTCTAGCTGCTTTAGATGATCGAAAGATATCTTTTTCTTGGTGCCACTCATGCGAGTGGGAGGCTGTGTTATCAATAATTTTGTAAGCTTCAGTTGCGGTTTTCTTCATAATGGATCCACCAGCGGTTATGTCGATGTCTTTTCGTGTGGCGATGTCTACGCCTTTATAGAAGATTTGTACTATTTGAAAAGTATCTAATCCGTGTTGAGGACATCCTCTCAACATCCTTCCGAATCTTGTCCACGCCTCATATAATGTTTCATTTGGATTTTGCGCGAACGTAACAATTTCTCCTTGAAGTCTCACGGCTTTGGATGCCGGAAAGAATCGTTTAAGAAATTTTTCAACTAAAACATCCCATGTGTCAATCGCCCCTTCAGGTAACGATTCTAACCAATCTTTGGCTTCTCCCTTTAAAGTCCAGGGAAACAACATGAGATAGATCTGCTCATCTTCCACTTCTCGGATTTTGAATAGTGTACAAATTCTTTTAAACGTACGAAGGTGTTCGTTAGGATCTTCATTCGATGCACCACTGAATTGGCATTGGTTAGTTACCATGTGTAGAATTTGTCCTTTGATTTCATAATCTGGCGCATTAACTTCTGGCTTAATAATGGCGTGACCTTGGCCCGTGCGTGTGGCTCTCATTCGATCTTCCATACTTAGAGGTTCCGTTACTTCCATAATTGAATTTGTTGAATACGAATCACTAGAGGATTCTGATTTAATGGTTTGTGGCTCAGGAGGAATAATTAGTGGTTCAGGATCTTGGAATTGTCCTTGAATATGCTCCGGGTTCTTAATTGTGAAGTCGGGTTCAAAAGATGGATTATCGGAAATTTGAGTTGGAGTTCTTGTTCGACTAGATGACGATTCTAAAGAAAAATCAACGGCGGCGATATTCGTTAAACGATGTCTTGATCGAGTTACAGGTGGTGAACGTATGACCGGCGGCGAACGTCTTGCTCGGTGCATTCACTGAATATCCTATTAGTTTTTAAAAAAGAAAGAAAAATTATATAAGTTATCCAATCAATAGACTTTTCTGATTTTGCCCACGTTTCGAATAGCCAAAAGATGCAGCAGAGGGGCAGGATTCGTTTGGTCTCAATATAATTGAGTACTGTTTGGCTCCAATAACCCGGTCCACGTACAAATCCAACTATTACTACGAACCAGAAAATTTTGATGTCTATCAATTTAACCACTTAAAATAAATTTTCGTAATTTTAAGAAATTTAGAGAAGAAGTAGAAAAAAATCTAAGTCCTAAAAACTAGAATGGCGAGAAATAAGAGAGAAAAAGAGTGCGCGTCGAAAAATGTTGAAAAATAAAAAGGTCGAAAAATAGGCGTCGAAAAATAAAAATAAGAAAGTAGTGCGAAATACGGCGTCGTAAAATTCTAAAGCACCTAAAACTTAATCTAAGGAATAAGCACTTAAGGGATTTTACGGCAAAGCCTAAAAATTCTAGAAGTAAAAATAACTATGGCAAAACTAAACTTAATATTAAAAGTTGTGACTATAGTCTAAAAATCTAAAGGTAATAAAACTAAAAAAAACAATTTTTTTTTTTTATAGACAAAATCTTAAAAAATATATTTTTTTTTAATAATATTTTTTTTTTAATAATAATTTTTTTTTTACGTTTTTTTTTTTACGTTTTTTTTTTTTTAAGTTTTTTTTTTTACGTTTTTTTTTTAAAAACGAATTTTTTTTTCTAAAAAAAAAAACGTTTTTTTTTTTTTTACAATTTTTTTTTTTTTTTTAAAAAATGATTTTTTTTTACAAATTAATACTTTTGTTTATAATTATTATTTTTTTTTCAAAACTTTTTTTTTAATTCATTTACTATTCATGAATAGTAAATGAAAAGAAATTAATTAATTTACTATTCACATGAAAGCGACATGATAGAAATTATTAATTACAATTTACATAATATACCCCTGAAGTATTTAATAAATACGACTTTTTAAAACTTTTACGATTCAAAATATATTCTAAAATATTATTATATTATTATATTCTATTTCAATATTATTATATTATTATATTTTATTTCAATATTATTATAATTAAAAATATAGCGTTTTAGCGCTCCCCGGCAGCAGCGCCAAAAACTTGATGATGTAGCGTGAGGGTACGAAATAGTATTATTTTTAATACAAAATACTACAAAATATGACACAAGTTTTATTCATTTACGGATGGGATATACCTAAACCTTGCTACAACACTATAGGCAGTGTACCTAATCGTAGAGTAGTGTAGTTTTTAGTAAGTCCGGTTCGTTCCACAGGGAGCTGGTGATACTTACTATATTTTTAACTATATTTATACAAAATATATATAATTATATAAGTAGTAATATTATTATAAAAGGGGGGTTTTACCGTTTAATGACCGGTTTGTCGATTCTATATTTTAAGCGTAAAGATAAATGACGATAATTAAAGTGCGTAAAATAATGACAATAAATAAAATGACAGTAAATAAAATTGCGAGTAATAAAATGACAGTAAATAAAGATACGATGAGAAATATAATAAAAGAATTATGCTTATTTAAACTTCCGTAATCATGATGTTTGACGTGTTGATTTTAATTTATTACCATGGGTTAATTGTCCTTTGTCCTGGTTTATTTGATACGTCTATCTGGTTTTTGTCCATAATAGTCCATCGGTCATAAAAATAAAGTGCGAGTATCCTCGTCAAATTACCCTTATACCCGAAGTCAAATATTCCAACTGATTAAGGATTTAAACTGTGACGCAGTTATCACTTCTGTCAACAATTACACCAGTTATCACTGTATGTAATCCACCCCTGTTTTAATTAGTTTATGAATATTAATTCATCCACTTGATCAGAATGAATAATCAATTACCCAACCCAATTGATTAATTAAATGATTATAACAGATTCCATATGAACATCACTAAATAGGACAACCATAATCATTATTAATTATTAGGTTAATTAATTTGAAGATAGGTTCGACAGACTCTAATGAGTTGTCACTCAATTAGACAATACCCCCCATCTATTAATAGTCAATAGTTCAATTTCCACAAGTGTCGGTCTTTTGCCCAAACCTTAATTATGGTCCAAAGCCCAATTCCCCAATTTTAGTAATTAGCCCAACATCGTGATTACTCCGTTTTAAATAAGCATAATAATAACTTAGCTACGAGACATTAATATAAAAAGGTTGAACATAACTTACAATGATTAAAAATAGCGTAGCGTTACACGGACAAAATTTCGACTTACACACTCAAACGATCTCTATCATAAATCTTATTATTATCATAATTTAAAATTAAAATTAAGATTATTGTTATATCTTATTAAGTTAACATTATGATAGAGATATAGAATATAGATATTGATAATTGATATTGATAAATAAGAAAAAGATAGAAAAAGGTGTGTTTTTACATTACGATTACAAAGCCTTTTATAGGCGAATTTAGAAATTGAATTTTCACTTATGACCCCTGAACTATGCTCAATTAACAACTTTTTATTATTTAATATTATTCTTATTATGAATTATTTATATATTATATTTTATTCTTGTGCATAGTTGACTCGTAATTTTTACACCGTTGCGTCGAGCGTTGAGAGTTGACTCTGGTCCCGGTTCCGGATTTTTGAACGTCCTTGCGTACAATTTTATATTTTGTACTTTGCGTTTTGTAACTTGTACTCTTGTCATTTTTAGACGTTCTTCATCAATAATTTGAACCTTTTTAATTGTATCTTGTACATTTGAGCTTTTTGGACGTTTTGGTCTTTCAAATCTTCGTTTTTGTCTTTAAATCTTCATTTTCGAGCGATTTGCGTCTTTCGTCTTCGCACTTATTTATTTAACTATTACAACTAAAAATAAGGAAATTACATTTAAAAACTTTACATATTGGAACGATATTGCTACTAAATATATGTTCATTTGGAACACTATCAGAGATCACCGTTCTGAAGACTTCGAGATTCTAAAGATATAGTTTCTTACGTTGTTTGAAGACCTCCGAAATGAGCATCCCATCAGAGAAATCATCAACACCAGCACTGCTTCTATGATTGAGATTCATGGGTCAACTAGCAGGGATGTGGATCATATTCTCATCGAACTTCAAGACTTATCAAGAGCCGAAACTGCGCACTACTTATCTTTCAGAAGATCTCTAAGAGAAGTACCGGACTTGTTACCACTATTGGTCCGACACTTTCTCAGGACTTATCCACCAAGACTTACATTCCCTCGAGAAGACCAAGATCACAACCATCAGCGAGGAATGTTTGCTTTTTGAAGCATCACTACGGTCGAGCAAACGACCTTAAACAAAAGCGCTTCTCGGGAGGCAACCCATACAATAAAGTAGAGTAGAAGAATAAAGGATGAAAAATGAGCTGATAAATAAGCAAGGAAGCCAGCCGCATCTGCTAGGGGCATTTCTTTCTTTTCGCTACTAGCTCAAGATTCAAAATATGCCACATCCTAGCTTTTCACTAAGTGTGGGATAACACCCAATAAAAACACTAGACAAATACTCCTAAATCTTCAACTCCTAAGTGTGGTACACTAGGAACATTGAGGACAATGTTCGTCTAAGTGTGGGATGTTGGTATCTTTTTATGCTGTATTATAATAAACCATTACGAAGATTCCAAGTCCTTAAGCCAAATTTCAAAATTTTTTCAAAAGAAACCCTTTTCGAAAGAGTATTTTTGAAAACCTAAAACGTTTGTCAATAAAAATAAGGCTTAAGTAACTTGGAATTCTTGTTAGATTGAAATCTCTAATAGAGCATTGCATGACTAAGGCATTATCGACCTAAATTGATTATGGTGAGGCACCACAAATAAGACCAGCATTTATCTTTAATGCTTCACTATTTTTCGTTGAGAGTGCCGATGTCTGTGCTCAGAATCAGAACTTGCTTTAGATCTACATCTCCAAGCAGCGAAACGCAATTCGATTGTAAATAGCTAGCCATTTGTCAAACATAAACCTTTCGTACCTCCACTGCTTCTACTCCACCACCACATCCATATCACCTTTACCATCTCTCGAAAACTCCAGAAAATGAGATTCCTTCCGAAAACCCGATGTTATAAACCTCTCAAGTATCATGGCAAAGGTCTTGAAAAAGTTTACCGACAAAAAGTTTCTCGAGATGAAGTCTCCAAAAAAAAATATATATATATAATGAAGTTCTGAAAAAAGGAGCAGAACTAAATAAGAGAAATGCCGAAGAGAACTTGACCGAAAATGATTATCAAATGAAGAAAAAATTTAAAAGTGCTTCTCAAAATACTTCAGCACTCCTATCTACCCTAATAAAAGTCTGTATAAAGACTACACTACCCTTTTCTCACCCTTCAAAAACAACTTCACTACCACTCCAAAATTCCTTTCCCATCATTGACAAGTGACCTATTAAGCTGAGATTACTACCGTTCTCGCGTTAGCAGCAAGGATTTGAGTCTTTATCAAGCCTATGACGATGGGTGCAGCATGACTGGCTATGAGCGTACTTCATTTCTTAGATCTATAGGGAACCCTAAACACTTGAGTAATTTGAGTGACCCGTGAAAGCTAGCCTATGTCATGTAACCTCCTCGCATGCATGCAGAGATAATTTCAATCCTAACATAGATGACTCACCTTATCTTTTTGCTCTTATAATAAAAGCAAACCACTTAGGATATTAGAAAAGAAACACCGAAAAGATTCTTAAAAAAATGAGAGTTTGCTTGAGGACAAGCAAAGTCTAAGTGTGGGATATTTGATATCGGCTAAAAAGTAACGTTTTCACCCCGGTATTAAGGCCCAAAAATAAGAAAGATTCGAACTTTATCTGCAAAATACCCACTTCGTCGGTTAGAATTGAAGAACAAGTAATTACGAAGGCGGTGCAAAAAGAATCAAGAGAATCGGAGCTAAAACGAAGATTCTAGAGCAAAAACGGTGAAAGACAAGAAATCAGGTTATGATCCAGGGAATCAAGGCTGACTAGCACACCATACAGCTTGCCATACGGCCTGCCATATGGCCTGCCAGTATGGAAATGGCCTGCCAGATACGTACCAACAAACGGCCCACCATGCGGTCTGCCAGCCATACGGCCTGCCAAATACGCCTTGCCATAGGCCCTGCCATGCGGCCTGCCAGGCGTATGCTGGCAATTTCCAAGTCTATTTAAAGGGTCTTTGTCATTCATTCCAACACACACTTCAATTCACTTCTTTCTCTCTCTTGTACAATATTAGTCATACTCTCAAGGCCTTCGACTCCGTGCGGGAAGCCTAGTACCCGGAGAAGAACGCTGAAGATTGTATTAGGAGCGGTCTGGAGTTTTGAAGTTGTCACTTTTGTATTCGGAACTCATTTAATCTACTGGTACTTCTATCCTTTATCTTATATAATATTTTATGATATTGTTGCCATGATTAGTTAGTAGTTATCTTTAGTGTATGCTATGATGTAAGCAGTTATATTGCCGAAATAATATTATGGTTTGTGTATGCTGTCGAAATGCTTTTCGATTATGCTTTAAACTCAATCGCTTTTCCAACTAATAGAACGTAGTTATAGGCTCTGTTATTGGGAAGTCGCGAACCCCGATCTAGAGTACACTATCTGTGTCACCCCTTGGTAAGAGAAGTCTATCGGATACAACGTAAGATCGACTGAAGCACACCGGTTGTAGTAAGTCTATCGAGCTTTGGATTCCGACTGAGGACTCTTTCGTAGTGAAACATCTGACTAGACCCTTAGTACATTGTCGGTCCTAGACCATGCTAGTGTAGTCACCAAGCATATAAACTTCGTACGTACACGCTGAAGCACAGTGGTTGTTGTAAGCTGTACCTCTGCTAAATAAGGCCATGGAACACGGTTAGTGTTGACCAGTACACTGCACCATAACGCGGTCTCAAGCATTGCACCTCGCTTGAGGGATTCTTAGTTAATTAAGGAAATGTTTGTTTAGACACATAAAGGATTGGACCGTTAGGATAACCGAACGTGTTCATGGAAGTCGACTTGACTTGGCCATGGTGTTCTTTATGGTTGAACTCTTTTTATGGGCCTAACTATCTTTTACCAATCATTAACGAAAGCATTGAGGCACATCACGTCTCTCGGATATGGTAAACCATGTATTCTATTATGCTTAAGAAAGTTTAGACCATTTTGGAATGTTAATACGTCACCCAATTGAGTCGCTCAATTGGATGAGCCGTCTGAATGTGTATGCCTGTAGTCAGACTGCACGGGCGTCGGGGGTAAGGGACGTTGCTGTCTATTCAGAATCTTTAAGCCTAACGCAGTACCTAGTGACATGTCTTATGACAGGGGCGTTTAGGACCAGTGTAATGAATACAGGGCCTCTGCCTATTCATGAGCCAACATTCCATAATCTAGGTAACATGACTGACGAAATCATAATATGCACTTACTTTAACCTTATCTGAATTACAAATTTTATCGCATTTACTTTATCTGTCTTATTAAATTAGAAATCCTAAAAATAAATATCCACTACTCCCTAACTATCTTAGGCTAAAATATAGGTTCGATGTTACTGATATCTCAAAAATACGACTCTAGGTCATACTTCCCTTACTTATAAGGAGTAGTAAGATTTAGGCCCAGCTAAATATAAATTTAACACAGTACCCTCTCCCACGAGTGGCTGATCTAGGCGAGCCGCGGCCTAACGACACCGCGCAATAAAAACCGTATAGTTATATAAAAATATAGTGTGAAATAAGCCGTCTCCCTGAGGAACGAACCGGACTTACTAAAAACTATACTACTTTACGATTAGGTACACTACCTATTGTGTTGTAGCAAGGTTTAGGTATATCCTATCTGTAAATAAATAATTAAAACTTGTGTAACTTGTATTATATTTCGTCGTATTTCATAATAAAAATAATAATATTTCGTATACACCTCGCATAACATCAGAGGGTCATCACAGTATCCCCATGTTAATGGAAATTTCATCCCGAAATTTAGTTGTTGCCATCAGTCGGCGTTGTTTGTAAACAGGTGAGGATATTTTTGTTTTATTTGGTCTTCACGTTCCCAGGTATACTCGGGGCCTTTCGTGAATTTTCAACGGATAGAATATTGTTTTGTTTCAAGCGTTTAAATCTTACGATCCATAAATACTACAGGTTCTTCTACGAAGTGCATTTTATTATTAATTCGGAGGTCATTCAAGGGAATAACACGAATGTCATTGATTAGGTATTCTTAGAAAGGATTGATGATGTTTTACATGTCATTTCAGTAAATTGGATACATGAAATATGTTATGAATAGTATTGAGCTCATTTGAAACCTTGAGCGTTTTATGCCACAACACTAGGGTAGACGAATAGAGAGGAGCTCGTGAGAATCACAGTCATGAAATTAGATAGAGATCGTCATTGTTGACAACAAGAATATTTTAATGATGAATATGAGTTGAAAAATAGAGTTTTATTTCTTTTGAATAATATGGATAAAATGATTCGACTATAGGAAGAGTATAAACGAAGCTATCATAAAAGATTGAAATGAGGAAATATCTGTTTGCCTTAACTTTTGACAAAGTTATAGTCGTTTTTTGGAATTCAAGGGATTTAAAGAAAATCTTCGTGATCTTTACAAGATTTGATTCTTCGGTAATTAAGGAAATTAGGATTTTCTTTAATTAAATGCGGTAGTCTGCCTTGATTTCTATGTCGGATATTTCGCTATAAATTAACTTCTCCTATTTCATTATTTTCACCACTCCTATACTTTCTTCCTCAATTCATACTTCCAAAGATTGTGAAAATGCTCCACCCAGTTCTTTTCCTGGATATTTTTCTGACTATCGCTTCCGTCATTCTTCTTTTTCATCTACCACCGGAGAAATTTGGTTACTACTTTTTTTATTACCTTGGGTTTATAGTGTTTTTAATCCTCTCGTGTCTTTATGTTGCTATATGTATTGATATACACGGTTTGTAATTTCTGTGTTGTTATCGGGCTTTATATTTTCCCTTATATTTTGGAGCTCCATGCTTCTATCTTTCCATAATCATTGATATCCACGGTTAATGATCTTTCCTATTTGCTATGACTTATACTCCTTATTCTATTTCAAAGCTTCATGCTTTTGTTTTTCTCTTCTCGACTCTAACAAGTAATGGTCCAGAATTCGTATGTATGAATTTCGGAATGAACATAGCTAATGTTCTAAGAAAGAAATTGTAATAGCACGACCTTGATTGGTTAAATTACCAGAATTCAAGAGAAAAGATAGAACTATCAGGAAGATATGTTCTCGATATGTTTGGAGATTAGGTAGAATGTAAGAGTCGTGTAACATGGCAAATGATGACGTTATGGTTTGTGAATCATCACGTCCCATTAGATACTCAGCATGACTTACTGTAATATAATCACGTTGATCAAGTGTCATTATATTATACTAGCACATGCTTCAATTCCCAACACTACTTCAAAAACATTCATAATTTAAACTCGAAGGTTTACAGAATATAGAAACTAAACAGTTTCCTTTATGATGTAATACAGATAACGCGAGGAGATAAATGATTTCATATAAGAATAGTTATGAAAATATCTTCAGAAATATCGAGGATATTTATAATGAAAAATACGATGATATCTTAGAATTTCTAATATCGAAGGATGATAAAGAAGATTTGTCCGTAAAGGTTTAGAGTCAGGAGCAAGGTATTCGTTAATGACTTCAGCAGATACTGAATCATTTGGATTCTTTGTAGGTAGGTTTAGTCATTGTGATTTGTCCACAGCCTCCTTCATGGTTTACTCGATCTGTTTTTAGTACCAAATTTTCTCATTTTTCGAGCTTTTTCAACACACTACTCTTTATCATCAAACTTTCGACTGTTATGTTCGTTTACAGTTTTTGCTATTTCAACAGCATTTTCTAAAATTCGGAGAACTAATTCGCAGCTTGGGGTGCTTTTCAGAAATTCACAATTGAAGTACGTACGTCTAAGAGATAGACGTTATATGTATATATAACTGTTAGCGTAGAATCGCTGCAAAATTCGAGAATAATAATTGAAGCTTGTTGGTATGGTAACTACCGTTACAAGATGCAGATAAGTACATGATAGAGTTTCAATGAATAAATATAGTGACTTTCGGAGAGGCTTAAGTCAAAGGGTAATGAAGTTGTTGGTACGTTTACTGTTAATGTGGTGAAATATAAAAGGCTCCCCGGTAACAAAAACGTATATGTCAAAGTTATAATAAGGCTAATCCAAAAAGTTGAAGTTAACTGGTTGGATGTGTGATAAAATTGGATACATTGAAAAGGGATTGTAAGGTTATTTTCGGTAATAACAACGACAATGGATCACAGATTCGTGTTAAACTTCTACTTAGGTTCCGGGAGTTTTCCAGGTGTATGTGTAGTGACCCGAACTTTTCCATGTTTATATATATATTAAATGAAATTGTTATTTACATGATTAAGTGTTTCCAACATGTTAAGCAATCAAACTTGTTAAGACTTGATTAATTGAAATAGGTTTCATATAGACAATTGACCACCCAAGTTGACCGGTGATTCACGAACGTTAAAACTTGTAAAAACTATACGATGACATATATATGGTTATATATATAGTTAACATGATTTTATTATAAGTATGTATCTCATTAGGTATTTTAACAACGAGTTATATACATAAAAATGAGACTATTAATTTAAGAAACTCGAAAATGATATATATAACGATTATCGTTATAACAACGTCTTACTAGGTACATATGAATCATATTAAGATATTGATACACTTGGTTAATTATGTTAAATGATAAGTAAATATATTATTAAGTGTATTAACAATGAAATACATATGTAAAAATAAGACTACTAACTTAATGATTTCGAAACGATACATATATGTAACGATTATCGTTGTAACGACATTTAACTGTATATATATCATACTAAGATATATTATATATCATAATATCATGATAATATAACAATTTAACATCTCATTTGTTATAATAAACAATGGGTTAACAACATTCAACAAGATCGTTAACCTAAAGGTTTCAAAACAACATTTACATGTAACGACTAACGATGACTTAACGACTCAGTTAAAATGTATATACATGTAGTGTTTTAATATGTATTCATACACTTTTGAAAGACTTCAAGACACTTATCAAAATACTTCTACTTAACAAAAATGCTTACAATTACATCCTCGTTCAGTTTCATCAACAATTCTACTCGTATGCACCCGTATTCGTACTCGTACAATACACAGCTTTTAGATGTATGTACTATTGGTATATACACTCCAATGATCAGCTCTTAGTAGCCCATGTGAGTCACCTAACATATGTGGGAACCATCATTTGGCAACTAGCATGAAATATCTCATAAAATTACAAAAATATGAGTAATCATTCATGACTTATTTACATGAAAACAAAATTACATATCCTTTATATCTAATCCATACACCAACGACCAAAAACACCTACAAACACTTTCATTCTTCAATTTTATTCATCTAATTGATCTCTCTCAAGTTCTATCTTCAAGTTCTAAGTGTTCTTCATAAATTCCAAAAGTTCTAGTTTCATAAAATCAAGAATACTTCCAAGATTGCAAGTTTACTTCCAAGTTTTCTAAATCCATTCCAAGTAATCATCCAAGATCAAGAAACCTTTGTTACTTACAGTAGGTTATCTTTCTAATACAAGGTAATAATCATATTCAAACTTTAATTCAATTTCTATAACTATAACAATCTTATTTCGAGTGGAAATCTTACTTGAAATTGTTTTCGTGTCATGATTCTGCTTCAAGAACTTTCAAGCCATCCAAGGATCCTTTGAAGCTAGATCTATTTTTCTCATTTCCAATAGGTTTATCCAAGGAACTTGAGGTAGTAATGATGTTCATAACATCATTTGATTCATACATATAAAGCTATCTTATTCGAAGGTTTAAACTTGTAATCACTAGAACATAGTTTAGTTAATTCTAAACTTGTTCGCAAATAAAAGTTAATCCTTCTAACTTGACTTTTAAAATCAACTAAACACATGTTCTATATCTATATGATATGCTAACTTAATGATTTAAAACCTGGAAACACGAAAAACACCGTAAAACCGGATTTACGCCGTCGTAGTAACACCGCGGGCTGTTTTGGGTTAGTTAATTAAAAACTATGATAAACTTTGATTTAAAAGTTGTTATTCTGGGAAAATGATTTTTATTATGAACATGAAACTATGTCCAAAAATTATGGTTAAACTCAAAGTGGAAGTATGTTTTCTAAAATGCTCATCTAGACGTCGTTCTTTCGACGAAAATGACTACCTTTACAAAAACGACTTGTAACTTATTTTTCCGACTATAAACCTATACTTTTTCTATTTAGATTCATAAAATAGAGTTCAATATGAAACCATAGCAATTTGATTCACTCAAAACGGATTTAAAATGAAGAAGTTATGGGTAAAACAAGATTGGATAATTTTTCTCATTTTAGCTACGTGAAAATTGGTAACAAATCTATTCCAACCATAACTTAATCAACTTGTATTGTATATTATGTAATCTTGAGATACCATAGACATGTATACAATGTTTCGACCTATCATGTCGACACATCTATATATATTTCGGAACAACCATAGACACTCTATATGTGAATGTTGGAGTTAGCTATACAGGGTTGAGGTTGATTCCAAAATATATATAGTTTGAGTTGTGATCAATACTGAGATACGTATACACTAGGTCGTGGATTGATTCAAGATAATATTTATCAATTTATTTCTGTAGATCTAACTGTGGACAACTAGTTGTACGTTACTAACGAGGACAGCTGACTTAATAAACTTAAAACATCAAAATGTATTAAAAGTTTTGTAAATATATTTTGAACATACTTTGATATATATGTATATATTGTTATAGGTTTGTGAATCAACCAGTGGTCAAGTCTTACTTTCCGACGAAGTAAAAATCTGTGAAAGTGAGTTATAGTCCCACTTTTAAAATCTAATATTTTTGGAATGAGAATACATGCAGGTTTTATAAATGATTTACAAAATAGACACAAGTACGTGAAACTACATTCTATGGTTGAATTATCGAAATCGAATATGCCCCTTTTTATTAAGTCTGGTAATCTAAGAATTAGGGAACAGACACCCTAATTGACGCGAATCCTAAAGATAGATCTATTGGGCCTAACAAACCCCATCCAAAGTACCGGATGCTTTAGTACTTCGAAATTTATATCATATCCGAAGGGTGTCCCGGAATGATGGGGATATTCTTATATATGCATCTTGTTAATGTTAGTTACCAGGTGTTCACCATATGAATGATTTTTATCTCTATGTATGGGATGTGTATTGAAATATGAAATCTTGTGGTCTATTGTTACGATTTGATATATATAGGTTAAACCTATAACTCACCAACATTTTTGTTGACGTTTAAAGCATGTTTATTCTCAGATGAATACTAAGAGCTTCCACTGTTGCATACTAAAATAAGGACAAGATTTGGAGTCCATGTTTGTATGATATTGTGTAAAAACTGCATTCAAGAAACTGATTTCGATGTAACATATTTGTATTGTAAACCATTATGTAATGGTCGTGTGTAAACAGGATATTTTAGATTATCATTATTTGATAATCTACGTAAAGCTTTTTAAACCTTTATTTATGAAATAAAGGTTATGGTTTGTTTTAAAAATGAATGCAGTCTTTGAAAAACGTCTCATATAGAGGTCAAAACCTCGCAACGAAATCAATTAATATGGAACATTTTTAATCAATAAGAACGGGACATTTCAGTTGGTATCCGAGCGTTGGTCTTAGAGAACCAGAAAAATTTGCATTAGTATGTCTTATCGAGTTTGTTAGGATGCATTAGTGAGTCTGGACTTCGACCGTGTTTTCTTTAAAAATGATTGCTTAACATTTTTGTTGGAAACTATATATTATTAACATGTAAATATTTTGTGATATATTAATCTCTTAACGTGTTTTATATTATGTGATAGATGTCTACCTCTAGAACAAGTCCCATTGACTCACCTAATAATAATGAAGAGTCAAATGTAAATTGGAATAATTCGTGGACTGATTCACAAGTTCTCGAAGAGGAACCGGAAGAAGAGTCGGAACCGGAAGAAGAATCGGAACCGGAAGAAGAATCGGAACCTGAAGAAGAAATAGAACCAGTGGGGGAAATAATAAAACGGTTAAGTAGAAGAAAATCCTCAACCAACCGACCAAAGTTAATTATGGTCAATGGTGTTTCCGCCAAGGAAGCAAAGTATTGGGAGGATTACCAATTCTCCGATGAATCGGATCCCGATAAGGAATCCGATGATGTTATAGAAATTACCCCAACACAATTTAATAAGGCAAAAGAGAACAATAAGGGAAAGGGCATAAAAATAGAGAAATTTGATTCCAAACTCGATGAACTTTATATGTATCATCAACACCAGTATTTCTTAAGTTGTGACAATAACCCGGGAACCTCTAAACCACCAGGTTTTTCTAAACCAATGTGGAAAACGACGGCTCGTATTAGGGGAACATCACATATCCCTAGAAACTTGTCAAAACGAACCAAAACTAAAGAAGAAGAAACGAGCGAGTCGGAATAAGATAGTTGTATTCGTGTGGTGTAATATATGTAATATAGTGTGCTTATGCTTTATGATATATGTAAAAATTGCTTGTATTAATAAGTATTTTTTTTTATGAATCTAACTCTTTTCTATTTTACAGTATAAAAACACAAAATGGATAGACAACCCAATATTTTAAGAGACCTACCCGGAGACATGATTGATGAAATCTTGTCTAGAGTAGGTCAGAATTCCTCGGCACAACTATTTAAGGCGAGATCAGTTTGTAAGACATTCAAAGAACGTTCCAAGAATTTCTTGGTTTATAAAAGGCTTTCGTTCGAAAGATGGGGGATATCACATTGGGAAATCCATAAGTTACGATGTGTTTACTTTGACGCATATATTGTGGGGAACCCAAATGCTATTTTACGCAACGGGTTAAGAAATTATTTTGACTCAATATATCCGAATATAGGACTTCGTGATTCAGAAAAAGCGGCTAACATGCAACATAAAGAAGCATGTTATGCTTAAGGCTTAGTAATGTTCGCTTCTCACCAAAGTGAGAAAAAGAACATCGGGCTACAACTATTAAACAAAACGTTCCCACAAGTGACGGAGTCGGTAATTGGGGTAAGAAATGAGGTTTTTAGGTTATTACGAGACTGTTGGTCATTACGTAACCCTCGTCCCTTTGACGACGTTACAACACGCTGTCTTATCAACGGCCATAACGGTTATGTTCCACAAGACCAAAGATGGAAAGTAGTCCTAGTAAAACCAGAATGCATGACTTGTTTCTGGACGTATGAATTACGTGTCTTTATTGCCTTTGCTGAACGACTTGTGTACTAGCTAGAATTATCTTCACAACTATCTTGTATCAAAGTTATTGTGTGCTATATTTCATGCTTTATGTAAAATAAGCGGTATTGTAAGTTTGTAAAATATTGTATAAAAGTTTGAACGCGAAATATTATTATAATCAGTTTTTCATATAGAATTGTAGTAGTTGAATTGTATATTAGCTACTAAGTATGAACTTAACGGGTAGGTACTACCCGAATTTAAACTTATAAAATGCTAATATGAAGAAAAAGCTTTTATAAATGAGTTCATATTATGCTACGAAATACTATTAACTACTCTTAATATTCTGTATGATTAACTTGTTCCATTTGACTATTTTGAAGGAAATGGCACCGACTACTCGACACACCGTGAATATGAATGAAGAGGAATTCCGTACTTTTCTAGCTTCAAACATAGCCGCAGTACAGGCTGCGCTACATACCAACAATAACCTTGGATCTAGCAGTACAGGAAATCGTGTAGGATGCACCTACAAAGAATTCACTGCCTGCAAACCTTTGGAATTTGATGGAACCGAAGGACCGATCGGATTGAAATGGTGGACCGAGAAGGTCAAATCGGTGTTTGCCATAAGTAAGTGTACTGAAGAGGACAAAGTGAAGTACGCTACGCATACCTTCACAGGTTCTGCGTTAACATGGTGGAATACCTATCTAGAGCAAGTGGGACAAGATGATGCTTACGCACTACCGTGGTCAGCATTCAAGCACTTGATGAACGAGAAGTACCGTCCCAGAACCGAGGTCAATAAGCTCATGACAGAACTTAGAGGGTTACGAACCCAAGGATTTGATATTACCACGTACGAAAGACGATTCACAGAATTATGCCTATTGTGTCCGGGAGCGTTCGAAGATGAGGAAGAGAAGATCGACGCGTTTGTGAAAGGATTACCAAGAAGAATCCAAGAAGATATAAGTTCACATGAGCCCGCCTCCATACAACAGGCATGTAGAATGGCTCACAAACTAGTGAACCAGATTGAGGAAAGAATTAAAGAACAGACGGCTGAAGAGGCCAATGTGAAGCAAGTCAAAAGAAAGTGGGAGGAAAACGGTGATAAGAATCACCAATACAACAACAACAGCAATTACAACAATAATCGCAACAATTATCCCAACAATCGCAACATCAATCGCAAATACAACAAACGGCCCAACAACAACAACAACAACAACAACAACAACAACAACAACAACAACTACAACAATCATCCCAACAAAAATAACAACCGCAACAACAACAACAATCAGAAGCAGCTATGCCAAAGGTGTGAAAAGTATCACTCGGGGTTCTGCACCAAATTTTGCAATAAGTGTAAAAGAAATGGTCATAGCGCGGCGAAGTGTGAGGTCTACGGACTAGGGGTTAACAGAACGAAAGGAACAAATGGTGTCGGAACGAGTAATGGTGGAGCAAGTAGTGTTGGAGCAAGTTATGCCAATGTAGTTTGTTATAAATGTGGAAAACCGGGCCACATTATTAGAAATTGCCCGAACCATGAGAACACGAATGGACAAGGCCGCAGAAGAGTTTTCAATATTAATGCGGCAGAGGCACAGGAAAACTCGGAGCTTGTTACGGGTACGTTTCTTATTGACAATAAATCTGCTTACGTATTATTTGATTCGGGTGCGGATAGAAGCTATATGAGTAGAGATTTTTGTGCTAAATTAAGTTGTCCATTGACGCCTTTGGATAGTAAATTTTTACTCGAATTAGCAAATGGTAAATTAATTTCAGCAGATAATATATGTCGGAATCGAGAAATTAAACTGGTTAGCGAAACATTTAAGATTGATTTGATACCAGTAGAGTTAGGGAGTTTTGATGTGATAATCGGTATGGACTGGTTGAAAGAAGTGAAAGCAGAGATCGTTTGTTACAAAAATGCAATTCGCATTATACGAGAAAAAGGAAAACCCTTAATGGTGTACGGAGAAAAGGGCAACACGAAGCTACATCTTATTAGTAATTTGAAGGCACAAAAACTAATAAGAAAAGGTTGCTATGCTGTTCTAGCACACGTCGAGAAAGTACAAACTGAAGAAAAGAGCATCAATGATGTTCCCATTACAAAAGAATTTCCCGATGTATTTCCGAAAGAATTACCGGGATTACCCCCACATCGATCCGTTGAATTTCAAATAGATCTTGTACCAGGAGCTGCACCAATAGCTCGTGCTCCTTACAGACTCGCACCCAGCGAGATGAAAGAACTGCAAAGCCAATTACAAGAACTTTTAGAGCATGGTTTCATTCGACCAAGCACATCACCGTGGGGAGCTCCTATTTTGTTTGTCAAGAAGAAAGATGGTACATTCAGGTTGTGTATCGACTACTGAGAGTTAAACAAACTTACCATCAAGAACTGCTACCCACTACCGAGAATCGACGACTTATTTGATCAACTACAAGGTTCGTCTGTTTATTCAAAGATTGACTTACGTTCCGGGTATCATCAAATGCGGGTGAAAGAAGATGATATTCCAAAGACTGCTTTCAGAACACGTTACGGTCATTACGAGTTTATGGTCATGCTGTTTGGTTTAACTAATGCACCAGCTATGTTCATGGACCTTATGAACCGAGTGTGTGGACCATACCTTGACAAGTTTGTCATTGTTTTCATTGATGACATACTTATTTACTCAAAGAATGACCAAGAACACGGTGAACATTTGAGAAAGGTGTTAGAAGTATTGAGGAAGGAAGAATTGTACGCTAAGTTTTCAAAGTGTGCATTTTGGTTGGAAGAAGTTCAATTCCTCGGTCACATAGTGAACAAAGAAGGTATTAAGGTGGATCCGGCAAAGATAGAAACTGTTGAAAAGTGGGAAACCCAGAAAACTCCGAAACACATACGCCAGTTTTTAGGACTAGCTGGTTACTACAGAAGGTTCATCCAAGACTTTTCCAGAATAGCAAAACCCTTGACTTCATTAACGCATAAAGGGAAGAAATTTGAATGGAATGATGAACAAGAGAAAGCATTTCAGTTATTGAAGAAAAAGCTAACTACGGCACCTATATTGTCATTGCCTGAAGGGAATGATGATTTTGTGATTTATTGTGACGCATCAAAGCAAGGTCTCGGTTGTGTATTAATGCAACGAACGAAGGTGATTGCTTATGCGTCTAGACAATTGAAGATTCACGAACAAAATTATACGACGCATGATTTGGAATTAGGCGCGGTTGTTTTTGCATTAAAGACTTGGAGGCACTACTTATATGGGGTCAAAAGTATTATATATACCGACCACAAAAGTCTTCAACACATATTTAATCAGAAACAACTGAATATGAGGCAGCGTAGGTGGATTGAATTATTGAATGATTACGACTTTGAGATTCGTTACCACCCGGGGAAGGCAAATGTAGTAGCCGATGCCTTGAGCAGGAAGGACAGAGAACCCATTCGAGTAAAATCTATGAATATAATGATTCATAATAACCTTACTACTCAAATAAAGGAGGCGCAACAAGGAGTTTTAAAAGAGGGAAATTTAAAGGATGAAATACCCAAAGGATCGGAGAAGCATCTTAATATTCGGGAAGACGGAACCCGGTATAGGGCTGAAAGGATTTAGGTACCAAAATTTGGAGATATGAGAGAAATGGTACTTAGAGAAGCTCATAAAACCAGATACTCAATACATCCTGGAACGGGGAAGATGTACAAGGATCTCAAGAAACATTTTTGGTGGCCGGGTATGAAAGCCGATTTTGCTAAATACGTAGGAGAATGTTTGACGTGTTCTAAGGTCAAAGCTGAGCATCATAAACCATCAGGTCTACTTCAACAACCCGAAATCCCGGAATGGAAATGGAAAAACATTACCATGGGTTTCATCACTAAATTGCCAAGGACTGCAAGTGGTTTTGATACTATTTGGGTAATAGTTGATCGTCTCACCAAATCAGCACACTTCCTGCCAATAAGAGAAGATGACAAGATGGAGAAGTTAGCACGACTGTATTTGAAAGAAGTCATCTCCAGACATGGAATACCAATCTCTATTATCTCTGATAGGGATGGCAGATTTATTTCAAGATTCTGGCAGACATTACAGCAAGCATTAGGAACTCGTCTAGACATGAGTACTGCCTATCATCCACAAACTGATGGGCAGAGCGAAAGGACGATACAAACGCTTGAAGACATGCTACGAGCATGTGTTATTGATTTCGGAAACAGTTGGGATCGACATCTACCGTTAGCAGAATTTTCCTACAACAACAGCTACCATTCAAGCATTGAGATGGCGCCGTTTGAAGCACTTTATGGTAGAAAGTGCAGGTCTCTGATTTGTTGGAGTGAAGTGGGGGATAGACAGATTACGGGTCCGGAGATTATACAAGAAACTACCGAGAAGATCATCCAAATTCAACAACGGTTGAAAACTGCCCAAAGTCGACAAAAGAGCTACGCTGACATTAAAAGAAAAGATATAGAATTTGAAATTGGAGAAATGGTCATGCTTAAGGTTTCACCTTGGAAAGGCGTTGTTCGATTTGGTAAACGGGGGAAACTAAATCCAAGGTACATTGGACCATTCAAGATTATAGATCGTGTCGGACCAGTAGCTTACCAACTGGAGCTACCTCAACAACTCGCAGCTGTACATAACACTTTCCACGTCTCAAATTTGAAGAAATGTTTTGCTAAAGAAGATCTCTCTATTCCGTTGGACGAAATCCAAATCAATGAAAAACTTCAATTCGTTGAAGAACCCGTCGAAATAATGGATCGTGAGGTTAAGAGACTTAAACAAAACAAGATACCGATTGTTAAGGTTCGATGGAATGCTCGTAGAGGACCTGAGTTCACCTGGGAGCGTGAAGATCAGATGAAGAAGAAATACCCGCATTTATTTCCAGAAAATACGTCAACACCTCCAACTGCTTAAAATTTCGGGACGAAATTTATTTAACGGGTAGGTACTGTAGTGACCCGAACTTTTCCATGTTTATATATATATTAAATGAAATTGTTATTTACATGATTAAGTGTTTCCAACATGTTAAGCAATCAAACTTGTTAAGACTTGATTAATTGAAATAGGTTTCATATAGACAATTGACCACCCAAGTTGACCGGTGATTCACGAACGTTAAAACTTGTAAAAACTATACGATGACATATATATGGTTATATATATAGTTAACATGATTTTATTATAAGTATGTATCTCATTAGGTATTTTAACAATGAGTTATATACATAAAAATGAGACTATTAATTTAAGAAACTCGAAAACGATATATATAACGATTATCGTTATAACAACGTCTTACTAGGTACATATGAATCATATTAAGATATTGATACACTTGGTTAATTATGTTAAATGATAAGTAAATATATTATTAAGTGTATTAACAATGAAATACATATGTAAAAATAAGACTACTAACTTAATGATTTCGAAACGAGACATATATGTAACGATTATCGTTGTAACGATATTTAACTGTATATATATCATACTAAGATATACTATATATCATAATATCATGATAATATAACAATTTAACATCTCATTTGTTATAATAAACAATGGGTTAACAACATTAAACAAGATCGTTAACCTAAAGGTTTCAAAACAACGTTTACATGTAACGACTAACTATGACTTAACGACTCAGTTAAAATGTATATACATGTAGTGTTTTAATATGTATTTATACACTTTTGAAAGACTTCAATACACTTATCAAAATACTTCTACTTAACAAAAATGCTTACAATTACATCCTCGTTCAGTTTCATCAACAATTCTACTCGTATGCACCCGTATTTGTACTCGTACAATACACAGCTTTTAGATGTATGTACTATTGGTATATACACTCCAATGATTAGATCTTAGCAGCCCATGTGAGTCACCTAACACATGTAGGAACCATCATTTGGCAACTAGCATGAAATATCTCATAAAATTACAAAAATATGAGTAATCATTCATGACATATTTACATGAAAACAAAATTACATATCCTTTATATCTAATCCATACACCAATGACCAAAAACACCTACAAACACTTTCATTCTTCAATTTTATTCATCTAATTGATCTCTCTCAAGTTCTATCTTCAAGTTCTAAGTGTTCTTCATAAATTCCAAAAGTTCTAGTTTCATAAAATCAAGAATACTTCCAAGATTGCAAGTTTACTTCCAAGTTTTCTAAATCCATTCCAAGTAATCATCCATGATCAAGAAACCTTTGTTACTTAAAATAGGTTATCTTTCTAATACAAGGTAATAATCATATTCAAACTTTAATTCAATTTCTATAACTATAACAATCTTATTTCGAGTGGAAATCTTACTTGAAATTGTTTTCGTGTCATGATTCTGCTTCAAGAACTTTCAAGCCATCCAAGGATCCTTTAAAGCTAGATCTATTTTTCTCTTTTCCAGTAGGTTTATCCAAGGAACTTAAGGTAGTAATGATGTTCATAACATCATTCGATTCATACATATAAAGCTATCTTATTTGAAGGTTTAAACTTGTAATCACTAGAACATAGTTTAGTTAATTCTAAACTTGTTCGCAAATAAAAGTTAATCCTTCTAACTTGACTTTTAAAATCAACTAAACACATGTTCTATATCTATATGATATGCTAACTTAATGATTTAAAACCTGGAAACACGAAAAACACCGTAAGACCGGATTTACGCCGTCGTAGTAACACCGCGGGCTGTTTTGGGTTAGTTAATTAAAAACTACGATAAACTTTGATTTAAAAGTTTTTATTCTGAGAAAATGATTTTTATTATGAACATGAAACTATATCCAAAAATTATGGTTAAACTCAAAGTGGAAGTATGTTTTCTAAAATGGTCATCTAGACGTCGTTCTTTCGACTGAAATGACTACCTTTACAAAAATGACTTGTAACTTATTTTTTCGACTATAAACTTTAGTTTTTCTGTTTAGATTCATAAAATACAGTTCAATATGAAACCATAGCAATTTGATTCACTCAAAACGGATTTAAAATGAAGAAGTTATGGGTAAAACAAGATTGGATAATTTTTCTCATTTTAGCTACGTGAAAATTGGTAACAAATCTATTCCAACCATAACTTAATCAACTTGTATTGTATATTATGTAATCTTGAGATACCATAGACACGTATACAATGTTTCGACCTATCATGTCGACACATCTATATATATTTCGGAACAACCATAGACACTCTATATGTGAATGTTGGAGTTAGCTATACAGGGTTGAGGTTGATTCCAAAATATATATAGTTTGAGTTGTGATCAATACTGAGATACGTATACACTGGGTCGTGGATTGATTCAAGATAATATTTATCGATTTATTTCTGTACATCTAACTGTGGACAACTAGTTGTAGGTTACTAACGAGGACAGCTGACTTAATAAACTTAAAACATCAAAATGTATTAAAAGTTTTGAAAATATATTTTGAAAATACTTTGATATATATGTATATATTGTTATAGGTTTGTGAATCAACCAGTGGCCAAGTCTTACTTTCCGACGAAGTAAAAATCTGTGAAAGTGAGTTATAGTCCCACTTTTAAAATCTAATATTTTTGGGATGAGAATACATGCAGGTTTTATAAATGATTTACAAAATAGACACAAATACGTGAAACTACATTCTATGGTTGAATTATCGAAATCGAATATGCCCCTTTTTATTAAGTCTGGTAATCTAAGAATTAGGGAACAGACACCCTAATTGATGTGAATCCTAAAGATAGATCTATTGGGCCTAACATGTAGTGACCCGAACTTTTCCATGTTTATATATATATATATTAAATGAAATTGTTATTTACATGATTAAGTGTTTCCAACATGTTAAGCAATCAAACTTGTTAAGACTTGATTAATTGAAATAGGTTTCATATAGACAATTGACCACCCAAGTTGACCGGTGATTCACGAACGTTAAAACTTGTAAAAACTATACGATGACATATATATGGTTATATATATAGTTAACATGATTTTATTATAAGTATGTATCTCATTAGGTATTTTAACAATGAGTTATATACATAAAAATGAGACTATTAATTTAAGAAACTATAAAACGATATATATAACGATTATCGTTATAACAACGTCTTACTAGGTACATATGAATCATATTACGATATTGATACACTTGGTTAATTATGTTAAATAATAAGTAAATATATTATTAAGTGTATTAACAATGAAATACATATGTAAAAATAAGACTACTAACTTAATGATTTCGAAACGAGACATATATGTAACGATTATCGTTGTAACGATATTTAACTGTATATATATCATACTAAGATATACTATATATCATAATATCATGATAATATAAAATTTAACATCTCATTTGTTATAATAAACAATGGGTTAACAACATTCAACAAGATCGTTAACCTAAAGGTTTCAAAACAACTTTTACATGTAACGACTAACGATGACTTAACGACTCAGTTAAAGTGTATATACATGTAGTGTTTTAATATGTATTTATACACTTTTTAAAGACTTCAATACACTTATCAAAATACTTCTACTTAACAAAAATGCTTACAATTACATCCTCGTTCAGTTTCATCAACAATTCTACTCGTATGCACCCGTATTCGTACTCGTACAATACACAGCTTTTAGATGTATGTACTATTGGTATATACACTCCAATTATTAGCTCTTAGCAGCCCATTTGAGTCACCTAACACATGTGGGAACTATCATTTGGCAACTAGCATGAAATATCTCATAAAATTACAAAAATATGAGTAATCATTCATGACTTATTTACATGAAAACAAAATTACATATCCTTTATATCTAATCCATACACCAACGACCAAAAACACCTACAAACACTTTCATTCTTCAATTTTATTCATCTAATTGATCCCTCTCAAGTTCTATCTTCAAGTTCTAAGTGTTCTTCATAAATTCCAAAAGTTCTAGTTTCATAAAATCAAGAATACTTCCAAGATTGCAAGTTTACTTCCAAGTTTTCTAAATCCATTCCAAGTAATCATCCAAGATCAAGAAACCTTTGTTACTTACAATAGGTTATCTTTCTAATACAAGGTAATAATCATATTCAAACTTTAATTCAATTTCTATAACTATAACAATCTTATTTCGAGTGGAAATCTTACTTGAAATTGTTTTCGTGTCATGATTCTGCTTCAAGAACTTTCAAGCCATCCAAGGATCCTTTGAAGCTAGATCTATTTTTCTCTTTTCCAGTAGGCTTATCCAAGGAACTTAAGATAGTAATGATGTTCATAACATCATTCGATTCATACATATAAAGCTATCTTATTTGAAGGTTTAAACTTGTAATCACTAGAACATAGTTTAGTTAATTCTAAACTTGTTCGCAAATAAAAGTTAATCCTTCTAACTTGACTTTTAAAATCAACTAAACACATGTTCTATATCTATATGATATGCTAACTTAATGATTTAACACCTGGAAACACGAAAAACACCGTAAAACCGGATTTACGCCGTCGTAGTAATACCGCGGGCTGTTTTGGGTTAGTTAATTAAAAACTATGATAAACTTTGATTTAAAAGTTTTTATTTTGAGAAAATGATTTTTATTATGAACATGAAACTATATCCAAAAATTATGGTTAAACTCAAAGTGGAAGTATGTTTTCTAAAATGGTCATCTAGACGTCGTTCTTTCGATTGAAATGACTACCTTTACAAAAATGACATGTAACTTATTTTTTCGACTATAAACTATACTTTTTCTGTTTAGATTCATAAAATAGAGTTCAATATGAAACCATAGCAATTTGATTCACTCAAAACGGATTTAAAATGAAGAAGTTATGGGTAAAACAAGATTGGATAATTTTTCTCATTTTAGCTACGTGACAATTGGTAACAAATCTATTCTAACCATAACTTAATCAACTTGTATTGTATATTATGTAATCTTGAGATACCATAGACAGGTATACAATGTTTCGACCTATCATGTCGACACATCTATATATATTTCGGAACAACCATAGACACTCTATATGTGAATGTTGGAGTTAGCTATACAGGGTTGAGGTTGATTCCAAAATATATATAGTTTGAGTTGTGATCAATACTGAGATACGTATACACTGGGTCGTGGATTGATTCAAGATAATATTTATCGATTTATTTCTGTACATCTAACTGTGGACAACTAGTTGTAGGTTACTAACGAGGACAGCTGACTTAATAAACTTAAAACATCAAAATATATTAAAAGTGTTGTAAATATATTTTGAACATACTTTGATATATATGTATATATTGTTATAGGTTCGTGAATCAACCAGTGGCCAAGTCTTACTTCCCGACGAAGTAAAAATCTGTGAAAGTGAGTTATAGTCCCACTTTTAAAATCTAATATTTTTGGGATGAGAATACATGCAGGTTTTATAAATGATTTACAAAATAGACACAAGTACGTGAAACTACATTCTATGGTTGAATTATCGAAATCGAATATGCCCCTTTTTATTAAGTCTGGTAATCTAAGAATTAGGGAACAGACACCCTAATTGACGCGAATCCTAAAGATAGATCTATTGGGCCTAACAAACCCCATCCAAAGTACCGGATGCTTTAGTACTTCAAAATTTATATCATATCCGAAGGGTGTCCCGGAATGATGGGGATATTCTTATATATGCATCTTGTTAATGTCGGTTACCAGGTGTTCACCATATGAATGATTTTTATCTCTATGTATGGGATGTGTATTGAAATATGAAATCTTGTGGTCTATTATTATGATTTGATATATATAGGTTAAACCTATAACTCACCAACATTTTTGTTGACGTTTTAAGCATGTTTATTCTCAGGTGATTATTAAGAGCTTCCGCTGTCGCATACTTAAATAAGGACGAGATTTGGAGTCCATGCTTGTATGATATTGTGTAAAAACTGCATTCAAGAAACTTATTTTGTTGTAACATATTTGTATTGTAAACCATTATGTAATGGTCGTGTGTAAACAGGATATTTTAGATTATCATTATTTGATAATCTATGTAAAGCTTTTTAAACCTTTATTGATGAAATAAAGGTTATGGTTTGTTTTAAAATGAATGCAGTCTTTGAAAAATGTCTCATATAGAGGTCAAAACCTCGCAACGAAATCAATTAATATGGAACGTTTTTAATCAATAAGAACGGGACATTTCAGTTGGTATCCGAGCGTTGGTCTTAGAGAGCCAGAATTTTGCATTAGTGTGTCCTATCGAGTTTGTTAGGATGCATTAGTGAGTCTGGACTTCGACCGTGTTTACTTGAAAAATGATTGCTTAACAAATTTTGTTGGAAATTATATATTTTTAACATGTGAATATTATGTGATATATTAATCTCTTAACGCGTTTGATATTATGTGATAGATGTCTACCTCTAGAACAAGTCCCATTGACTCACCTAATAATAATGAAGAGTCAAATGTAAATTGGAATGATTCGTGGACTGATTCACAAGTTCCCGAAGAGGAACCGGAAGAAGAGTCGGAACCGGAAGAAGAATCGAAACCGGAAGAAGAATCGGAACCGGATGAAGAATCGGAACCGGATGAAGAAATAGAACCGGTGGGGGAAATAATAAAACGGTTAAGTAAAAGAAAATCCTCAACCAACCGACCAAGGTTAATTATGGTCAATGGTGTTTCCGCCAAGGAAGCAAAATATTGGGAGGATTACCAATTCTCCGATGAATCGGATTCCGACGAGAATTCCGATGATGTTATAGAAATTACCCCAACTGAATTTAAAAAGGCAAAAGAAAATAATAAGGGAAAGGGCATAAAACTAGAGAAATCTAATTCCAACCCCGATGAACTTTATATGTATCGTCAACCCCCGAAGTCCTTAAGTTGTAACAATGACCCGGGAACCTCTAAACCACCAGGTTTTTCTAAACCAATGTGGAAAACAACGGCTCGTATTAGGGGAACATCATATATCCCTAGAAACTTGGCAAAACGAACCAAAACCGAAGAAGAAGAAACAAGCGAGTCGGAATAAGATAGTTGTATTCGTGTGGTGTAATATATGTAATATAGTGTGCTTATGCTTTATGATATATGTAAAAATTGCTTGTATTAATAAGTATTTTTTTTATGAATCTAACGCTTGTCTATTTTACAGTATAAAAATACAAAATGGATAGACAACCCAATATTTTAAGAGACCTACCCGGAGACATGATTGATGAAATCTTGTCTAGAGTCGGTCAGAATTCTTCGACACAACTATTTAAGGCGAGATCAGTTTGTAAGACATTCGAAGAACGTTCCAAGAATGTCTTGGTTTATAAGAGACTTTCGTTTGAAAGATGGGGGATATCACATTGGGAAACCCATAAGTTACGATGTGTTTACTTTGACGCATATATTGCGGGGAACCCAAATGCTATTTTACGCAATGGGTTAAGAAATTATTTTGACTCAATATATCCGAATATTGGACTTCGTGATTCAGAAAAAGCGGCTAACATGCAACATAAAGAAGCATGTTATGCTTACGGATTAGTAATGTTCGCTTCTCACCAAAGTGAGAACAAGAACATCGGGCTACAACTATTAAACAAAACGTTCCCACAAGTGACGGAGTCGGTAATTGGGGTAAGAAATGAGGTTTTTAGATTGTTACGGGACTGTTGGACATTACGTAACCCTCGTCACTTTGACGACGTTACAACACGCTGTCTTATCAACGGCCATAACGGTTATGTTCCACAAGACCAAGGATGGGAAGTAATCATAGTAAAACCAGAATGCATGACTTGTTTCTGGACGTATGAATTACGTGTCTTTATTGCCTTTGCTGAACGACTTGTGTACTAGCTAGAATTATCTTCACAACCATCTTGTATCAAATTTATTATGTGCTATATTTCATGCTATATGTAAAATAAGTGGTATTGTAAGTTTGTAAAATATTGTGTAAAAGTTTGAACGCGAAATATTATTATAATCAGTTTTTCATATAGAATTGTAGTAGTTGAATTGTATATTAGCTACTAAGTATGAACTTAACGGGTAGGTACTACCCGAATTTAAACTTATAAAAAGCTAATATGAAGAAAAAGCTTTTATAAATGAGTTCATATTATGCTACGAAATACTATTAACTACTCTTAATATTCTGTATGATTAACTTGTTCCATTTGACTATTTTGAAGGAAATGGCACCGACTACTCGACACACCGTGAATATGAATGAAGAGGAATTCCGTACTTTTCTAGCTTCAAACATAGCCGCAGTACAGGCTGCGCTACATACCAACAATAACCTTGGATCTAGTAGTACAATAAATAGTGTAGGATGCACCTACAAAGAATTCACTGCCTGCAAACCTTTGGAATTTGATGGAACCGAAGGACCGATCGGATTGAAACGGTGGACCTAGAAGGTCGATTTGGTGTTTGCCATAAGTAAGTGTACTGAAGAGGACAAAGTGAAGTACGCTACGCATACCTTCACAGGTTCTGCGTTAACATGGTGGAATACCTATCTAGAGCAAGTGGGACAAGATGATGCGTACGCACTACCGTGGTCAGCATTCAAGCACTTGATGAACGAGAAGTACCATCCCAGAACCGAGGTCAATAAGCTCAAGACAGAACTTAGAGGGTTACGAACCCAAGGATTTGATATTACCACGTACGAAAGACGATTCACAGAATTGTGCCTATTGTGTCCGGGAGCATTCGAAGATGAGGAAGAGAAGATCGACGCGTTTGTGAAAGGATTACCGGAAAGAATCCAAGAAGATATAAGTTCACACGAGCCCGCCTCCATACAACAGGCATGTAGAATGGCTCACAAACTAGTGAACCAGATTGAAGAAAGAATTAAAGAACAGACTGCTGAAGAGGCCAATGTGAAGCAAGTCAAAAGAAAGTGGGAGGAAAACGGTGATAAGAATCACCAATACAACAACAACAGCAATTACAACAATAATCGCAACAATTATCCCAACAATCGCAACATCAATCGCAACTACAACAAACGGCCCAACAACAACAACAACAACAACAACAACAACAACAACAGCAACTACAACAATCATCCCAACAACAATAACAACCGCAACAACAACAACAATCAGAAGCAACTATGACAAAGGTGTGAAAAGTATCACTCGGGGTTCTGCACCAAATTTTGCAATAAGTGTAAAAGAAATGGTCATAGCGCGGCGAAGTGTGAGGTCTACGGACTAGGGGTTAACAGAACGAAAGGAACAAATGGTGTCGGAACGAGTAATGGCGGAGCAAGTAGTGTCGGAGCAAGTTATGCCAATGTAGTTTGTTATAAATGTGGAAAACCGGGCCACATTAATAGAAATTGCCCGAACCAAGAGAACATGAATGGACAAGGCCGCGGAAGAGTTTTCAATATTAATGCGGCAGAGGCACAGGAAGACTCGGAGCTTGTTACGGGTACATTTCTTATTGACAATAAATCTGCTTACGTATTATTTGATTCGGGTGCGGATAGAAGCTATATGAGTAGAGATTTTTGTGCTAAATTAAGTTGTCCATTGACGCCTTTGGATAGTAAATTTTTACTCGAATTAGCAAATGGTAAATTAATTTCAGCAGATAATATATGTCGGAATCGAGAAATTAAACTGGTTAGCGAAACATTTAAGATTGATTTGATACCAGTAGAGTTAGGGAGTTTTGATGTGATAATCGGTATGGACTGGTTGAAAGAAGTGAAAGCAGAGATCGTTTGTTACAAAAATGCAATTCGCATTATACGAGAAAAAGGAAAACCCTTAATGGTGTACGGAGAAAAGGGCAACACGAAGCTACATCTTATTAGTAATTTGAAGGCACAAAAACTAATAAGAAAAGGTTGCTATGCTGTTCTAGCACATGTCGAGAAAGTACAAACTGAAGAAAAGAGCATCAATGATGTTCCCATTGCAAAAGAATTTCCCGATGTATTTCCGAAAGAATTACCGGGATTACCCCCACATCGATCCGTTGAATTTCAAATAGATCTTGTACCAGGAGCTGCACCAATAGCTCGTGCTCCTTACAGACTCACACCCAGTGAGATGAAAGAACTACAAAGCCAATTACAAGAACTTTTAGAGCATGGTTTCATTCGACCAAGCACATCACCGTGGGGAGCTCCTGTTTTGTTTGTCAAGAAGAAAGATGGTACATTCAGGTTGTGTATCGACTACCGAGAGTTAAACAAACTTACCATCAAGAACCGCTACCCACTACCGAGAATCGACGACTTATTTGATCAACTACAAGGTTCGTCTGTTTATTCAAAGATTGACTTACGTTCCGGGTATCATCAAATGCGGGTGAAAGAAGATGATATTCCAAAGACTGCTTTCAGAACACGTTACGGTCATTACGAGTTTATGGTCATGCTGTTTGGTTTAACTAATGCACCAGCTATGTTCATGGACCTTATGAACCAAGTGTGTGGACCATACCTTGACAAGTTTGTCATTATTTTCATTGATGACATACTTATTTACTCAAAGAATGACCAAGAACACGGTGAACATTTGAGAAAGGTGTTAGAAGTATTGAGGAAGGAAGAATTGTACGCTAAGTTTTCAAAGTGTGCATTTTGGTTGGAAGAAGTTCAATTCCTCGGTCACATAGTGAACAAAGAAGATATTAAGGTGGATCCGGCAAAGATAGAAACTGTTGAAAAGTGGGAAACCCCGAAAACTCCGAAACACATACGCCAGTTTTTAGGACTAGCTGGTTACTACAGAAGGTTCATCCAAGACTTTTCTAGAATAGCAAAACCCTTGACTGCATTAACGCATAAAGGGAAGAAATTTGAATGGAATGATGAACAAGAGAAAGCGTTTCAGTTATTGAAGAAAAAGCTAACTACGGCACCTATATTGTCATTGCCTGAAGGGAATGATGATTTTGTGATTTATTGTGACGCATCAAAGCAAGGTCTCGGTTGTGTATTAATGCAACGAACGAAGGTGATTGCTTATGCGTCTAGACAATTGAAGATTCACGAACAAAATTATACGACGCATGATTTGGAATTAGGCGCGGTTGTTTTTGCATTAAAGACTTGGAGGCACTACTTATATGGGGTCAAAAGTATTATATATACCGACCACAAAAGTCTTCAACACATATTTAATCAGAAACAACTGAATATGAGGCAGCATTGGTGGATTGAATTATTGAATGATTACGACTTTGAGATTCGTTACCACCCGGGGAAGGCAAATGTGGTAGCCGATGCCTTGAGCAGGAAGGACAGAGAACCCATTCGAGTAAAATCTATGAATATAATGATTCATAATAACCTTACTACTCAAATTAAGGAGGCGCAACAAGGAGTTTTAAAAGAGGGAAATTTAAAGGATGAAATACCCAAAGGATCGGAGAAGCATCTTAATATTCGGGAAGACGGAACCGGTATAGGGCTGAAAGGATTTAGGTACCAAAATTTGGAGATATGAGAGAAATGGTACTTAGAGAAGCTCATAAAACCAGATACTCAATACCTCCTGGAACGGGGAAGATGTACAAGGATCTCAAGAAACATTTTTGGTGGCCGGGTATGAAAGCCGATGTTGCTAAATACGTAGGAGAATGTTTGACGTGTTCTAAGGTCAAAGCTGAGCATCATAAACCATCAGGTCTACTTCAACAACCCGAAATCCCGGAATGGAAATGGGAAAACATTACCATGGATTTCATCACTAAATTGCCAAGGACTGCAAGTGGTTTTGATACTATTTGGGTAATAGTTGATCATCTCACCGAATCAGCACACTTCCTGCCAATAAGAGAAGATGACAAGATGGAGAAGTTAGCACGACTTATTTGAAGGAAGTCATCTCCAGACATGGAATACCAATCTCTATTATCTCTGATAGGGATGGCAGATTTATTTCAAGATTCTGGCAGACATTACAGCAAGCATTAGGAACTCGTCTAGACATGAGTACTGCCTATCATCCACAAACTGATGGGCAGAGCGAAAGGACGATACAAACGCTTGAAGACATGCTACGAGCATGTGTTATTGATTTCGGAAACAGTTGGGATCGACAGCTACCGTTAGCAGAATTTTCCTACAACAACAGCTACCATTCAAGCATTGAGATGGCGCCGTTTGAAGCACTTTATGGTAGAAAGTGCAGGTCTCTAATTTGTTGGAGTGAAGTGGGGGATAGACAGATTACGGGTCCGGAGATTATACAAGAAACTACCGAGAAGATCATCCAAATTCAACAACGGTTGAAAACCGCCCAAAGTTGACAAAAGAGCTACGCTGACATTAAAAGAAAAGATATAGAATTTGAAATTGGAGAAATGGTCATGCTTAAGGTTTCACCTTGGAAAGGCGTTGTTCGATTTGGTAAACGGGGGAAACTAAATCCAAGGTACATTGGACCATTCAAGATTATAGATCGTGTCAGACCAGTAGCTTACCAACTGGAGCTACCTCAACAATTCGCGGCTGTACATAACACTTTCTACGTCTCAAATTTGAAGAAATTTTTTGCTAAAGAAGATCTCACTATTCCGTTGGACGAAATCCAAATCAATGAAAAACTTCAATTCGTTGAAGAACCCGTCGAAATAATGGATCGTGAGGTTAAGAGACTTAAACAAAACAAGATACCGATTGTTAAGGTTCGATGGAATGCTCGTAGATGACCCGAGTTCACCTGGGAGCGTGAAGATCAGATGAAGAAGAAATACCCGCATTTATTTCCAGAAAATACGTCAACACCTCCAACTACTTAAAATTTCGGGACGAAATTTATTTAACGGGTAAGTACTGTAGTGACCCGAACTTTTCCATGTTTATATATATACTAAATGAAATTGTTATTTACATGATTAAGTGTTTCCAACATGTTAAGCAATCAAACTTGTTAAGACTTGATTAATTGAAATAGGTTTCATATAGACAATTGACCACCCAAGTTGACCGGTGATTCACGAACATTAAAACTTGTAAAAACTATACGATGACATATATATGGTTATATATATAGTTAACATGATTTTATTATAAGTATGTATCCCATTAGGTATTTTAACAATGAGTTATATACATAAAAATGAGACTATTAATTTAAGAAACTCGAAAACGATATATATAACGATTATCGTTATAACAACATCTTACTAGGTACATATGAATCATATTAAGATATTGATACACTTGGTTAATTATGTTAAATGATAAGTAAATATATTATTAAGTGTATTAACAATGAAATAAATATGTAAAAATAAGACTACTAACTTAATGATTTCGAAACGAGACATATATGTAACGATTATCGTTATAACGATATTTAACTGTATATATATCATACTAAGATATACTATATATCATAATATCATGATAATATAACAATTTAACATCTCATTTGTTATAATAAACAATGGGTTAACAACATTCAACAAGATCGTTAACCTAAAGGTTTCAAAACAACGTTTACATGTAACGACTAACGATGACTTAACGACTCAGTTAAAATGTATATACATGTAGTGTTTTAATATGTATTTATACACTTTTGAAAGACTTCAATACACTTATCAAAATACTTCTACTTAACAAAAATGCTTACAATTACATCCTCGTTCAGTTTCATCAACAATTCTACTCGTATGCACCCGTATTTGTACTCGTACAATACACAGCTTTTAGATGTATGTACTATTGGTATATACACTCCAATGATTAGCTCTTAGCAGCCCATGTGAGTCACCTAACACATGTGGGAACCATCATTTGGCAACTAGCATGAAATATCTCATAAAATTACAAAAATATGAGTAATCATTCATGACTTATTTACATGAAAACAAAATTACATATCCTTTATATCTAATCCATACACCAACGACTAAAAATACCTACAAACACTTTCATTCTTCAATTTTATTCATCTAATTGATCTCTCTCAAGTTCTATCTTCAAGTTCTAAGTGTTCTTCATAAATTCCAAAAGTTCTAGTTTCATAAAATCAAGAATACTTCCAAGATTGCAAGTTTACTTCCAAGTTTTCTAAATCCATTCCAAGTAATCATCCAAGATCAAGAAACCTTTGTTACTTACAATAGGATATCTTTCTAATACAAGGTAATAATCATATTCAAACTTTAATTCAATTTCTATAACTATAACAATCTTATTTCGAGTGGAAATCTTACTTGAAATTGTTTTCGTGTCATGATTCTGCTTCAAGAACTTTCAAGCCATCCAAGGATCCTTTGAAGCTAGATCTATTTTTCTCTTTTCCAGTAGGCTTATCCAAGGAACTTAAGGTAGTAATGATGTTCATAACATCATTCGATTCATACATATAAAGCTATCTTATTTGAAGGTTTAAACTTGTAATCACTAGAACATAGTTTAGTTAATTCTAAACTTGTTCGCAAATAAAAGTTAATCCTTCTAACTTGACTTTTAAAATCAACTAAACACATGTTCAATATCTATATGATATGCTAACTTAATGATTTAAAACCTGGAAACACGAAAAATACCGTAAAACCGGATTTACGCCGTCGTAGTAACACCGCGGGCTGTTTTGGGTTAGTTAATTAAAAACTATGATAAACTTTGATTTAAAAGTTTTTATACTGAGAAAATGATTTTTATTATGAACATGAAACTATATCCAAAAATTATGGTTAAACTCAAAGTGGAAATATGTTTTCTAAAATGGTCATCTAGACGTCGTTCTTTCGACTGAAATGACTACCTTTACAAAAATGACTTGTAACTTATTTTTTCGACTATAAACTATACTTTTTCTGTTTAGATTCATAAATTAGAGTTCAATATGAAACCATAGCAATTTGATTCACTCAAAACGGATTTAAAATGAAGAAGTTATGGGTAAAACAAGATTAGATAATTTTTCTCATTTTAGCTACGTGAAAATTGGTAACAAATCTATTCCAACCATAACTTAATCAACTTGTATTGTATATTATGTAATCTTGAGATACCATAGACACGTAATCAATGTTTCGACCTATCATGTCGACACATCTATATATATTTCGGAACAACCATAGACACTCTATATGGGAATGTTGGAGTTAGCTATACACGGTTGAGGTTGATTCCAAAATATATATAGTTTGAGTTGTGATCAATACTAAGATACGTATACACTGGGTCGTGGATTGATTCAAGATAATATTTATCGATTTATTTCTGTACATCTAACTGTGGACAACTAGTTGTAGGTTACTAACGAGGACAGCTGACTTAATAAACTTAAAACATCAAAATATATTAAAAGTGTTGTAAATATATTTTGAACATACTTTGATATATATGTATATATTGTTATAGGTTCATGAATCAACCAGTGGCCAAGTCTTACTTCCCGACGAAGTAAAAATCTGTGAAAGTGAGTTATAGTCCCACTTTTAAAATTTAATATTTTTGGGATGAGAATACATGCAGGTTTTATAAATGATTTACAAAATAGACACAAGTACGTGAAACTACATTCTATGGTTGAATTATCGAAATCGAATATGCCCCTTTTTATTAAGTCTGGTAATCTAAGAATTAGGGAACAGACACCTTAATTGACGCGAATCCTAAAGATAGATCTATTGGGCCTAACAAACCCCATCCAAAGTACCGGATGCTTTAGTACTTCGAAATTTATATCATATCCGAAGGGTGTCCCGGAATGATGGGGATATTCTTATATATGCATCTTGTTAATGTCGGTTACCAGGTGTTCACCATATGAATGATTTTTATCTCTATGTATGGGATGTGTATTGAAATATGAAATCTTGTGGTCTATTATTATGATTTGATATATATAGGTTAAACCTATAACTCAGCAACATTTTTGTTGACGTTTTAAGCATGTTTATTCTCAGGTGATTATTAAGAGCTTCCGCTGTCGCATACTTAAATAAGGACGAGATTTGGAGTCCATGCTTGTATGATATTGTGTAAAAACTGCATTCAAGAAACTTATTTTGTTGTAACATATTTATATTGTAAACCATTATGTAATGGTCGTGTGTAAACAGGATATTTTAGATTATCATTATTTGATAATCTACGTAAAGCTTTTTAAACCTTTATTGATGAAATAAAGGTTATGGTTTATTTTAAAATGAATGCAGTCTTTGAAAAACTTCTCATATAGAGGTCAAAACCTCGCAACGAAATCAATTAATATGGAACGTTTTTAATCAATAAGAACGGGACATTTCATAACAAACCCCATCCAAAGTACCGGATGCTTTAGTACTTCGAAATTTATATCATATCCGAAGGGTGTCCCGGAATGATGGGGATATTCTTATATATGCATCTTGTTAATGTCAGTTACCAGGTGTTCACCATATGAATGATTTTTATCTCTATGTATGGAATGTGTATTGAAGTATGAAATCTTGTGGTCTATTGTTACGATTTCATATATATAGGTTAAACCTATAACTCACCAACATTTTTGCTGACGTTTAAAGCATGTTTATTCTCAGGTGAATACTAAGAGCTTCCGCTGTTGCATACTAAAATAAGGACAAGATTTGGAGTCCATGTTTGTATGATATTGTGTAAAAACTGCATTCAAGAAACTGATTTCGATGTAACATATTTGTATTGTAAACCATTATGTAATGGTCACATTTTGGTGAAGAACTTTATATGCTGCTAAGGTGAGTTTCATTGCTCCCTTTTTAATTGCTTTTACAATATATATTCTTGGGCTGAGAATACATGCAATTTATTGTAAACGCAATGGATACAAGTACATACTTAATTCTACGCTGAGTTTGAACCGAAAATCCCTTAGCTTTGGTAACTAGTAGCTGCCAGTACATAGGATATGGACTGGTGGGCGCGAATAACAGTATATGGATCCATAGGGCTTGACATCCCCGTCCGAGCTAGAGCGCTAGCCTTTTAACGGACGTGTGTTATTTGAATTTAGGACATGTTGGTTTGCGTGTATTAAAACGAATGGGGTATTTATCATTATAACATTAAAGCTTAGTTACCAGGGTGCTCTGTTACGTAGAATCTATTGACAAACTTTTGATAAACGTTTCTGGATGAAACAACTGAAATCTTGTGATCCACTTTTATATACAGATTATGCGAAACACTAAAACTATGAACTCACCAACCTTTGTGTTGACACTTGTTAGCATGTTTATTCTCAGGTTTCCTAGAAGTCTTCCGCTGTTTGCTTATATGTTAGACAAGCTATGTGCATGGAGTCGTACATGGCATATTGTTAAAGGAAACGTTGCATTCACCAAATCATCACCATGTATCTTATTTTGACTGCATCGTCAACGGAAGTACTATTGTAAACTATTATTTACGGTGATTGTCTATATGTAGAAATCATCAGATGTCGAAAACTTTTGATTTAAATATTCATTTATGGTGTGCCCTTTCAAAAGAATGCAATGTTTACAAAACGTATCATATAGAGGTCAAAAACCTCGCAATGAAATCGATGAATAACGTGTTTGTCCACATGGATTTGGAGCGATCGTTACTGTTGGTATCAGAGCATTGGTCCTAGTGAACCAGGTCTTGTATGAGTGTGTCTAACTGATAGTTGTTAGGATGCATTAGTAAGTCTGGACTTCGACCGTGTCTGCATGTTAAAAGTTTTGCTTATCATTTCTTTTCGGAAATTACCTGCTTATCATTCATAGTCTAGACACGTTTTACTGCATTGATTGCATGAATAGTGTATAGACAAAATTCATATCTTAGCGTATCTGTTACTGTAAACTTTTCCTGACATCTTCCGAAAATTTCTCCGTGATTTATGGAATTTGGTATTATATATACATATGTAAATTATGTATTGAAGAATACCAAACTAAATTCTATAATCTAATTCATATCAAAAATCATCTCCCTAATTATACAAGATGGATCCCGTATCTAGTTCAAATTCCTTAAACTCTGACAGCTATTCCGATATGGATATTCACCTGAATTCCGAAGACAGTGTAACTAGAATGGATCAACCAATTAGCCATCATCTATTCTGGATGAATTGGGGATGGGTTCGTAGCTTACTTAATTATTGGAGACAAGAAGAAGGCGATCTCTTCCATCCACCACATTGCCCTCTTGGCGAAGAACCTGAAGCACTTACCGGCGAACCTGTTCGAGACACCATTTTCTCTCTCATTTCCAGAGTATCTCGTCATGACCATATACTATCTCAAATTCTGGATCTTATTCATCCGCTCGTCCGAACCGCCCATCATCCCGGTGTAGTAGAAGAAGTCAACGAGCTTCGCGCTCGGGTAGTGGCTTTGGAGAATATGGTGCAAAGGTTACAAGCACTAGCAGCATCACCGGCATCAACAGTACCACCGACAACAACACTAACAGTACCATTACCACCACCAACAACATCCGCATCGCAAACCTCAACTTCACAATCTGTTCAATGAGCATCAATGTCATACGCACCGTAGTTACCGAGAAATACCAGCAACAATAACCGATGAAGTATTAACTCATTTCCCCTGAAGAAATTTTATGTATAATTAATATATATGAATTTTGAAATCAAAATAAATCTGTTCGTACTAAGCTATTACGTGTGAATCTTAACTGGTAGGTACTACTCGGTTAGTTCATATTACTAATATGCTATGATGTACATCCTTTGTTAACGACTTAACCATCGTTAACTACAATCTCTGTTTCAACTCAATGAATTTCATTTCATAATAAACCAGAAGTATTATTCAATTACATAATTGATTTTACATTTTCATTTTCGATGTATTCGAAACTTTCCAGAAAACATCATCTGTGCCTTGTAAGGTTCACAAAAATTCCACAAACACCAACATCCTTCACCGAAGAATATCAATAAGAATAAATAATGAAGTATTGATTTCATTAGTGAAAAACTCCGCAAAGATTATGTAATCTTTAATGTTTTAGAGATTAATCATTTCTAAGTCAAGCCGAAAATCAAATGAGCTTAATATGATATTAACTCATTAAATCTGTATTACATCTGAAGAAAATATACATACAGATATTTTCATAAAGACTGTAATGAAAATTCTTTGTACAAAGTATTAATTGTGAATTTTTTTTTTTACGGGTAGGTAATACCCGGGAAATATTTAAGTTTGCAATTAATATGTTACACTGTACATTCTTCAACTTTGATTCAAAAATTATTAACAATACTCACAACGATATACAATCATTTTCATAAAAATTCAATTACATATTCTGATATTGACGGATCAGAATCCAAGTCATAACTCTGAACCGGTAACATCATTCTTAGATCTCTACATCTTTCAAAGCTATACTTTGACTTCAAAACTGTGAAAGATCCTTTAGCGTTGTTTTTACCGAAAATAACCTTGCAATCCCTTTTCAAAGTATCCAGTTTTATCACACTTCCAACCAGTCAACTTGAACTTTTCAGATTAAGCCTTAATGTAACCTTGATATATACGTTTTGTTACTGGGGAACCTTTTATGTCCCACCACATTAGCAGTAAATTTACCAACAACTTCATTGATCTTTGACCTTTCGAAAAATCCTAATACTCATTGAAACCCTATCATTTACTCATTTGCATCGTGTAATGAGAATTGCCATACGAATTATCGGGAATTAGCAATCAGTATTTTGAAATCTTGCAGCACGTCTACGCCAACAGTTATATGTGTACATATAACGTCTACCTCCTGGACTTACATACTTCGAATGTGAAGTTTCTGAAAAACACCCCAAACTACGAAACTAGTTCTCCGAAATTTGGAAAAAATGTTGATGAAGCAGCAAAAACTGTAAACGACCTTAACAGTCAAAAGTTTGATGATAAAGAATAGTATGGTGGTAAAGCTGAGAAAAATAGAAGGTTTGGAACTGGAAAACGGATTGAGCAAAGTATGAAGGAGGCTGTGGATAAATCACAAAGATTGAACCTGCCTTCAAAGAATCCAAATGATTCAGTGTCTGCTGAAATCCTTAGCGAATACCTTGCTTCCGAATCTAAACCCTTGCGGACAATATTTTTCATCATCCTCTGATATTAGAAATTCTAAGATATCATCGTATCTTTCATTATAAATATCCACCATATTTCTGGAGATAATTCCATAATCATTCTTATCGAAAATCAATTTTCTCCTTGCGATATCTGTGTTACATCATAAAAGAAACTATTTTAGTTTCTAAAATCCGAAAAATTCGAAAAAAATGGATGTTTTGAAGTAATGTTGGGAATTGAAGCATGAGTTAGTATAATATAATGACACTTGATCAATGTGATTATATTACAGTAAGTCATGCTGAGTTTCTAAATGGAACGTGATGGTTCACAGACCATATTGTCATCATGTGCCATGTTACACGACTCTTACATTCTACCTCATCTCCAAACATATTAAGAACATATCTTCTTAATAGTTCTATTTTTCCGGATATTCTGGTAATTTGACAAATCAAGATCGTGTCATCACAATTTTCTTCTTAGAACATTAATTATGTTCATTCTGAAATTCATATCTACGAATTCTGGACTATTATCCGCTTGACTTAAAGTCGGGAAGAGAAAACAAAAGCATGAAGCTTCAAAATATTAATGGAAGTATAAATCACAGTAAATTGGAGAGAGTATTAACTGTAGATGTCAATGATTATGGAAAGACATAAGCAGAGACATCGAAATATAGGGAAAGATATAAAACCCAACAACCACCCAGAGATTATAAACCGTATATATCGATGAATATAGCAATATAAAGACAAGGGAGGACTAAAAACACTATAAAACCAAGAGTATAGTAGAAGTGAATAGATTCTTCTAGCGGCAGATGGAAAAGAAGAATGATAGATATGAAAGTTAGGAGTATATCAAGAATCAGAACTGGATGAAGCATTTCACAATATTTTGGAAGTATGAAATGAAGAAGAAGATATAGGAGTGGTGAAAATAATGAAACGGAAGTGTTTAATTTATAGCAAAATATCAGACATAGCAATCGAGGCAGATTACGCATTTAATCAAAGTAAATCCTAATTTCCACAAATTCCGAAGAATCAAATCTTATTTAGATAATGAAGATTTTCTATTCCTTAAATTTCAGAAATCAATCGTTACTACGTCAACAGTTAAGGCGAATCTCTATTCCTCCAATTCACTATTTTACGATAACTTCTCTCATATGCTTCGAGTAATTGGATTGTTTTATCCATATTATTCAACGGTAATAAAAATTCTATTTATCAACTCATATTCGTCATGAAAACATTTTTATTGTTAGACATGACGACCTCACTCAAATTTCGGGACGAAATTTCTTTAACGGGGAGGTACTGTGATGACCCGAAAATTTCTGACCAAATTTAAACTTAATATTTAATGTTTTCGACACGATAAGCAAAGTCTGTAAAGTTGAATCTCAAAATTTTTGAACTATTCAATTACCTTTCGATTGTTCTCAACGATTCGTGAATAATTATGTGTAAATAGATACATATATATACCATAACTTGAAAACGTAACAAAGTGTTGAGTATATGATACTGTGCATTAAACTTATTGGTTTGATTATCTGATTGATATATTTAGATACAGAGTTAAAAGATTATGTCAAACGATTGAATTAAAAGATAATTATTGAGTCCCTTAAGGATTATGATATTATTACGGGTCTCTGTTGTAAGGTCCACGTTGATTTGGGAAATCATTCATTCTTAACGGTATTCGGAATAAATGGTAAAGTGTTTGTTTAAATAACGTAATTTGGACACATACAATAATAAGGAATATCAACTGTTGGAATTAGATATATGAATAACTTGCGATATGTATTTTAAAACGTGTTTATTAATATTGAAAATATATATTTAACAATACGATAAAATATAATATTAACTTGGTCATAAAAACGAATTGTTATTATATATATATTAACAAATAGCGAGACGATGATTTATAGAAGTAAATGATCAAAATACTCGAAAGTTTAAGATATACTTTGAGTGGTATAGTTTAGGGATAATTTAAGGATATATTTTGACAAAGGTACGTGACACGAAATGTAAAATACAAGTTTTCTCAGCGTACGAAAGGACATTTGAAAAACCGAAACTAGGACATAAGTCGAGTGATGACGTACGACTTATCGGAATAAAAATTACAAGTCAACTATACATGTGAATTTAATATAATATATAATTAATTATATAAATTAAATATATTATATATATTATATAAAATTATGTCGACAAACAAAAAGTTAAAAGTTTGTGAGCTGGATCAGAGGGCCATGCGATCGCATGCCCTTGAAGCACAAATCCCATGCGATCGCATGTGGTACTTTTTCAGAAAAGGTTCTATAAATTGCGCGATTTGTGGCTCAGTTGAATCTATCTCTCTTTCTCTAGTATTATTACTCCGTAATATTTATTTAATTTATTTTATTATTATTATTATTATTATTATTATTATTATTATTTATATTATTAAGATTAATATTATTATTAATCTTATTATTATTAGTATTATTAATTATGTATTATACATAAAATACTACGACGAGGTCATGAATGGGTTATTTTCAAAATGGTTTTCAAGCGGGATAAAGCTAAGGAAATTATGGGTTATTGCCAAGGAGGTTATGGGTAATGTTCGGGGGTATATTTGTGAATCAAACCTAGTGTTTATCATCTCCGTTACGTCTACGTACTTTCCTACAATATTGAATCTCAATACTGATACGTAAGCACTCGTATCTTATCTTTTATATATTAATTATGTATCCATGTCTAGTGCTCGAGTATATATATTTATATATGCTTGTATGCTAAATTTTGTTGTTAAATAGTTTATAATGAATCACTAATTAAATACATATATTACTGGTAAAAGGTATATGATATACATGTTTTTAGAAAGCTGGCAAAAAATCAATAACTTTTCATTTAGATATCGAATAGTTTCGATGAACGGATTAAAAGATATGATCAACTGAATTATGATTGACGTTAATTGAAATTGCTTTTGAATCTGCAATTAAGATTTAAAGAACTTATTTACGAGATTGATAAAGTGAACTTTTAAATATTACCAACCGAGTAAATGAATCTTTATATAAGGCACGTCTCGTTTTGTTGAACTATTGTCAAAATTGACTTTTTGAAACGACTTTGGATAACTATTATATGTCGATCTCGAGTATTAGGATTGTGATACACTATGACTTGACCTAGCTTGATAGACATTTATTGACCAACATATGTTCTCTAGGTTGAGATCTACGATTAATTGGTAATCCGAGTTTCGGTCACATTTTGGTGAACAACTTTATATGCTGCTAAGGTGAGTTTCATTGCTCCCTTTTTAATTGCTTTTACAATATATATTCTTGGGCTGAGAATACAAGCAATTTATTGTAAACGCAATGGATACAAGTACATACTTAATTCTACACTGAGTTTGAACCAAAAATCCCTTAGCTTTGGTATCTAGTAGCTGCCAGTACATAGGATATGGACTGGTGGGCGCGAATAACAGTACATGGATCCATAGGGCTTGACATCCCCGTCCGAGCTAGAGTGCTAGCCTTTTAACGGACGTGTGTTATTTGAGTTTAGGACACGTTGGTTTGCGTGTATTAAAACGAATAGGGTATTTATCATTATAACGTTAAAGCTTAGTTACCAGGGTGCTCTGTTACGTAGAATCTATTGACAAACTTTTGATAAACGTTTCTGGATGAAACAACTGAAATCTTGTGATCCACTTTTATATACAGATTATGCGAAACACTAAAACTATGAACTCACCAACCTTTGTGTTGACACTTGTTAGCATGTTTATTCTCAGGTTTCCTAGAAGTCTTCTGCTGTTTGCTTATATGTTAGACAAGCTATGTGCATGGAGTCGTACATGGCATATTTTTCAAGGAAACGTTGCATTCACCAAATCATCACCATGTATCTTATTTTGACTACATTGTCAATGAAAGTACTATTGTAAACTATTATTTACGGTGATTGTCTATATGTAGAAATCATCAGATGTCGAAAACCTTTGATTTAAATATTCATTTATGGTGTGCCTTTTCAAAAGAATGCAATGTTTACAAAACGTATCATATAGAGGTCAAAAACATCGCAATGAAATCGATGAATAACGTGTTTGTCCACATGGATTTGGAGCGATCGTTACTATTGGTATCAGAGCGTTGGTCTTAGTGAACCAGGTCTTGCATGAGTGTGTCTAACTGATAGTTGTTAGGATGCATTAGTAAGTCTGGACTTCGACCGTGTCTGCATGTTAAAAGTTTTGCTTATCATTTCTTTTCGGAAATTACCTGCTTATCATTCATAGTCTAGACACGTTTTACTGCATTGATTGCATGAATAGTGTATAGACAAAATTCATATCTTAGCGTATCTGTTACTGTAAACTTTTCCTGACATCTTCCGAAAATTTCTCCGTGATTTATGGAATATGGTATTATATATACATATGTAAATTATGTATTGAAGAATACCAAACTAAATTCTATAATCTAATTCATATCAAAAATCATCTCCCTAATTATACAAGATGGATCCCGTATCTAATTCAAATTCTTTAAACTCTGACAGCTATTCCGATATGGATATTCACCTGAATTCCGAAGACAATGTAACTGGAATGGATCAACCAATTAGCCATCATCTATTCTGGATGAATTGGGGATGGGTTCGTAGCTTATTTAATTATTGGAGACAAGAAGAAGGCGATCTCTTCCATCCACCACATTGCCCTCTTGGCGAAGAACCTGAAGCACTTACCGGCGAACCTGTTCGAGACACCATTTTCTCTCTCATTTCCAGAGTATCTCGTCATGACCATATACTATCTCAAATTCTGGATCTTATTCATCTGCTCGTCCGAACCGCCCATCATCCCGGTGTAGTATAAGAAGTCAATGAGCTTCGCGCTCTGGTAGTGGCTTTGGAGAATATGGTGCAAAGGTTACAAGCACTAGCAGCATCACCGGTATCAACAGTACCACCGACAACAACACCAACAGTACCATTACTGAAATGTCCCGTTCTTATTGATTAAAAACGTTCCATATTAATTGATTTCGTTGCGAGGTTTTGACCTCTATATGAGACGTTTTTCAAAGACTGCATTCATTTTAAAACAAACCATAACCTTTATTTCATCAATAAAGGTTTAAAAAGCTTTACGTAGATTATCAAATAATGATAATCTAAAATATCCTGTTTACACACGACCATTACATAATGGTTTACAATACAAATATGTTACAACAAAATAAGTTTCTTGAATGCAGTTTTTACACAATATCATACAAGCATGGACTCCAAATCTCGTCCTTATTTAAGTATGCGACAGCGGAAGCTCTTAATAATCACCTGAGAATAAACATGCTTAAAACGTCAACAAAAATGTTGGTGAGTTATAGGTTTAACCTATATATATCAAATCATAATAATAGACCACAAGATTTCATATTTCAATACACATCCCATACATAGAGATAAAAGTCATTCATATGGTGAACACCTGGTAACCGACATTAACAAGATGCATATATAAGAATATCCCCATCATTCCGGGACACCCTTCGGATATGATATAAATTTCGAAGTACTAAAGCATCCGGTACTTTGGATGGGGTTTGTTAGGCCCAATAGATCTATCTTTAGGATTCGCGTCAATTAGGGTGTCTGTTCCCTAATTCTTAGATTACCAGACTTAATAAAAAGGGGCATATTCGATTTCGATAATTCAACCATAGAATGTAGTTTCACGTACTTGTGTCTATTTTGTAAATCATTTATAAAACCTGCATGTATTCTCATCCCAAAAATATTAGATTTTAAAAGTGGGACTATAACTCACTTTCACAGATTTTTACTTCGTCGGGAAGTAAGACTTGGCCACTGGTTGATTCACGAACCTATAACAATATATACATATATATCAAAGTATGTTCAAAATATATTTACAACACTTTTAATATATTTTGATGTTTTAAGTTTATTAAGTCAGCTGTCCTCGTTAGTAACCTACAACTAGTTGTCCACAGTTAGATGTACAGAAATAAATCGATAAATATTATCTTGAATCAATCCACAACCCAGTGTATACGTATCTCAGTATTGATCACAACTCAAACTATATATATTTTGGAATCAACCTCAACCCTGTATAGCTAACTCCAACATTCACATATAGAGTGTCTATGGTTGTTCTGAAATATATATAGATGTGTCGACATGATAGGTCGAAACATTGTATACGTGTCTATGGTATCTCAAGATTACATAATATACAATACAAGTTGATTAAGTTATGGTTGGAATATATTTGTTACCAATTTTCACGTAGCTAAAATGAGAAAAATTATCCAATCTTGTTTTACCCATAACTTCTTCATTTTAAATCCGTTTTGAGTGAATCAAATTGCTATGGTTTCATATTGAACTCTATTTTATGAATCTAAACAGAAAAAGTATAGGTTTATAGTCGGAAAAATAAGTTACAAGTCGTTTTTGTAAAGGTAGTCATTTCAGTCGAAAGAACGACGTCTAGATGACCATTTTAGAAAACATACTTCCACTTTGAGTTTAACCATAATTTTTGGATATAGTTTCATGTTCATAATAAAAATCATTTTCTCAGAATAACAACTTTTAAATCAAAGTTTATCATAGTTTTTAATTAACTAACCCAAAACAGCCCGCGGTGTTACTACGACGGCGTAAATCCGGTTTTACGGTGTTTTTCGTGTTTCCAGGTTTTAAATCATTAAGTTAGCATATCATATAGATATAGAACATGTGTTTAGTTGATTTTAAAAGTCAAGTTAGAAGGATTAACTTTTGTTTGCGAACAAGTTTAGAATTAACTAAACTATTTTCTAGTGATTACAAGTTTAAACCTTCGAATAAGATAGCTTTATATGTATGAATCGAATGATGTTATGAACATCATTACTACCTTAAGTTCCTTAGATAAACCTACTAGAAAAGAGAAAAATGGATCTAGCTTCAACGGATCCTTGGATGGCTCGAAGTTCTTGAAGCAGAATCATGACACGAAAACAAGTTCAAGTAAGATCATCACTTGAAATAAGATTGTTATAGTTATAGAAATTGAACCAAAGTTTGAATATGATTATTACCTTGTATTAGAATGATAACCAACTGTAAGAAACAAAGATTTCTTGAGGTTGGATGATCATCTTACAAGATTGGAAGTGAGCTAGCAAACTTGAAAGTATTCTTGATTTTATGTAACTAGAACTTGTAAAATATATGAAGAACACTTAGAACTTGAAGATAGAACTTGAGAGAGATCAATTAGATGAAGAAAATTGAAGAATGAAAGTGTTTGTAGGTGTTTTTGGTCGTTGGTGTATGGATTAGATATAAAGGATATGTAATTTTGTTTTCATGTAAATAAGTCATGAATGATTACTCATATTTTTGTAATTTTATGAGATATTTCATGCTAGTTGCCAAATGATGGTTCCCACATGTGTTAGGTGACTCACATGGGCTGCTAAGAGCTGATCATTGGAGTGTATATACCAATAGTACATACATCTAAAAGCTGTGTATTGTACGAGTACGAATACGGGTGCATACGAGTAGAATTGTTGATGAAACTGAACGAGGATGTAATTGTAAGCATTTTTGTTAAGTAGAAGTATTTTGATAAGTGTCTTGAAGTCTTTCAAAAGTGTATGAATACATATTAAAACACTACATGTATATACATTTTAACTGAGTCGTTAAGTCATCGTTAGTCGTTACATGTAAATGTTGTTTTGAAACCTTTACGTTAACGATGTTGTTAAATGTTTTTAACCCAATGTTTATAATATCAAATGAGATTTTAAATTATTATATTATCATGATATTATCATGATATTATCATGTATGAATATCTCTTAATATGATATATATACATTAAATGTCTTTACAACGATAATCGTTACATATATGTCTCGTTTAAAAATCATTAAGTTAGTAGTCTTGTTTTTACATATGTAGTTCATTATTAATATACTTAATGATATATTTACTTATCATAGTATCATGTTAACTATATATATATCCATATATATGTCATCATATAGTTTTTACAAGTTTTAACGTTCGTGAATCACCGGTCAACTTGGGTGGTCAATTGTCTATATGAAACATATTTCAATTAATCAAGTCTTAACAAGTTTGATTGCTTAACATGTTGGAAAAATTTAATCATGTAAATATCAATCTCAATTAATATATATAAACATGGAAAAGTTCGGGTCACTACAGTACCTACCCGTTAAATAAATTTCGTCCCGAAATTTTAAGCTGTTGAAGGTGTTGACGAATCTTCTGGAAATAGATGCGGGTATTTCTTCTTCATCTGATCTTCACGCTCCCAGGTGAACTCGGGTCCTCTACGAGCATTCCATCGAACCTTAACAATTGGTATCTTGTTTTGCTTAAGTCTTTTAACCTCACGATCCATTATTTCGACGGGTTCTTCGATGAATTGAAGTTTTTCGTTGATTTGGATTTCATCTAACGGAATAGTGAGATCTTCTTTAGCAAAACATTTCTTCAAATTCGAGACTTGGAAAGTGTTATGTACAGCCGCGAGTTGTTGAGGTAACTCAAGTCGGTAAGCTACTGGTCCGACACGATCAATAATCTTGAATGGTCCAATATACCTTGGATTTAATTTCCCTCGTTTACCAAATCGAACAACGCCTTTCCAAGGTGCAACTTTAAGCATGACCATCTCTCCAATTTCAAATTCTATATCTTTTCTTTTAATGTCAGCGTAGCTCTTTTGTCGACTTTGGGCGGTTTTCAATCGTTGTTGAATTTGGATGATCTTCTCAGTAGTTTCTTGTATAATCTCCGGACCCGTAATCTGACTATCCCCCACTTCACTCCAACAAATCGGAGACCTGCACTTTCTACCATAAAGTGCTTCAAACGGCGCCATCTCAATGCTTGAATGGTAGCTGTTGTTGTAGGAAAATTCTGCGAACGGTAGATGTCGATCCCAACTGTTTCCGAAATCAATAACACATCCTCGTAGCATGTCTTCAAGCATTTGTATCGTCCTTTCACTCTGCCCATCAGTTTGTGGATGATAGGCAGTACTCATGTCTAGACGAGTTCCTAATGCTTGCTGTAATGTCTGCCAGAATCTTGAAATAAATCTGCCATCCCTATCAGAGATAATAGAGATTGGTATTCCATGTCTGGAGACGACTTCCTTCAAATACAGTCGTGCTAACTTCTCCATCTTGTAATCTTCTCTTATTGGCAGGAAGTGTGCTGATTTGGTGAGACGATCAACTATTACCCAAATAGTATCAAAACCACTTGCAGTCCTTGGCAATTTAGTGATGAAATCCATGGTAATGTTTTCCCATTTCCATTCCGGGATTTCGGGTTGTTGAAGTAGACCTGATGGTTTCTGATGCTCAGCTTTGACCTTAGAACACGTCAAACATTCTCCTACGTATTTAGCAACATCGACTTTCATACCCGGCCACCAAAATTGTTTCTTGAGATCCTTGTACATCTTCCCCGTTCCAGGATGTATTGAGTATATAGTTTTATGAGCTTCTCTAAGTACCATTTCTCTCATATCTCCAAATTTTGGTACCCAAATCCTTTCAGCCCTATACCGGGTTCCGTCTTCCCGAATATTAAGATGCTTCTCCGATCCTTTGGGTATTTCATCCTTTAAATTTCCCTCTTTTAAAACTCCTTGTTGCGCCTCCTTTATTTGAGTAGTAAGGTTATTATGAATCATTGTATTCATAGATTTTACTCGAATGGGTTCTCTGTCCTTCCTGCTCAAGGCATCAGCTACCACATTTGCCTTCCCCGGGTGGTAACGAATCTCAAAGTCATAATCATTCAACAATTCAATCCACCTACGCTGCCTCATATTCAGTTGTTTCTGATTAAATATGTGTTGAAGACTTTTGTGGTCGGTATATATAATACTTTTGACCCCATATAAGTAGTGCCTCCAAGTCTTTAATGCAAAAACAACCGCGCCTAATTCCAAATCATGCGTCGTATAATTTTGCTCGTGAATCTTCAATTGTCTAGACGCATAAGCAATCACCTTCGTTCATTGCATTAATACACAACCGAGACCTTGCTTTGATGCGTCACAATAAATCACAAAATCATCATTCCCTTCAGGCAATGACAATATAGGTGCCGTAGTTAGCTTTTTCTTCAATAACTGAAACGCTTTCTCTTGTTCATCATTCCATTCAAATTTCTTCCCTTTATGCGTTAATGCAGTCAAGGGTTTTGCTATTCTGGAAAAGTCTTGGATGAACCTTCTGTAGTAACCAGCTAGTCCTAAAAACTGGCGTATGTGTTTCGGAGTTTTCGGGGTTTCCCACTTTTCAACAGTTTCTATCTTTGCCGGATCCACCTTAATACCTTCTTTGTTCACTATGTGACAGAGGAATTGAACTTCTTCCAACCAAAATGCACACTTTGAAAACTTAGCGTACAATTCTTCCTTCCTCAATACTTCTAACACCTTTCTCAAATGTTCACCGTGTTCTTGGTCATTCTTTGAGTAAATAAGTATGTCATCAATGAAAACAATGACAAACTTGTCAAGGTATGGTCCACACACTCGGTTCATAAGGTCCATGAACACAGCTGGTGCATTAGTTAAACCAAATGGCATGACCATAAACTCATAATGACCGTAACGTGTTCTGAAAGCAGTCTTTGGAATATCATCTTCTTTCACCTGCATTTGATGATACCCGGAACGTAAGTCAATCTTTGAATAAACAGACGAGCCTTGTAGTTGATCAAATAAGTCATCGATTCTAGGTAGTGGGTAGCGGTTCTTGATGGTAAGTTTGTTCAACTCTCGGTAGTCGATACACAACCTGAATGTACCATCTTTCTTCTTGACAAACAAAACAGGAGCTCCCCACGGTGATGTGCTTGGTCGAATGAAACCACGCTCTAAAAGTTCTTGTAATTGGCTTTGCAGTTCTTTCATCTCGCTGGGTGCGAGTCTGTAAGGAGCACGAGCTATTGGTGCAGCTCCTGGTACAAGATCTATTTGAAATTCAACGGATCGATGTGGGGGTAATCCCGGTAATTCTTTGGGAAATACATCGGGAAATTCTTTTGCGACGGGAACATTATTGATGCTCTTTTCTTCAGTTTGTACTTTCTCGACGTGTGCTAGAATAGCATAGCAACCTTTTCTTATTAGTTTTTGTGCCTTCAAATTACTAATAAGATGTAGCTTCGTGTTGCCCTTTTCTCCGTACACCATTAAGGGTTTTCCTTTTTCTCGTATAATGCGAATTGCATTTTTGTAACAAACGATCTCTGCTTTCACTTCTTTCAACCAGTCCATACCGATTATCACATCAAAACTCCCTAACTCTACTGGTATCAAGTCAATCTTAAATGTTTCGCTAACCAGTTTAATTTCTCGATTCCGACATATATTATCTGCTGAAATTAATTTACCATTTGCTAATTCGAGTAAAAATTTACTATCCAAAGGCGTCAATGGACAACTTAATTTAGCACAAAAATCTCTACTCATATAGCTTCTATCCGCACCCGAATCAAATAAAACGTAAGCAGATTTATTGTCAATAAGAAACGTACCCGTAACAAGCTCCGGGTCTTCCTGTGCCTCTGCCGCATTAATATTGAAAACTCTTCTGCGGCCTTGTCCATTCGTGTTCTCCTGGTTCGGGCAATTTCTAACAATGTGGCCCGGTTTTCCACATTTATAACAAACTACATTGGCATAACTTGCTCCGACACTACTTGCTCCGCCATTACTCGTTCCGACACCATTTGTTCCTTTCGTTCTATTAACCCCTGGTCCGTAGACCTCACACTTCGCCGCGCTATGACCATTTCTTTTACACTTGTTGCAAAATTTGGTGCAGAACCCCGAGTGATACTTTTCACACCTTTGGCATAGCTGCTTCTGATTGTTGTTGTTGTTGCGGTTATTATTGTTGTTGGGATGATTGTTGTAGTTGCTGTTGTTGTTGTTGCTGTTGTTGTTGTTGTTGTTGTTGTTGGGCCGTTTGTTGTAGTTGCGATTGATGTTGCGATTGTTGGGATAATTGTTGCGATTATTGTTGTAATTGCTGCTGTTGTTGTATTGGTGATTCTTATCACCGTTTTCCTCCCACTTTCTTTTGACTTGCTTCACATTGGCCTCTTCAGCAGTCTGTTCTTTAATTCTTTCTTCAATCTGGTTCACTAGTTTGTGAGCCATTCTACATGCCTGTTGTATGGAGGCGGGCTCGTGTGAACTTATATCTTCTTGGATTCTTTCCGGTAATCCTTTCACAAACGCGTCGATCTTCTCTTCCTCATCTTCGAATGCTCCCGGACACAATAGGCACAATTCTGTGAATCGTCTTTCGTACGTGATAATATCAAATCCTTGGGTTCGTAACCCTCTAAGTTCTGTCTTGAGCTTATTGACCTCGGTTCTGGGACGGTACTTCTCGTTCATCAAGTGCTTGAATGCTGACCACGGTAGTGCGTACGCATCGTCTTGTCCCACTTGCTCTAGATAGGTATTCCACCATGTTAACGCAGGACCTGTGAAGGTATGTGTAGCGTACTTCACTTTGTCCTCTTCAGTACACTTACTTATGGCAAACACCGATTCGACCTTCTCGGTCCACCGTTTCAATCCGATCGGTCCTTCGGTTCCATCAAATTCCAAAGGTTTGCAGGCAGTGAATTCTTTGTAGGTGCATCCTACATGATTTCCTGTACTGCTAGATCCAAGGTTATTGTTGGTATGTAGCGCAGCCTGTACTGCGGCTATGTTTGAAGCTAGAAAAGTACGGAATTCCTCTTCATTCATATTCACGGTGTGTCGAGTAGTCGGTGCCATTTCCTTCAAAATAGTCAAATGGAACAAGTTAATCATACAGAATATTAAGAGTAGTTAATAGTATTTCGTAGCATAATATGAACTCATTTATAAAAGTTTTTTCTTCATATTAGCGTTTTATAAGTTTAAATTCGGGTAGTACCTACCCGTTAAGTTCATACTTAGTAGCTAATATACAATTCAACTACTACAATTCTATATGAAAAACTGATTATAATAATATTTCGCGTTCAAACTTTTACACAATATTTTACAAACTTACAATACCGCTTATTTTACATATAGCATGAAATATAGCACACAATAAATTTGATACAAGATGGTTGTGAAGATAATTCTAGCTAGTACACAAGTCGTTCAGCAAAGGCAATAAAGACACGTAATTCATACGTCCAGAAACAAGTCATGCATTCTGGTTTTACTAGGATTACTTCCCATCCTTGGTCTTGTGGAACATAACCGTTATGGCCGTTGATAAGACAGCGTGTTGTAACGTCGTCAAAGGGACGAGGGTTACGTAATGTCCAACAGTCCCGTAACAATCTAAAAACCTCATTTCTTACCCCAATTACCGAATCCGTCACTTGTGGGAACGTTTTGTTTAATAGTTGTAGGCCGATGTTCTTGTTCTCACTTTGGTGAGAAGCGAACATTACTAATCCATAAGCATAACATGCTTCTTTATGTTGCATGTTAGCCGCTTTTTCTAAATCACGAAGTCCAATATTCGGATATATTGAGTCAAAATAATTTCTTAACCCATTGCGTAAAATAGCATTTGGGTTCCCCGCAATATATGCGTCAAAGTAAACACATCGTAACTTATGGATTTCCCAATGTGATATCCCCCATCTTTCGAACGAAAGCCTTTTATAAACCAAGGCATTCTTGGAACGTTCTTCGAATGTCTTACAAACTGATCTCGCCTTAAATAGTTGTGTAGCGACCCGACCAAATCGTCATTGACGGCGCCGTCTACTTAGGTCCCGTTACGTGGTCATAAGTCTTTAAAACAACGTTTGACCAAAAGATATGTCGCATTCATTTCAAATGTAAAGGTTGTTCAAGTTTTACAAGAATAGTTCCACCACAAGTTACGATACAAAGTTTTAAGTACAAATGAAACTTATGCGACACAATTTAAAAGTATCCAAAAGACGCTCCATGTATGCATGTATACTCGACATCCAATGCAAGTATCAAAATAATGAGCGGAAGCATGTATCATGTATCGTTCAAGGACCTGAGAAAAACATAGAAATCTGTCAACGAAAACGTTGGTGAAATCATAGGTTTAAGTAAGTAAGTACAAGTGAACCACAAGATTTGCATCAATGAAATAATAGTAATACATTCCAAAAGTTTGTTTCACGAGCACCCAATTATCAAAGCTTAACATTCCATCCATTGTATACCCCATCCATAGTGCTAGAACAAACACTGATTCTCGAAAATATATTTCATCCGTAGACGGTAGCGAACCGTCAAAGATGAGGGTTGTCAACCCATATGGCCATATAACATAAGTTCTCGCTTACACCCGGCAAGTGTAACTAATGATAATCGAATTGAGGATTTTTGTTCTAAACTCGTATGTAGAATGTTTGTTTTCCCGTTCTTGTGTTCACTTAGTTCAAAAGAATCGTTTATGTTTTCTCATCCCAAATATAAGTTCAAAAAGAGTAAAAGTGGGACTATGATCTCACCTTGAGTGCACGTACGAAAAGTACTTCACAAAATAACGTGTGCGAAGGATAGTGCTAGTCTTGACCTAAACAAATAGGTCGTATCAATAACGGTAAACACGATAGGTCAAGATGTTCAATTAGTCCTATGGCTCGTTACGACTCGATTATGTAGCATGTGAAATCAAATTGTCAAGTTTCATGCAAGGTACAAGTATATAAACAAGTTAGGAAGGTTGCATACTCATTTGGTTAAGTTTGACAAAAAGTCAAACTTTGGTCGGTCAAAGTCAACGAAAAAGTCAACACGTTCGGGTCGTGTCCCGAACTATTTTTCTGAGGTTTTTCATCATGTATGAGCATGTTAGGACAAGTTACATGTGAATCGGAGGTGCGTAGCATAGCAAACATTATTCGAAAATTGACCAAGTTGGACAGACCCAAATGGCGCGCCGCGCGGGTATATGGCGCGCCGCGCCATTACCTGTGCAGAGAATTCTGGCAGTTTTTAAGTTTTATGCACGAACCTAACTTCAAACAATCACCATTTATGATCCGCAAACAATCAAGACAAGTATCTTATACCGTTGGGAAGGTAATTTGACGAGGAAAACAACTAAACACATTTCATCAATCAATCTACCTATTACAACAACCAAAACCGCATCTAATGCTTAACATTAACCGCATATAAGTTCATAAATGCAATTCAATGATTCGGGCAACCAATTTACATGAATGATATGCCGTTTCGAAGGTAATCAAGCATACAATCCAACTAAACACTTACCAATAATAATCCATGGCATTCAATGCATCAAAAGTCCATTTCAAGTTCATCAAACCCTAACTCAAATTCACCAAAATCAATAATCAAGTTCATGAAGTTTTCTAAGGCAACCTACACATCAAATTGAAGCTAGTGATGCTAGTAACACAATTAAAACACCAACTTTTAACATCTAACAACATATGATCATCCAAAATTCAAGAACAACACACCAAAATTCAAGTTCATGCTAGTTACACTAAAACAACGAGATCGAGCATATAAATCATATATTCATGTTAGACTTGAGCCATAGACACTAATTAACACTTTTATAAGTTAAAAACATCAAGAACACAAAATCTAGTGATTTTAGAAAGTTACCCAAATGAGATGAAGTTGGTACCAAAATGAAGAGGATGAAGAGAGGATCACGAATATGTAATTTATTTGGTTGCTAGCTCCTTAATCCGGATTTAGATGATGAATGAATGAATTTGGAAATTGGGTGTGTTCTTGCTAGAGAGAAAGAGAGAGAGAGTGAGAGATGGTTGAATGGTGGTAATTGGGGTAGACTAGGTGACCTAGTCAACTAGTTTGCCCCGTGTCAATTTTAGTCCCTCGAGTTTGTAGTCGGGTGCGGAAAATACCTAAACGGAATATTTTAAAACGCGTATTAACGGGAGATGTTGTAAACATATAACGGAGTTTAAATTAGTATAACGGAAAAGAAAATGGAAAAAGGTGGGATGTTACATTACCTACTCCTTAAAAGAAATTTCGTCCCGAAATTTAAGTAGGCGTAGTAGTCGTTGTTTCTTCCTCGAGATCTTGCGTTTCTGAATTCACAAATAGATGAGGATACTTCCTTTGCATTTGATCTTGTCTTTCCCAAGTAAACTCGGGTCCTCTTTTGGCATTCCAACGAACCTTGACAATCGGGATTCGGCTTTGTTTCAATGCCTTGACGGAGGTGTCCACAATTTCAACCGGTTCCTCCACAAAATGAAGTTTGTCATCAATAGTAAGTTCTTCGTGAGGGATGACGATATCGGGTTCGGCAAGACACTTTTTCAAGTTAGATACATGGAAGGTAGGATGAACGGAGTTCAATTGAGGCAGAAGATCTAAACGATAAGCAACGGTTCCAATACGCTCCAAGATTTCGAAAGGACCAATATACCGCGGATTTAGCTTCCTGCGTTTCCCAAAACGGATTACACCCTTCCAAGGTGCGACTTTTAACATTACTCGGTCACCGACTTGAAATTCAAGATCGTTGCGTCGTTTGTCGGTATAGCTCTTTTGACGACTTCGGGCCGTCCTAAGCCTATCTCGGATTTGAACGATTTTCTCGGTGGTTTCGTGAATGAGTTCGGGTCCGGTGATTTGCACGTCGCCTACCTCGGCCCAACAAAGAGGTGAACGACATTTGCGGCCATATAGCGCTTCAAAAGGTGCGGCTTTAATACTCGCGTGATAACTATTGTTGTAAGAGAACTCGGCGAGAGGTAAGTGCTTGTCCCAAGCTTTTCCGAAATCAACCACGCAAGCTCGTAACATGTCCTCTAAGGTTTGAATTGTACGTTCGCTTTGTCCATCGGTTTGAGGATGATATGCGGTGCTCATGTCTAAACGCGTTCCCAACGCTTCTTGCAATGTACGCCAAAATCTAGAAACAAAACGGCCATCTCGGTCGGAGATAATCGATAAAGGTACACCGTGTCGGGCTACGATCTCCTTAATGTAAAGTTGTGCAAGTTTCTCCATTTTGTCCGTTTCTTTCATGGCCAGGAAGTGTGCGGATTTGGTGAGACGGTCAACAATAACCCAAATGGTATCATAACCGCCCGTCGTTTTTGGTAGTTTGGTGATAAAATCCATCGTTATTCTTTCCCACTTCCATTGCGGGATCTCGGGTTGTCGAAGTAGTCCGGACGGTCTTTGGTGTTCGGCTTTGACTTTGGAACATGTCAAACACTTGGAAACATAAGTAGCTACGTCCCTTTTGATGTTCGGCCACCAATATAGCTGTTTAAGGTCGTGGTACATCTTATTGGCACCGGGGTGAATCGAGTATCGTGACTTATGGGCTTCATCTAAAATAAGGCTTCGTAGGTCCCCATAACTAGGCACCCAAATCCTTCCGGCGAAATATCGGAGTCCGGTTTCTTTAACTTCGAATCGAGAGGTGAGGACGTTCAAGTGTTCGAGAGAGATGTTTTCATCCTTGAGAGCCTCATCTTGGGCTACCCGAATTTGGCTATTAAGGTTTGTGTGGATGGTGATGTTTAAGGCTCGGACACGAAGAGGCACCGCTCTTTCTTTTCGACTTAAGGCATCGGCTACTACATTTGCCTTCCCGGGATGGTAACGAAGCTCGCAATCGTAATCGTTTAAGGTTTCAATCCACCTTCGTTGTCTCATGTTTAGTTGCTTTTGATCGAAAATGTGTTGGAGGCTTTTGTGGTCGGTAAAGATAGTACTCTTGGTCCCGTAAAGATAGTGTCTCCACATTTTAAGTGCAAAGACAACGGCTCCGAGTTCGAGATCATGTGTCGTATAGTTTCGTTCATGAATTTTGAGTTGTCGAGAAGCATAAGCAATGACTTTCGTTCGTTGCATCAATACACACCCAAAACCATGTTTCGAGGCATCACAATATACAACAAAGTCATCATTGCCTTCGGGAAGTGACAAGATAGGAGCGGTGGTTAGCTTCGTTTTCAAGATTTGGAATGCGGATTCATGTTCGGTCGCCCAGATGAATTTCTTTCCCTTGTGAGTCAATGCGGTTAGAGGACGTGCAACCAAAGAGAAGTTTTCGATGAATCTACGATAGTACCCGGCGAGACCCAAAAATTGACGAATGTGAGTAGGAGTAGTAGGAGTCTCCCATTTGCTAATGGCTTCGATTTTCGTTGGATCGACTTTAATACCTTGGTCACTTACAACATGACCAAGAAATTGAACTTCCTTTAACCAAAATTCACACTTGGAGAATTTGGCATAGAGTTGTTCTTGTCTTAAAAGTTCAAGCACAAGTCGGAGATGTTGTTCGTGCTCTTCTTCATTTTTAGAATAGATCAATATGTCATCGATGAACACAATAACGAATTTATCGAGATACGGTTTGCACACGCGGTTCATAAGATCCATGAACACCGCCGGTGCGTTAGTGAGACCAAATGGCATGACAAGGAATTCATAACTACCATAACGAGTTCGGAAAGCGGTTTTGGGGACATCTTCCCCCTTAACCCTCAATTGATGATAACCCGAGCGGAGATCGATTTTCGAATATACACAAGACCCTTGTAGTTGATCAAAGAGGTCATCGATGCGAGGAAGAGGATATCGGTTCTTAACCGTCAATTTATTTAGTTCACGATAATCAATGCACATTCGTAGGGATCCGTCTTTCTTTTTAACAAACAAAATCGGAGCGCCCCAAGGTGAATGGCTAGGTTGGATAAAACCACGATCAAGTAGTTCTTGGATTTGACTTTGCAATTCTTGCATTTTAGATGGAGCGAGTCTATATGGTGCACGCGCTACGGGTGCGGCTCCCGGAATAAGATCGATTTGGAATTCAACCGGTCGATGAGGCGGAAGACCCGGCAATTCGTCGGGAAATACATCGGAATAGTCACTAACAATTGGCACATCATCGATGTGCTTCTCATCGGACTCGACTTTCTTAACGTGAGCAAGGATCGCAAAACAACCCTTACGGAGTAGTTTTCTAACTTTAACACACGAAACGAGGTTGAGTCCGGTGCAACTCTTATCGCCATAGACGATCAAAGGTTCACCATTCTCGATAGGAATTCGGATTGCGTTAAGATCACAAAGAATGTGAGATTTCGTTTTGACTAACCAATTCATACCGATTATTACATCAAAGCTTCCTAGTTCCATGGGTATCAAATCAATTTCAAATTCCTTACCCAAAATGTTTATCGTACACCCCCGGTAATATGTGTCGGCACTTAATAGTTTCCCGTTAGCCACTTCAATGGTATAAGTGGTATCTAATGGAAGAGGTGGAGTGCTAAAAGAATGAGTCAAAGTCTTGGATACAAAGCATTTATCGGCACCTGAATCGAATAAGCAAGAGACATAAGAATTGTTGAGAAGAAACGTACCCGTGACTAGTTCAGTGTCATCCCGGGCTTCCTCGGTGTTTATGTTGAAAGCTCGGCCGCGCGTATTGGGGTTATCTTTCTTCTTTGGGCATGCATTTCTAAAATGACCCGTTTGGCCACATTCGTAACAAGTGCCCGTCTTTGGTGCATTGGGCCACTTTCGAGCGACGGGAGTGGCACTTTTACAATCGTTGGCCTTATGACCAACTCCTTGGCACCGGTGGCAAATTAACTTACTACATTCGCCAAAGTGATGTTTGTTGCATTTGTTGCAAAGAGGTAGGTTCCCGGCATAACCTTTCTTGCCGTCGGAGGTGTAAGGCTTCTTAGCAAAGTTGTTGTTGCTTGATTGGGAGGGTTCCCACTTTCTTTTGTTGCCGCCCGATTTATCCTCGGCCTTAGGTGCCGGAACTACGATTTCGTCAACCGTTTCAATTAGTTGGCGAGCCATGTTCATAGCGGCTTGATGAGTAGTGGGTTTGGATGACATCACCCCTTGTTTGATGCTTTTTGGAAGACCGAGCATGTAGAGCTCAATCCTTTGAGATTCGGGGTTAACAAGATTAGGACACATCAAGGATAGTTCGGCGAAGCGTTGATTATAAGCTTTAAGATCGTTTCCGACCGCTTTCAAAGCTCTTAGTTCTTCCTCAAGCTTTCGGGTTTCTTCGCGCGGAAAATATTCAACAATCATCTTTTCCTTTAGATCGGCCCAAGAGAGGGCATGAGCTTCATCGGTACCCACCGATTGAACATAGGTGTTCCACCATGTTAGAGCAATTCCGGAGAAAGTGTGAGTGGAGTATTTGACCTTGTCTTGATCCCGGCAACCGCTTATGCTAAAGACGGCCTCGGTTTGTTCAAACCAACGAGTAAGCACAACCGGTCCCCCGGTTCCATCATAAGTGTGGGGTTTGCACCCCATGAAAGCTTTGTAGGAGCACCCTTCGCTAGAGTTACCGGCTCCTTGGTTGTTGTTGTTGTTGTTGTGGTTGTTATTATTATTGTTGTTGGATGAGTGACCGGCCATGGCCGCATCTACGGCGGTGGCTATCATCCGTTCGAGAGCTTGTTCGGGAGTTTCATTGCGGCGTACACGACGAGGAGCCATTGTTCCTTCAAGACACAAGAATATCATTGATTAGTATTCTCAATAATACTAACCGTGATATAGAATAAAGATAAAGAGAAGTTTTTCCTCGACTCGCCTTAAATTCTTTATGTCATAATGTCGGAACGTTCATATGAGTCACCGTAATATAATCCCGGAAATTATATTACCCTGATTCATATGTGCATTCGACATCATTTCATATAGTCAAGGTGGCGCGTCAATCAAATTAAACAACGTGAGATTAAGATGAACTAAGAGTAGATATGAGTAGAAGCGTTCGAGTATAAATGCACAAGTAGTCAAGTAATTCCTACTTCAAGTCTATATGCCGGTTGTAGTCTAGACTCACCAATGTACCCTATGACTCGGGGTTGACACTAATGAACTCTAAATCCCTACAACCAACGCTCTGATACCATCTGTAGCGACCCGACCAAATCGTCATTGACGGCGCCGTCTACTTAGGTCCCGTTACGTGGTCATAAGTCTTTAAAACAACGTTTGACCAAAAGATATGTCGCATTCATTTCAAATGTAAAGGTTGTTCAAGTTTTACAAGAATAGTTCCACCACAAGTTACGATACAAAGTTTTAAGTACAAATGAAACTTATGCGACACAATTTAAAAGTATCCAAAAGACGCTCCATGTATGCATGTATACTCGACATCCAATGCAAGTATCAAAATAATGAGCGGAAGCATGTATCATGTATCGTTCAAGGACCTGAGAAAAACATAGAAATCTGTCAACGAAAACGTTGGTGAAATCATAGGTTTAAGTAAGTAAGTACAAGTGAACCACAAGATTTGCATGAATGAAATAATAGTAATACATTCCAAAAGTTTGTTTCACGAGCACCCAATTATCAAAGCTTAACATTCCATCCATTGTATACCCCATCCATAGTGCTAGAACAAACACTGATTCTCGAAAATATATTTCATCCGTAGACGGTAGCGAACCGTCAAAGATGAGGGTTGTCAACCCATATGGCCATATAACATAAGTTCTCGCTTACACCCGGCAAGTGTAACTAATGATAATCGAATTGAGGATTTTTGTTCTAAACTCGTATGTAGAATGTTTGTTTTCCCGTTCTTGTGTTCACTTAGTTCAAAAGAATCGTTTATGTTTTCTCATCCCAAATATAAGTTCAAAAAGAGTAAAAGTGGGACTATGATCTCACCTTGAGTGCACGTACGAAAAGTACTTCACAAAATAACGTGTGCGAAGGATAGTGCTAGTCTTGACCTAAACAAATAGGTCGTATCAATAACGGTAAACACGATAGGTCAAGATGTTCAATTAGTCCTATGGCTCGTTACGACTCGATTATGTAGCATGTGAAATCAAATTGTCAAGTTTCATGCAAGGTACAAGTATATAAACAAGTTAGGAAGGTTGCATACTCATTTGGTTAAGTTTGACAAAAAGTCAAACTTTGGTCGGTCAAAGTCAACGAAAAAGTCAACACGTTCGGGTCGTGTCCCGAACTATTTTTCTGAGGTTTTTAATCATGTATGAGCATGTTAGGACAAGTTACATGTGAATCGGAGGTGCGTAGCATAGCAAACATTATTCGAAAATTGACCAAGTTGGACAGACCCAAATGGCGCGCCGCGCGGGTATATGGCGCGCCGCGCCATTACCTGTGCAGAGAATTCTGGCAGTTTTTAAGTTTTATGCACGAACCTAACTTCAAACAATCACCATTTATGATCCGCAAACAATCAAGACAAGTATCTTATACCGTTGGGAAGGTAATTTGACGAGGAAAACAACTAAACACATTTCATCAATCAATCTACCTATTACAACAACCAAAACCGCATCTAATGCTTAACATTAACCGCATACAAGTTCATAAATGCAATTCAATGATTCGGGCAACCAATTTACATGAATGATATGCCGTTTCGAAGGTAATCAAGCATACAATCCAACTAAACACTTACCAATAATAATCCATGGCATTCAATGCATCAAAAGTCCATTTCAAGTTCATCAAACCCTAACTCAAATTCACCAAAATCAATAATCAAGTTCATGAAGTTTTCTAAGGCAACCTACACATCAAATTGAAGCTAGTGATGCTAGTAACACAATTAAAACACCAACTTTTAACATCTAACAACATATGATCATCCAAAATTCAAGAACAACACACCAAAATTCAAGTTCATGCTAGTTACACTAAAACAACGAGATCGAGCATATAAATCATATATTCATGTTAGACTTGAGCCATAGACACTAATTAACACTTTTATAAGTTAAAAACATCAAGAACACAAAATCTAGTGATTTTAGAAAGTTACCCAAATGAGATGAAGTTGGTACCAAAATGAAGAGGATGAAGAGAGGATCACGAATATGTAATTTATTTGGTTGCTAGCTCCTTAATCCGGATTTAGATGATGAATGAATGAATTTGGAAATTGGGTGTGTTCTTGCTAGAGAGAAAGAGAGAGAGAGTGAGAGATGGTTGAATGGTGGTAATTGGGGTAGACTAGGTGACCTAGTCAACTAGTTTGCCCCGTGTCAATTTTAGTCCCTCGAGTTTGTAGTCGGGTGCGGAAAATACCTAAACGGAATATTTTAAAACGCGTATTAACGGGAGATGTTGTAAACATATAACGGAGTTTAAATTAGTATAACGGAAAAGAAAACGGAAAAAGGTGGGATGTTACAAGTTGTGCCGAAGAATTCTGACCGACTTTAGACAAGATTTCATCAATCATGTCTCCGGGTAGGTCTCTTAAAATATTGGGTTGTCTATCCATTTTGTGTTTTTATACTGTAAAATAGACAAGAGTTAGATTCATAAAAAAAATACTTATTAATACAAGCAATTTTTACATATATCATAAAGCATAAGCACACTATATTACATATATTACACCACATGAATACAACTATCTTATTCCGACTCGTTTGTTTCTTCTTCTTCGGTTTTGGTTCATTTTGCCAAGTTTCTAGGGATATATGATGTTCCCCTAATACGAGCCGTCGTTATCCACATTGGTTTAGAAAAACCTGGTGGTTTAGAGGTTCCCGGGTCATTGTTACAACTTAAGGACTTCGGGGGTTGACGATACATATAAAGTTCATCGGGGTTGGAATTTGATTTCTCTATTTTTATGCCCTTTCCCTTATTATTTTCTTTTGCCTTTTTAAATTCAGTTGGGGTAATTTCTATAACATCATCAGAATTCTCGTCGGAATCCGATTCATCGGAGAATTGGTAATCCTCCCAATATTTTGCTTCCTTGGCGGAAACACCATTGACCATAATTAACCTTGGTCGGTTGGTTGAGGATTTTCTTTTACTTAACCGTTTTATTATTTCCCCCGCCGGTTCTATTTCTTCATCTGGTTCCGATTCTTCTTCCGGTTCCGATTCTTCTCCCGGTTCCGACTCTTCTTCCGGTTCCTCTTCGGGAACTTGTGAATCAGTCCACGAATCATTCCAATTTACATTTGACTCTTCATTATTATTAGGTGAGTCAATGGGACTTGTTCTAGAGGTAGACATCTATCACATAATATCAAATGCGTTAAGAGATTAATATATCACATAATATTCACATGTTAAAAATATATAGTTTCCAACAAAATTTGTTAAGCAATCATTTTTCAAGTAAACACGGTCGAAGTCCAGACTCACTAATGCATCCTAACAAACTCGATAAGACACACTAATGCAAAATTCTGGTTCTCTAAGACCAACGCTCGGATACCAACTGAAATGTCCCGTTCTTATTGATTAAAAACGTTCCATATTAATTGATTTCGTTGCGAGGTTTTGACCTCTATATGAGACGTTTTTCAAAGACTGCATTCATTTTAAAACAAACCATAACCTTTATTTCATCAATAAAGGTTTAAAAAGCTTTACGTAGATTATCAAATAATGATAATCTAAAATATCCTGTTTACACACGACCATTACATAATGGTTTACAATACAAATATGTTACAACAAAATAAGTTTCTTGAATGCAGTTTTTACACAATATCATACAAGCATGGACTCCAAATCTCATCCTTATTTAAGTATGCGACAGCGGAAGCTCTTAATAATCACCTGAGAATAAACATGCTTAAAACGTCAACAAAAATGTTGGTGAGTTATAGGTTTAACCTATATATATCAAATCATAATAATAGACCACAAGATTTCATATTTCAATACACATCCCATACATAGAGATAAAAGTCATTCATATGGTGAACACCTGGTAACCGACATTAACAAGATGCATATATAAGAATATCCCCATCATTCCGGGACACCCTTCGGATATGATATAAATTTCGAAGTACTAAAGCATCCGGTACTTTGGATGGGGTTTGTTAGGCCCAATAGATCTATCTTTAGAATTCGCGTCAATTAGGGTGTCTGTTCCCTAATTCTTAGATTACCAGACTTAATAAAAAGGGGCATATTCGATTTCGATAATTCAACCATAGAATGTAGTTTCACGTACTTGTGTCTATTTTGTAAATCATTTATAAAACCTGCATGTATTCTCATCCCAAAAATATTAGATTTTAAAAGTGGGACTATAACTCACTTTCACAGATTTTTACTTCGTCGGGAAGTAAGACTTGGCCACTGGTTGATTCACGAACCTATAACAATATATACATATATATCAAAGTATGTTCAAAATATATTTACAACACTTTTAATATATTTTGATGTTTTAAGTTTATTAAGTCAGCTGTCCTCGTTAGTAACCTACAACTAGTTGTCCACAGTTAGATGTACAGAAATAAATCGATAAATATTATCTTGAATCAATCCACGACCCAGTGTATACGTATCTCAGTATTGATCACAACTCAAACTATATATATTTTGGAATCAACCTCAACCCTGTATAGCTAACTCCAACATTCACATATAGAGTGTCTATGGTTGTTCCGAAATATATATAGATGTGTCGACATGATAGGTCGAAACATTGTATACGTGTCTATGGTATCTCAAGATTACATAATATACAATACAAGTTGATTAAGTTATGGTTGGAATATATTTGTTACCAATTTTCACGTAGCTAAAATGAGAAAAATTATCCAATCTTGTTTTACCCATAACTTCTTCATTTTAAATCCGTTTTGAGTGAATCAAATTGCTATGGTTTCATATTGAACTCTATTTTATGAATCTAAACAGAAAGAGTATAGGTTTATAGTCGGAAAAATAAGTTACAAGTCGTTTTTGTAAAGGTAGTCATTTCAGTCGAAAGAACGACGTCTAGATGACCATTTTAGAAAACATACTTCCACTTTGAGTTTAACCATAATTTTTGGATATAGTTTCATGTTCATAATAAAAATCATTTTCTCAGAATAACAACTTTTAAATCAAAGTTTATCATAGTTTTTAATTAACTAACCCAAAATGGCCCGCGGTGTTACTACGACGGCGTAAATCCGGTTTTACGGTGTTTTTCGTGTTTCCAGGTTTTAAATCATTAAGTTAGCATATCATATAGATATAGAACATGTGTTTAGTTGATTTTAAAAGTCAAGTTAGAAGGATTAACTTTTGTTTGCGAACAAGTTTAGAATTAACTAAACTATGTTCTAGTGATTACAAGTTTAAACCTTCGAATAAGATAGCTTTATATGTATGAATCGAATGATGTTATGAACATCATTACTACCTTAAGTTCCTTGGATAAACCTACTGGAAAAGAGAAAAATGGATCTAGCTTCAACGGATCCTTGGATGGCTCGAAGTTCTTGAAGCAGAATCATGACACGAAAACAAGTTCAAGTAAGATCATCACTTGAAATAAGATTGTTATAGTTATAGAAATTGAACCAAAGTTTGAATATGATTATTACCTTGTATTAGAATTATAACCTACTGTAAGAAACAAAGATTTCTTGAGGTTGGATGATCACCTTACAAGATTGGAAGTGAGCTAGCAAACTTGAAAGTATTCTTGATTTTATGTAACTAGAACTTGTAAAATATATGAAGAACACTTAGAACTTGAAGATAGAACTTGAGAGAGATCAATTAGATGAAGAAAATTGAAGAATGAAAGTGTTTGTAGGTGTTTTTGGTCGTTGGTGTATGGATTAGATATAAAGGATATGTAATTTTGTTTTCATGTAAATAAGTCATGAATGATTACTCATATTTTTGTAATTTTATGAGATATTTCATGCTAGTTGCCAAATGATGGTTCCCACATGTGTTAGGTGACTCACATGGGCTGCTAAGAGCTGATCATTAGAGTGTATATACTAATAGTACATACATCTAAAAGCTGTGTATTATACGAGTACGAATACGGGTGCATACGAGTAGAATTGTTGATGAAACTGAACGAGGATGTAATTGTAAGCATTTTTGTTAAGTAGAAGTATTTTGATAAGTGTCTTGAAGTCTTTCAAAAGTGTATGAATACATATTAAAACACTACATGTATATACATTTTAACTGAGTCGTTAAGTCATCGTTAGTCGTTACATGTAAATGTTGTTTTGAAACCTTTACGTTAATGATGTTGTTAAATGTTTTTAACCCAATGTTTATAATATCAAATGAGATTTTAAATTATTATATTATCATGATATTATCATGTATGAATATCTCTTAATATGATATATATACATTAAATGTCTTTACAACGATAATCGTTACATATATGTCTCGTTTAAAAATCATTAAGTTAGTAGTCTTGTTTTTACATATGTAGTTCATTATTAATATACTTAATGATATGTTTACTTATCATAGTATCATGTTAACTATATATATATATATCCATATATATGTCATCATATAGTTTTTACAAGTTTTAACGTTCTTGAATCACCGGTCAACTTGGGTGGTCAATTGTCTATATGAAACATATTTCAATTAATCAAGTCTTAACAAGTTTGATTGCTTAACATGTTGGAAAAATTTAATCATGTAAATATCAATCTCAATTAATATATATAAACATGGAAAAGTTCGGGTCACTACAATTACCACCA